>NC_051156.1:99106775-99286774 GCF_013339745.2 Dermacentor silvarum
AATTTGAGTTAGGTTGTGATCCGAGTAACATAAGCAACCTGAGCATACAGCACGAAAAAAGTGGCAAACACGGAGCCTGGGAATATACATATATCTTTAGGAGGCACAGCATGTATTCAGCAATTTCTTCCGATCTAATAGAGTACACAAGCATCATTCAATGATATATACATTGACCTCCTTGGTGCTTTTTGTTGCACTGATATAAACTATGATTTTAGTTTTTAATTTAGTGTTCTACTGTTATTTAGGATAATTTACGTGCGAGTATGCTTCCGTTGAAAGCGGGCTGTTTAGCATTATGTCTTGATCACCTACCCTTCATGTTGTGGTTTCTTAGGAAAAGTAGTAGTGCTAATGTATTTTAAGGGAGTGAGAAACTATATTGACCAGCAGAAGTTAGAATGTTTCGATGTTTTATTATTTACATGCCTCTAAATTATTATATGCTTTGTACTCATCTCAATCCTAGTTGTTACAAGGAAATGACATATGTCAAACAAAGAGGACATGAAACTAAAGTTTGTTTCTCTGTGTGTGCTTTCTTGCAAACCCCGCACCTGCTCCAAACACAGGAGTAGCTGCTCCAATAGCAGCTCTTGCCTGTACCAATGGCTGTTCCAGATTACTGGAGGGCATTCTGACCAATGCATTCCTGCACAAGTGTGAATGCAGGTGTGTTCCCTGGAATGCGAATGCATATGAGTTGATAGGTTATTGCATGTGTGCACATGTGGTAATGAGACCACCTGAGTTGTTTTTATGTATATACACTGGGCCAGTTTCTTCCTAACTCCTTGAGTCACAGTGTCCACATGAATGCCACTTATTTTTCTATTTTCCAAGCAAAAGAAAGAAGTGCAAACATGGCAAAAGTTTGCACCAGAGGCCTTGAAAGATTACCTTATGTAATTAAGATGATGATACTGAAATGGCCTGATTGTTTATTGTATGAGACAATTTTTAGCTGTAGCTTCTGCGTAATATTTTGAGAAAAATATGCATCCTTCAAAGATTTTCAAACAGTTAATCATAATTCGAGACTGAAGGGGCTATATGCAATATAACAAAAGATATGATCTGCCAGTACTCCATAAAATAGTTCATGTTAGTTTTATATAAGTTGTAAGGTTTTATGTCCTTGGGAGGTGATATGTAGTTTAACTGATAGAGCTGTTGCAACAGTTTAGTTGATAATTTTGCGAGATCGGAGCAACTTTTGCTAGCACGCTCTTCAAGCATTCATATTCACTTCTGTGCTTCCCAGCAGTTATACTTGTTCCTTTCTATTGCACTGCTGTTCGGCTGTCGTGCATGCTGAATGTCTGTATATGCAACATATCTTTACTGCCATTAACAGCAGTTTTACACTCTGGCTACAATTGTGCATGCAGAGTTTTCACGGTGCGCATTGAAGTAGCAGATTAAGTAGAGGAACAGCTCATTAAATGCTAGTCAATATTATACGTGAATGCTGTGACAATATAGCAAGCCATGTACTTACAAAACGTGGCCTACACAGGCTGGAGCTCAGTGTGCTTGCGCTGCCTCACAACGAGTCAAAGAACTTGAGGATGAGGCCAGGGAGTTATGAAAGCGGGCAGCAGATGCCGAAAACATCCTTGGTAAGCGGCCTCCCACTCCATTTTCTTTTTTTTTTTGTCAAGCATGAGTGGCCATTGGATAGTGTAGTTGATTTGCAAACTGCCTCAATAATCTGTATTAGTGACAACATCCGTTACAGCAGTTTATGCTGCAGTTTCTATTTCATTGTTTCAATATTAAATTGCAACAGATGGACACACTGACAATACCAACACATCAGAGTAAATGCTACTACGCACTTTTTTCATCTCTGCATGATAATAGTTTAATGTTTTACTTTCTTGATGTTTCAACGTTATATTCTGCCACAGCTGTCACACTTATATTATCTTGTATAGGATGACCTTAGCGGTTTTGTACCAGTTTTACGGAGCAGTTCGTAAAGGTTCCTAGTTCCGTTCAATAAATGCTGTCCACTACCACAGCCTTAATAAAGGGCCTGCGTCCTGTGTGTGCCTCTTAACAATGTTGAGAATGGTTGGGTACTTCGAAAAAATTTTGACCAAAAAGAAAACGGGCAAGTTTGCACTCGGTCGTGCGAAACTTAGGCACAGCGAAACTGTCGATCCTCAACTCTTGCTGGCTGCTACTGCTAGGTATTAACTTGGTTGCTGCTAGGTCTCCACTTGGTTTAACTCAACTATGCGTGTAGGGCAGGTATTCTCGAGCGATCATTTTCGGAGGTACCTTCTCTTTCGCGACATTTCGCATGACTAGCGCTGGACGGGTCGGTGCCTACGAGCGACAGCGTTCCTGGCATGTTACAAGCACAGGCAGGCTAACTAAGGTTGGCACAGTGCCAAGAACGCTGATGCTTGCTGACGCCGAATGCGTTGGAGGCTAGCCACTCTATATCTAGCAAAAGTTGACACGACTAGGCGCGGCCCGTTTTATGGCAACGCGGGCAGCGGCGGCTGCTCTGCGTGTTGCCTCGTTGGTGCTGCTACCTTTCTCTCTATCTCACTCTCATTTTCTCTTTCCCTCTCCTGAGCATTGCGCACGCCGTGCGCATGCTCTCCTTAACGTCCCATGTCAAGGCAACATGTGCACAGCACGGAGAGGGGGCGAGGCACATGCCTCTGGTGGTTGCTAGGCAACGCAGTGACGTCCTAGCTCGGCGAGGTTTTGCAGCAGCAGGCGGGACTTTTTACGGTTAGCTAAAACAGCTTTGCTGTTAATAAAGGTGATATTGTAGTAGTTTGCTGTTTACAGCTGCTGTTCCAGCAGCCGTAAACACTGTGTGATCGTGTGCTTCATGATGGTGATATGTAATGGAAAATACATGACTGCTGCATGTTTTGTAATTGCCTGATGTCTAGTTTGATGCTTTCATGTGTGTGTAGGTTTTTTCGTTTACTTCCTTTTTTTTGGCTGTCACCTGCTTAACATTATGCACTATTCTGTTGAGAGCGGGATCCAATCACCCTAATTACAATGTTCGCTTGTTCAGATGCAAGACACTTTTTGACAGCTGCACAGGTGGTAAGCCTGTCTACCGCAGTCCGCTTATGGGCATGTGCTCCAGTTCCATCGCCGTCATCTTGCAACGCAGAGTATGTTTCTTCGTGGACCACCATTCCCATTGGGTCTAATGGCCTTGTCACTTTCATAAACAACCTGACATGCTACACACTTTGGCCACAAACTTGTGCAGACTGTCAGAGGGCGTGAAATTACGTGGAGTTCCTTGCATTTGATTTGCTAGCTTAAAATTTGCGTGCGGTTTGCAAGAAGTTTATTGGTGTGTAATCTCCAGCTCGCGTGCATCACAGAATGTTTTTGCGCTGCCAGAAAACGACGCTGATGCAAAATTGCTTCTACCAGCGTTACTAGTGATGTTTACCCGGTGCCATCGTGCACAATTCTCATGTTACCGCTCTGTGTGGGTACACCTTGGGAGTGCAAGCATGAGATGACCTAACGAGGCAGGGCGCTCTTTCCATCTCGGTATCATGCAATGTTTTGTCAGTTAAGCGAGGTCATGGTTAGCTTGCTTGAAAGAGGCACGGGAAGGCTGTAGCTGGCCTGAAAAAATACTGGGGAAAAGAGCCTGCTTGCAGAAACATGTGCCTAAACTCGCATCGTCCTCGCTACAAGACAATGCGCCACTTTGTGCCATTGCAGTTACGCATATTTTTAAGGGTGCACTACTCTTACTTTCTAGAAGTGGAAGTTTCTCTTAAGCACAGCCTTTATTAGGTGGCAAGGCATAAAAACACTACACATACAAAGAATGACTTTGGCTTTGTAAACTGAGTGATAGTTATGAGGATGAATTCGTGAGGATGAAAAGTAAAAATAAGATTGAACTCATGTGACATGCATTTTGATAGTGTAGGCTTGGGTCTATCTAGTTTATCTAAACAAATGGTGTAACTGATATCTGATAATAATTTTAAAAGCTCAGCTTAGGAATTTTTGAAAACTCTTCTGTCTACTCAAAAATAGCTGTAGTGTAGAAAAATGCTTCTAAATCTGTGACAGAGTGATGTACTTGAACTGTATTTTAGGTGCACAATTTACAAAGTTTTACCTACATTTTCAACTTATTTTCCAGCACAGAATTAAAAACAGAATTTTCTATCACAGAATTTAAAAAAAAACTGCTTGTTGTTGCTCTTTCTTGTGGGCTAAACTGTTTAGTGTTGCCTTGCACTACTAAGCGCAATGTCACCAGAACCAGTCAGCCGTTTCACTCGTCATCACTGCTTGTGCTTTTCATGTGACACGCAAAGAATGACTTCCTTGGCTTTGTAAACGGAAGGATAGTTATGGCGCTTAAAACCAAAGCTTATAAAAAAAGCAATGGCTAAAATTTGTTCACCCTTGATCTTACAATTTGGACATCAAAGTTGTGCTTTGCTATGTGCAAAAACACTACTCTTTGCTCAATGCATGTTTTCTGTGGTATGCAGGTTAACATCGGTGGAGGTGTTCTTGTCGAAACCACACTGTTGTAGCGCCTCCATTCGCACTGCCAGGGGCCTACCAAGTTTGCCAGACATCTCCTACGCAGCATATTCACAGTTGAGGAGATGCGTGGCAAATCATTGTTTGGAAAAGGCAGCAATGCAAACAAGAACGCCATTGTGAAGGAGGCACTGGACCCAGTCAGGGTCAATGAGTGATCGGTAAGTAACTGATATTGCCACGGAGGTTCCCTTTTCACATTGTTTTGTCTCATGTTTCTTATTTGTGTCTTGATGTTGTGTGTATGCAGCTGAAAGCAAAATATCGCTCTTCATTTTCTTAGCTGTCTCCTACTTCACAATTGCCATGACTAATGTTAGTGTAAAGTACGCTGTATTAATTTGGCTGATGGCACATTGTAACAGCACCTCCAATAAAGCGCAGTAAAATGTCAGTTCCAGGCTGAGCAATTTATACTCACCGAAGTCCTTTGAATGCAAGATATGGCCAACTGTCTTGGCCATCATATCATCAGTAATCCTAACTCTCCCGTGTTGGGAACAAAAATGGCACTATTGTTGAGGTTAGGGAAAAAGTCTCCTGGTATAGGGACTTCTTTGAAAGGCAACTGTGTACTCTAGCTCGAAGGTACCTTGTAGGAAAGAAAATGCCGATGGCATAGCAGTTTCTCTAAATAAATAAATCTAAAACAACTCATTTGCAAAAATAGTCATGTACTACGTGCAACACCAGTTTTTTTAACACCACTTAAAAATGACTGATAGCAGAATTCAGTATTTCGATCTCAGCTGTAGTAAAATAAGTGGAATGCCAGTACATTTTGTTGCAAGTTGAGCAAGTTTCTAAATTCATTTCAAGCTGACAAGCCTCGATAAGTCATTGGCTTCACTTTGCCAACTGCAAAGTGTTAGTGAACAAATCAGATGATAAATAATTGCTAGTTACCTCATTATTTGTTGCACTTACTTGCTCAAGTAACATCTGCCTCATATAAATATCCCACGTGTTGAAATTATGCTATTTGGAACCGGTAGTGTTTAAACTTTGTCTCAACTCAAACAAAAGGGGCCTTATACGTGTTCCTAACATAATTGCCACATGTGTCATGACTTAAAATAGCAGTTCGGTATTTTATATATAATGTTGTCCTGTAGCCAGTAATTAAGTACAAAATATATTACATTTCTTAATGAACACAGCATCTACACACATTCCCTGCTTAACAATATTTTTGGTTTAAACAATTTTTTAATGATGGGGGCCCTATAGAATGCATCTGTGCCCCCATACATGTAGGGCAGTGCCTAAGGGTTCAACTTGAACAGCCATAAAGTGGTCTAGTAACCATTCTGCCAAGTATTGTCTGCATTCAGATAATCGATGTCAAGCATTGCACTTATGGCTTTGGAGACATTGTAAACCTGTGAACCTCTTTTTTTCATTTCTTGCAGGCTACACATGCAGCAAGTTTGCTACGACAACCCTGCACCTGAAGAATAGCCTGTCTTCAACGTTGGCTCGAGAGCTGAAGTAGAGAGATTGTACTATATTCACTCATAGGAAGTAAAGTTTAGCACCTATTTACTCCTGTTTACTGCATCATGCTTACTGCCGTCCATGCTAACGCTGCTTCTAAATACAATTGCAAAAAGTACACAGCAAATCCAGTGGATGGCAGAGCAGCCAACTTTGATCATACTATCTCGAGGTCCTAGCTGTTTGTCACCTGGGGCGGACGTTGTGATCCGAGGTGCAATTTTGCAAGTGCTGATGCAAGTCATGAATTTATCACATATTCAACACAATATTGTCAGAAACAATTGTGACATACATCAGAGGGTCTGCAGAAATAGAATAATCAAGAATGCACCAGAAACACAGTAATCAAGAATGCACCAGAAGCGCAGTAACCAAGAATGCACCACAAACTCGGTAATCAAGAATGCACCACAAACTCGGTAATCAAGAATGCACTACAAACTTGGTAATCGAGAATGCACCACAAACTCGGTAATCAAGAATGCTACACAAACTCGGTAATCAAGAATGCACCACAAACTCAGTAACCAAGAATTCACCAGAAACGCGGTGGCCAAATACATGCAGAATGTTATCAAGCACTCATCACAAAAACGCATCACAATGTAACCAGAATTTCTGGTATTCTGATGAGAGTTGTATACAGCTATTAATCAGACTTTCAGCAAAAAATTTTATAAGGGAACTTAGCCTCGCTCTTCGTTTTCCGTCCTAGGTCGGTAACTTCAACTCATTCAGCCATCCGTCAAGGTTCGAAATGGCGCGGCGGGCCACGAACATTCCTGTTCTTTTTTATTTTTCTTTATTTTCTGTTCCCTTCCAATGGAGAGCGCCTTGTGTAGTCGTCTTGGTCGTCTGACCTAAAGCCCCTCCATACACGTTTTCGGCGGTGGCGCGTGGATGGAGGGTGCTTTAGTCTGACCAAACCGTTTCTCTTCACTCCCCCCCTCCCACCCCGTCTATCTGTTGTAGCGTTGTCTCTGTTCTCCGCCTTCCCCTTTCTCTTCAGTGTACATAGACTTGGCGTCGTGCAAAATAAGCATTTCATTGTAAGTTAGTGTTCGGCTTGTCTCACGTTATTGTCCCTTTACAGCTTTTGTTTAAGAAATATGCACGAATAGCTCAGCAGAAACCTCTTCTTCAACACGGCACCACTTCTTTTTTCCACGGTTCTTCTGCGGGGAGGAATTTACGCCTACTGTGCCAGTTGGTCTGAAAATATCATCTGGCATAAAAAAAAACGCACGACAGCGCTTTCCGGGACAGGCACTTAAGATTATAATGAAGCCGACCGCAGGAGAAACTAGTACACGTTTCGATATGCTCTTTATGCAGAAACAAAATATAGGGAGCAGTCATCCAAAATGACTTGTATTGTACCAGCAATCAAATTTACAGCCGCTACAGAAGTTCAGCTAAGGGCGGCATTACTGGCAAGTGGTACAGATGATTGCACCATAAAGTTATGCAGTATTTTGAAATTCACTACTGATATGAAGAGCTCGGCTAACATGTGTCAAACATGATTGGTTGTTTTGTGTTACGTCATAGGCAAATAGCCTATATATATATAGTTCGTTCTCTGAAATAAAGGTCATCGTGCATTTGCTCTTGGGCCCGTCTCCGTCACTCTGTCACCCGCTACAACTACCCGCAACACTATTTAAACGACGCACATGTAGGCGGACATGCGTTTTAATTATACACCCTCTTGAATTTGTCATTGCGCCTATCGAGGATGCACATGGCAAGTGCGCATTGCTGCGTTATAATGGAGTGCCCTTGTGCCACTTGTAAACAATCTCCGATCGAATGATTCAACAGAATAAATACAATTACGCGCAAGTTAACAGCCTTTGTAATACAACGAAAAAATATGCAGAACATTCATAATAATTTAGTAAGAAACAAAAAAAATTACCAGAGTGATCTCGTTGCAGTTAGCGTGAGCGGTGAAAAATTGAAATAAAGATTGCGCGCTGTATAACATATAATCGGGATTGGCCAGCGAATGCTGCGTGAAAAGTAATATTGAAATGCCGTTCTGTTTGAGAGGCCGATATTTACGGGTCTATCAGAACTGCTAAACAATGTGGCTAGGCCTATATCTTTGAACGTACGTTGTTATCCAATGTTTAGAGATGCACAGCCAATGACGGCACTCTAACGGCAAAGCAGGCCCGGGATAGCCAGTTGCGTCGCCCGGCCTAGCCACTAACGGGCATTCACCGGCAAGGCAGGGCCCGCGCTGGATGTCTGTTACAGTGGCTTTGCCAGCACTGGCATTACGGAGGCAACGGCGGGCCTTCGCGGCCCAGCCAGTGCCGGCTGAAAACCATCATCGGCCCTAGTTGGCCCCATGTAATGTGCTGCCTGGGTAGCAGCTACACCGATCACAGCGTGCCCCGCTATGATCGTAGCTCGACCAGTGGCGGTCACTCGGAACCCCCTCGGCCCAGGCGCGACAGCCTCCGCACCGGCCAAGGCTTTCGCTTTCCACCCGCTAAGCCTTACAAGCAACGGGTGTCCTGGGCGACGTGCGCGTCGGTCGTCATGGTAGCACTGATGATGGCGTTCGCGATACTCGTCTCGCTTGCCGCCATGGCGGGCTCGAACCGCGCGATGACCGCTGTGTCCGCTGCCGGCCCTCTGAATGTCACTAACCAGAAGCGGCAAATGGTGATGTCGTCTTTAGCTACCGGGGCACCCGTTCGTGCACAAGCACTGACCATAAGGTCTTCTAAAGCGCCAATAACGAGCGGACGTATCGCTCGTTCATGGAATGCGACTAGGCCTCATCACATCGAAAAAGGCACCATGACACCGACGATGGCGGTCGAAGGTTACATTCGCCAGGTGCCCACGAACAGCAAGCGCGCTGGGCATGGCAAGTTAACGACGCCGACAGCTGTTCTTGAGCTACCCGTAGATGATTACGAGGACGTCGAGGCTGGGGAGAGCAGCGACGACGTCATGGCATTTCCATTCCACCGCCCCGTGAGTTCAAATGGACCTACGTTTCTTACGCGATTTACAGATGTATATTCGTTGTGTAGAGATAGCGTTTCCCTTCGTTTTTTCGTTATCTCTGCGTGTTGAACACGCCGTGGCAAAACAAAATATGCAGTAGTTTTATCACGCACATTTGTGCGTCATCATGGCGACGTTTGTATCTTCTAGCCCTGTAGCAACGCACAACAGGGAGTCCTCACGGCCCAAGTCAGACGGCGGCGAACATCTCAGCTAAACGAAGACAGGCAGGTCACATATTCGACGTGTTCTTCAGTTTATTTGCGTCTTAAGATGTCGGTACTGGTTCATTACGTGCAGAATGGAGGTATCATGCCAATAGTAACGATATGACTAGTACATGAAAGCTCAAAACACAAAGTACATCCCATTTCAATCATTTTCGTGTATAGTTTTATTTTGTATTTACAATCAC
Organism: Dermacentor silvarum; assembly: GCF_013339745.2. NCBI lineage: Eukaryota > Metazoa > Arthropoda > Arachnida > Ixodida > Ixodidae > Dermacentor > Dermacentor silvarum. The sequence goes on from NC_051156.1 coordinate 99,116,296, forward strand.
CCTTATGCGTAGCATACAATGATACGCCCGTCTTCTAAATTCTAGAGGGGTTCTTCTCAATTTATAAAGAAAAACTATACATAGCCGCGTTACTGAAAACGTACATTTGTTCCAACATTAAACTTAAAACTCTTGCGATTTTTTTAAAATTTTTAGAGATGAAAAAAAAAAACAGAAAGACACAGCCGACATTTCAAGTTGCTCAACCCAGGCATTAGGACAGGTACCTGTCACAGCAACTGCTCTACCGCAAACAGATATGGAAGAATTTGATTGGCGTGCAGATATGAGGATCGAACTCCTGGCAAAGTCACACGGAGTTATGTAGCATGAGACCACACAGGTTATTACATTAGTGTCGTGATCTCAGCAGCTGAACACATTTCGGCGAGGTAAATTTCTGAGACACCATGGCCACCCGGTAAAAATTTTGTTGTGGTTAACATTGTTGCGTAGTTGAGGGTTCAGAAACATTCAGCGTAATTAAAAAATCTGTCTGGGCCCTAGTGCGAAGCAGCAGGAGGGACAATAAAATAATGTTTGCTGGACCTTTAGCAAACGGATAGTAATATTGGGCAACGACTAATCTGTGCCAAAGAGAGATAATCGTTGTGGTAAAAAATGCGAACAACGACCACGCGTTATGACGGCGGTGTACTTCGCAACCAGAGTCGCCTCTCACAGAAAGCTTGAAAGTAAAAGGATACCGGTAAATCATGAAATGCGCAATAACTGTTAATAAATAGCCATACTTAAGATACAGTGAACACAGTAAACTCAACTCTTGGCATCGTGACGGGCGTTAGCGAATAGCAAGTAAAGAAAACTAATGCCAGTACCATTTCTGTACTTTCATACAGAGACATCTCATCGCATCAAACACATAATAACAAGACTCTACAATAAAAGAAAAATCCCATAGAACCAATATCACGACGAATGTCGACGTCAATGTGATTAACATTAAATCAATGCTGCGACACGCCGTATTGCAAACGCCGACGCTCGAAGTGGCAATATCGTTATCAACCGCAACGATCAAATGATACCATTACACAGTATACTTGTTGTCGTCCCTCACCACAGATGAAATTCCGTAGTATTTTATTATCCTGGTTCTCCATCACGCGGCCGCTCTCGTCGCGTAGTTATGCGTTATGGACGGGGCGCTATCGCTTAAATATATTTAAGGCTACATATCCGTTGTGTCACCTTGGCACACATACTCTGGGAGATAGGCCATGCATGGGCACGCACCAATATCACGTATGGAGTGCCGAAGTGGCCTGTTCAGGCACATGACTGGTGACCAATGTTCTCTGCTCGGCAACACAGCAGTTAGCAGATACCTACTGGCCAAAACTAGTAGACAACTGGGGTCACTGATTGAAAGAGGCTAGATGGAAACAAACAAGCCGCGAATTGCTTGAAATTTCCAAAGAATGGTAATCGCATCAAAATGCGATTACTGGCACGTTTCAAGGTCTACACGAGGTAACAACATTCTGGATTTGTTGTTCTGTAATATCCCTGATGTCATTACCGAAGCAGATGTTATTCCTGGTATTAGCGACCATAACGCTGTCGTCGCTAAGCAATCTAAAGCTACTATTAAAACAGAGACATGCGAGTCCAGGAGAATCTTCTTTTACCATAGAGCTAAATACGATGCAATATCAACGCAACTAGAAAATCAGTTTCTGTCGTTGGAATGTAGTGCAGACGAAAAAAGCGTCGATCAGTTATGGTTAATGTTTAAAGAGCGCATTACTTGTCTAATAAAATGTCATGTTCTGAGTGGCTCAAGCAATAAGTTAAGCAAGAGAAAGAAGCCTTGAATTAATGGGCATCTTATTAAGCTTATCAAAAAACGCAAAAGGGCTTTCTCCCGATGCTGCCAAAGTGAATCTTATAAGTTCGACAACCTGAAGGACTTTTTTTGAGGAGGAAACACTTTATTAAAGACCCGAAATGAATGCGCAAAACACTGTTTGGACCGATAGGTTAATAGCTAGTAGCCGGTCCAATACTGACTTTGCATACAGGTTATGTACAAGGAGAAAAACAAGCAACGCTCACATGTAACATGTCCTTGAAATGTAAGCATAAAGTGTTACTTAAAAACACGCTATACCAAATTCTAACAACCACAGATTCATACTTATGCAATTGAACAATTCTCTGAAGGAAAGAAACATTTCACAACCCAAATCAAAGGGTAAAAATAAAGAAAAACAAAAATACAAATAAGAAAGAACAATCACGCAGCATTAACAAGACATTTCACCGTTCTGTTTGATTAGATAAGTAATACAGTTTGCAACTCATCTCAAAATCTCTAGCTACTTTTATTTCTATTGGTAGCTCATTCCAAACTTTGGCGCCGGCAAACTGAATTAGCCGTTCACCGTACAAGTTACTACATTTTGGTAGGTTAAAATTGAGATTAAAAGCATGCCTAGTATCACGGTTTGGGAAAAAGAAAATGCTTGAAGGTAATGGAGAATTAGTTTGAATAATGTTGTTTATCGTGATGCAGATCTTATAACTTCGCAATGACATAAAAGATAAAATACGAAGCTCTTCAAAAAAATTTGTGCTTGATAGGCAGAATGCGCTGGAGCTAATAGACAGTTTTAGCAGAGCGCCGCTTACACTCCGCTCCGCTCAGATTTCACGCTCCGAGATACTGCAGGGAACTGCGTAGATTTCGCATTTGATAAGCGCGTCTTGCCGAGACGCGAGCGAAGCGCTATCAACTCGGCTGCAAAATGACTAAGAGGCCAAGTAGACACGCCAATTTTACCTTGGACACGCTATCACGCTCCGCTCAGTCGGCTTTGTAGCGGAGCGAGGGATGCGGTCTTCGTTCCGCTGCCGGCATGAGCGTTGTGCGCAAGCGCAATAGCGTTCCCGCTAAGCGGTTGTGTGGCATTTGCTAGCTTATGCCGGTCTGAGCGGAGCGGACAGCAAGCGCTCAGCTAAATCACTCTAATAATCCGTAATGCCCGTTTTTGAAGACGCAGTAAAGGCGATAAGTATGTCACATATGTAAGTCCCCAAGATTCAATGCAATAGCTAATGTGAGAGTGACAGAACGAAAAGTATAGAGGATCTAAGCACGGAAGATGGAAAATACTGCTTGGCTTTTATCAGAGTGTAGCACCCGAACGCTAATTTCTTACATACATTGTTGACGTGGTCCTTCCAATGTAAATGATTATCGAAAAGAACCCCTAAGTATTTAAACGAGAATACTTGCTCAATTAAAGTGGCGTCTAACGAGAGAGAAATTAAACTGTAGTCTAGTGTCTTTTGTCTAGAATGAAAAATTACATATTTTGTTTTTGCTACATTCAGCGTCAATCGATTACCTGAAAACCAGGAAGACAGAGCTGACAGTTCCACCATTATACGGTTCTGCAGCGTTATAAGCGATTTACCAGTAAATGTAAGTGCCGTGTCATCTGCATACATCAGAATTTCTGAGAAGTGCAGTGCCTTAGGAAGATCATTTATGTAAAGAGAAAATAATAAAGGACCCAGAACGGATCCCTGTGGGACGCCGCATGATATATATTTAACTTCAGATATGAAATCATTAATTGCCACATATTGTTTACGAAATGATAAATAACTGGGAAAAAATTTCAGTACGTTATTAGTAAAGCCATAGCCTTCTAATTTGCGCAATAGTATAGTGTGGCAAACTGTGTCGAATGCCTTCTTGATGTCTAAAAACAGCACAACTGCAATTTCATCTTGGTGCATGGCAGAATAAATGTGCTGTGAAAGGCTTAATACGGCTGTAGATGTTGATTTGTTTGAAACAAATCCATGTTGTTGTGGAACTATAATATTATTCTCGGTAATAAATTCCTTTAATTGTTGCGCAACTAATTTTTCAAAAAGGGTGTTAATGACACTTAAAACTGATATCGGCCTATAACTACATGGTGTGTTCTGATCTCCAGATTTATATATGGGAACGACTTTAGCAATTTTTAGTATGTCTGGGTAGCAACTATTCTCTAGTGAATGATTAAAGAGGTGGCATAAATGTGGGCATAGAGTATTGATATTTTCCTTAAGCACTCTTGTCTGGATAGAATCATGGTCGGCTGCTTTATTAACCGACATCTTACTGACAACCGATTTAATCTCATCGATCGTAATGACGTGAAACTGAAAACTACAGCCGACAGCTATGCGTACACTACCGGTTGGTGTCAACAATGGAAATTTTTTCGCGAGGTTTAAACCAACGTTGATTAAAAAATTGTTAAATTCATTGGCCACCTGCGGGGAGATACTACTCGGGGTTACTCGCCTTTCTTGATTCAACCCCGTTGCATCCTTCACGATATTCCACTGTTGTCTTGTATCGCCTTTGTTTCGTGTGATAAGCCTAGTCAGGTATTCTTTTTTTGATTTTCTCAACATTGCAACCGATTTATTCCTGTAGTACTTAAACTGGTCATGGTAATATTTGTTCGATCTGTTCTTTTTCTATTTATTGTAGTATGAGTCTTTTCTTTTGATATGCCAAGAATTTCTTGTGTCATCCACGGACACACGGGTACTTCATAATTGTGCTTTGAGTACGTATGTGTACATTGGGTTAATATCTGTTTAATATGAGTGTTAAAATTCTGAAACTCAACGTTTACATCCACTGTTTTGCAAGACTGCGAAATCAGTACATTGAAGCAGTGATTTAACACTCGCATAGTCTACGCGGACAAATTCATTTGGACGCCTGTGATACATAGGTAACATACAAGCCCGCGGCAACAACAGAAATATAGGACAATGGTCCGCAATGGCAACATCACAAGCACCTGCACGTAACGCGATGTCTTGATTGAATAGCATGTGGTCTATTAAAGACGCAGTTTGGCTGCTAATTCGAGTGGGAGTCGTGATAACATTTCTAAGGTTGAATGACTGGAGAAGAAATACATAATCACTGCAATCATTACCCAATAAATCAATATTAATATCACCACAGATAACAATAGGACCATTTTGTATTGTGAACGGCAGCAAAATAGCCTCCATTTCTGCAATAAATTCGTTCTTACACGAGCTGGGAGGCCGGTAAATGACACCCATTAGAAGACCACAACTGAACCGAACAAAAAGTGCCTCAATTGTTTTTGTGCTGTGTTTCTGAACATCGCAGCAGCGGAATCCCAGCCCGTTCCTGGTAAACAATGCAACGCCGCCGCCACGTGAAGAGCTACATCTAGGCAGCGAGATTACTTCGTATCCCGGTATATGGGCGGATTCCCTTTCTTTTAGCCATGTTTCCGTGACGCCAATAATGTCGTAGCGAAAAGAGTGCTGCGACAAGTAAGCGAGGAGGTTATCTGAATTTTTTCGTATGCTTCTTATGTTGATATGAAGAATAGATAAGTCATCACTGCCTAGTTTTGCTTGTTCAATTTGTGATACCCTATAAGCCATAGGATTACACTACTTGTGTCAGATCTTCTGCGCATGTAACATGCAGCACTTTGGTTTGTTCAGCCTTCCGCATCAGGATTTTTCCTGCAGACACCCATGTGAAACGCCAGTTTTTTTCCCTTTTGGCTGCCAAGGCCTTTCCTAGGAGCACCTTGTTCGCTGGACAGAGGTGCTCATTTATATATATAGGATCACTGTCCTCGAAGCCGAGGGCAGAAGTATTTATTCTGCATTTCCTAGCTGCCTTCAAGACTCGGTCTCTTGCTCTGAGTGACGCGAACTTGACAACGATGTTTGGTTTATTTTTATCTTTTGACGGTACACGATGGACCGTTTCTACGTCTGATTCACTGATTTCTGATTTCAAAGAAGAACAAATGGTCTGTATGATCACGAAAGGGTTTTCATTTTGTCGCAAAGGGACGCCTTTGATTTCCAAATTGTTCTTTCTACTGTATTGCTGTAGGTCGACTACATCTCTCCTGAGTTCTTGCAGTTCATTCACAAGATGACTGTTTTCCTTTCTAAGTTCCCGATTTTCAGTTTTGACACAAGCAACGTCCTTCCTTAGGGTCACCACCTCGGCCTTGAACTGCTCAACTTTCTCGTTCATAACATCCATTGATGCCTTCACATTTTCTAGTTCTCTTTCTATAAGCCCTCCTAACTCCTTTTTCCGTTCTACCTGTGCAAGAGTAAACCGATCCGCTAGGTCAGCAAAGGCTTTCCCCAGCTCCTTTACTGTAGACGGTACCTTGTCTCCCATATTGATAGCACAGAAGCATGCACACTTGGAGCAAACCAGGAGCTAGAAGACAGTTCGTAAGAAGGTTCTATGAGAGAACGTACCTGCGTGGAAGCAGAACAATACGCAGGTGAATAGCTGTTCGATTCCAGCGGCTGCCTGGCCTGCTCCAAAGTGATGCCCGTCCGCCGTCGATTCTGCTTCTTATAGGGGCCGCATGACGTCACAGGTCAGTACCACGCAGGCGTGGTTCGTTGCAGGTTTGTGGCGAAAGCGTTGACGCATGTGGCATTCCGTGAAGTTCAAAATGCAAGAATGGTGTAGCTGGAACAAGTGTCGATGTGGCCACCAAGCGCCTGACCGTAGGAAAAACTGCGTGGAAGCAGAACAATACGCAGGTGAATAGCTGTTCGATTCCAGCGTCTGCCTGGCTTGCTCCAAAGTGATAACGACATTCTATAAATTCAAATCGAGTGAAGCTAGGAAAAAGTATTTTGAGGGCTTGGCTACTGACTTTCCTAATAAAAAGAGGTTCTGGAAGCATACAAAACCATGTGGTAGCGAGAAAGTTAGTCCGCCAAGTTTACGTCATGACGGTTTGACAGTTAGTGGGGATAGGGATAAGTCCACACTTTTCAATGACTTCTTCAGATCGGTCTTTCGTCCTCATGCACAGGTTAAGGTTGAGTGTAGAAGAGAACAGTGTTTGTCCATCGAGCAGGCAATTTTTTTCAATGGCATCTATTAATTATTACAAGATGTTGCCGAAAATAAAGCAACGGGACCAGATGGTATCTCTCCAAGGGTGTTGAAACATTGTTTTGAGGCAGTAGCACGTTCTCTTTATGTTATACATAAAAATCACTAGATAAGGGCAGGCTTCCCGATGACTGGAAGGTTGCTACGTTGCCCCTGTTTTCAAAAGTGGCTCTAAATTAGAAGTGTCCAATTACAGACCTATTTCCCAGACACCGATTTGTTGCAAACTACTTCAGCATGTTCTATGTTCCGCCCTAATGATTCACCTGACTTCTGTTAGATTTTTTTAGTTCTAGGCAACACGGCTTTCGAAAAGTATTTTCATGTACAACCCAATTATTTGAATTCTATCGCGATATAGCATCGGCTTTGGACAACAGAGGACAGATTGATTGTTTATTTTTAGATTTCTAAAAGGATGTTTGATACGGTATCACATTCAGTTTTAATACAAAAGTTGCAAAATTTAAACATTCACAAAGCCATTTGCAGATGGATTACGGATTACTTAACACCAAGAAAACAGAGGGTGGTTTTAGGTGGATCTTGTTCATGTTTAGTTTTCGTCACTTCAGGGGTACCGCAGGGTTCTGTATTGAGCCCACTTCTCTTCTTGTGTTCATAAATGATATTTCGAATGCAATCAAGAGTAACAGTAGAATGTGTGGCGATGATTGTATACCAAACGGATTTCACAAAGCTTCAGGAAGATCCTAATCAAGTAGAGGCATGGCGTAAAAATAATGACATGGTACTAAACAGCAATAAGTGTGTGCACGTCAGCTTTACTAAAAGGGTCAACAGGTTAACGAATCAGTACGTCTTAAACAATCAAGTAATTAGGAAAGAAAACAAATATAAGTATTTGGGCCTTACGTTCTCCGAAGAAGGGACTTGGTCTGAACAAATCAACAGTCTTGTTAGCAGGGCAGGAAAAGCCCTTGGCTTCCTACAACGAACCCTATACATGTGACTAAAGAAGTTGAACAGAGCGCATACCATGCCTATGTTAGACCTATACTAGAATAGGCCTGTCCTGTGTGGGACCTGTTTCAAAAGGTACATATTGATGCTCTTGAGCGTATTGAGTCTATTGCAGCCAGATTTGTTGTGGGGAAGTGTGATCGATATGAAAGTTCTAGAGCGATGAACACAGTCCTTAGGTGGCAATCTTTAAAAGTGCGAAGACATAATCTTCGACTTAAATTCTTTTACTCAATCTATAAGAAGCAAACAGGAATCAGTACTTCAGATTATCTACAACCGACGCATTATCAGTCCTCCCATTTGATCACAAATTAAATTTGATCACAAATTTAAAGTTTGGCCATACACCCCCAGGTGTATGGCCGTATGGCTGACTGTTCAAAGATTCCTTTTTCCCCAAAATGATTTCCGAATGGAATTTGTTACCACCAGATTTGGTTGAATGCAAGACTGCGGATTTATTTTATGAATACTTGTTCCTCCCGCATTAATGCCAACAAAGGCGCTGCGGGTATTGTCTGAAAAAAAAAATAATAGGTCTGCCGACTCCACCGGCAAAGAGCATATATAAGCTTCACATATTTCCTCAAAGTGCAATGTAATCCTGAACACTCGTGTTATAAAACCCTTAACGATTTCACATCTGCCACTCTATTTCAAAACCGGCTTTCAATGAGAAATCCTTTTACACAGCACGTGAGGAAGCTGAACGAGGAAATGAACGTCTCACTAGATCTGCACCCAATGATGGCTCCAACAAAGCTGTTGCCACCGTGGCTGTGGCAAATGATACAATGCGTCACGTCATTTGTCGAAGTTACAAAGCACACTACTGTGAAACACATCAGAATGCACTTCCGAGAACTTCAGTTGAAGTACTCGGAATTGGTCCATCTTTCTCGGGATCTGATGTATTGCACCCCGAAACAAGCATTTTTTCCGCCGTGGCATACACATTAATGTTGGCTGTAAAACACATAAATGCATTAAAACTAGGAAAATCTGTGATATTTGCAGACTCTCTAAGCGTAGAAAGAGCTTTTGTGTAGACACGGAAAAATAAAAATCCAGTAATCATAGACCTCTACTCATTTCTGTGTACTATGTACGCATCTAACCAATGTACCGTAATACGCGTATGTTGGGTGCCAGAGCACAGAGTGTGCATAGTGGGCAATACGCTTGCAGACGAACTTGCTACATCCATAACAGCCAGAGCCTGCAACTCTACCGTAGCAATCCCTCCCACAGACTTGAAGCCTTTCTTGTGCAATAAGCTGAGAAACTTTAGGCAATCCATCTGGGACCGTGAAACCTGCAATAAACTTCATTTAATCAAGCCGTAACTACGAAATTGGCCTTCAGTAACAAAAGCGCGACAAACTGATGTCGTGCTCTGTCGACTGAGAATACACCCACATGACACTCATTCTTACCTGCTGACTGGAGGTGGACCTCCCCTCTGTGGTAGGTGTGGTGAGAGGCTGACCATTCTGCACATCTTGGTGGGGTGTCGAGTAGTAGAGGCTGAACGAAAGAAGCACTTTCTACTAGCACACCGATGCCACATTCTCCTTCATCCGATATTGTTTCTTGGTGCAGAACCAATTTTTGACCATAAATCAGCTTTAAATTTTTTACACGATGACTTATTTCGCGTTATAAGCCCACGTGATTCGTAGCGCGTCCTCTCACCAGAGGCTGCTGCTCCGATTGTTGCGACCTGTATGGCACATGCCTCCGGGCCCTTGTGCTTAAGGGCCATGATGAGACACTAGTGCTACTTGTAGTGACGAATTTTAGTATATCACCCCTTCTTAATTTTTGTATATCACCTCTTTTTTTACTCGTACACCGTTTTTTCAGAGCATGTCAGTATTATCGTCTAGTGTTAATGCAGATATATTTTCGGAGATTTCAAGAATCTTTTTAGGCCTCTATACAGTCATGTTTTATCCACGTTTTGATATTCATTCACCTACCAATGACAGCCTATTACCATAGCATTGGTGCTCTTTCGCCACATCTGGCCCTTGCACCAATAGACTGCAATCATCATCATCATCATAATCATCATCGGTCTGCCGGCAGCAAGCAACATTCCTCCTCCTCCTCCTCGAAATTAGAGCTATATACAATATGCACAACCTTTAAATGGAGGCCAGCAGGGATTCACGTAAAGGACGTTGTCGTGGTCGTCTTCTAGTTTCTTGGGAACCTTTGGAGCCGGTCATATTGCCCGCTCACTGTGGCAGGCTATAATGTAATGCCTAGAGTCACTGTGCCACCCAAAAGGACAGAAGTGAAGGGTTTAGGGCACCTTATATGGCTCTCTGTAGAGATAATAGCCGACAAGTGAGGCGAAATGGACTTGTTGGTGCATCTTGAATGGCAGTTGTTGAGCAACTGGTAAAGACGAGGACAAAAAAGGAGATACACGAGGGCAAAAAAGCATAGAGTTTCTCACTATAACACCTAGAGGGTAAACTGGCGCCACCGTCTATGCGAGTTTCTTAAAGGGTGCCGTGCCCTCATGGGAATGACGGGATATGTGTCTGCGAGGCTTGTGTTGGCTGGTGTTGTACGAGGCTTCATCTAAAACGTGGATATGGCTACACAAATAATGCGTTCTTAAAGTAAAATCTACATCAAAGGCTTTCATTCACCCATACTACATCTCTCAATAAAGTTTACTCACCTACAATGCAGAATCAAGCGAAGAAAAGCAAGAACAGACGACAAGTTGTTTCAAAGCGAGCGAGAATCTTGTCGTCTGCCCTCCAACTTTAGCGGCCAGCTGATACTTTTTACGTTTCATATAATTGTGTATCCAATAGTAAGTCCTCAAAATTAAACAAAACATGTTTTTGTGTAATAATAAAGCTAAAACAGTTTTTTACGTGCTGTTTTAGCAGGAAATGAATCATTGTGACAGACGGAACGGTGTTAGCCAGGCGCGTCTTCAAGGCGTTCTGGCTCTCCAAGAACGATGCCAATCCGAACTCACAATCTACTGACATTCCCATTGATACCACAGCGCAGCAGCGCCAGTTTTCCCTCTAGGTAATATAGTGAGAAACTCTATGCAAAAAAGGAGACACACGCCCGTGTATCCTTGTGTCTCCTTTTTTATCCTCGTCTTTACCAAGCGCTGAAATACTGCCATATTAGAGATGATAGCGCACGCTGGAAGTAAAGCAAGGAGTTATTCATGCATCTTGTGCTAAATTGAAGTGACTTGTTCAAAAGTAACATTTCGTTGGTGGAATTTGACACCTCCAAAGCAATACAGACTTTATGACTCCGTACTGGAGTGCTTGGGAACGACTTTGACAAACTCTGGGTGTTTAACAGGCAGCAAGTTAGATATACGATCGTTTTTCCATTCCCTCGTTATCGTAATGCGGTCCCCGCTGACGGAAATTCGACCGGTGATCTCGTCATCGTTAGACAAAGATGGCGAAGGTGCTCTAATTAGTTTCTGCATTGCAGCCACCATCCGTCTTACCACCGCCTGTATTTTTTATTGCCTAACGAAGTAGTTAACGAAATCATACGAAGTACTGATGTTGTAGAGCTCCATGTACATTTCTTTTGTTTTCTAGATGGTTTATGTAGCCATTCCCAGCCATGTCAGAACCGTTGTTATCTTTATATAGCGCATACATAGAATAATCTGAAGGCTTCATAGCTACTACGCCTTTCCTCGTTGTTCAACCACGAAACATTTCTTCAGCGCACCCGCAGAATCAAAAACTTCAAAACCAATCGAGAGGACTGCTGACCTCTCTAGGATGTTGCAGCAGCCAATCGCAGAGTTCCTGTGTGGTTTAAACGGCTAAAGAGGACTCGTGTTGGCTGCGTTAACTACAGCGTCGGAAGTTACAGCCTTTCTTCTCTCAAATTTCGGAAGGCACCTCCCATGTGTGGTGACGTGTTCTACACCGTGTGCCACCCGAGCTCCGAGCGCGAGTTCCACTACCGACGCTCGGTCAATGCCTGCATCGAGACGGCCGCTGACGCTCTCCACTTGTGCAACCGAGGCGCCAACAGGTTCGCCTCACTCGCCCACTGCCGCAGAAGCTGCATGCACCCGGGGCGACGCCTGCGAAGGAATGTTTCGGCAAGCCGCTATTAATTCACCAGCTGTGCCAGGTAACAGTACATGCTAGCCTATTCTCACGTTATGTGCGCTCAATTAAAAAAGGCTTCCGTTGCCGTGTATCCTTGGTGGCTATTAATGAGGGTCGGAATTGCGAATATACATAGAGTACTCAGCGAATTTAGATATTTCGTTTCAAAATCTAAGATCAGACATTTTCGAATATTCGATTATGGCTGATAATGTTGGGTTACTACAAGATTACTATGTCGCAGGTTGTCACGCAGAAGCACAGCCATGTGGTTCACCATCCACTTCAATTAGCCGTAGTTACCTCAACGCAAGCATGCGCAAATTTTATTTTTGAGTCATTTGAAAGGTACACAGTTATACATACTTAGGAGCGTTGTAAGACTCGAACGATATTTATAAGTACTTTTGTGCAACCTCTGCAACCTTATTTTTAATTTTGAAGCACAAAACTAAAGTAATCGGTGTACTATTGAATAAATGTAAAAGTGCACAATCTTTGCAGTGTAAGTGTGCAATGATTACATTCTGCCCGTGCTAACAATGTGGAGCTCTGAGCTTAACAAGACGTTGTAAAACAAGTTAAAGACCGCGCAATGACAAATGGAGCGAAAAATGTTACGCGTAACGTTAAGAGACAGGAAGAGAAGCGGTGTGGATCGGAGAGTAAGTAAGCCGATATTGCAGTTGACGTTAAACGAACAAATGTAGCTAGGTAGATGATGCAATGCGTATGGTAGATAACTAACGGATCATTAGATTTGCAGAATGGATGCCATTGGAAGGTTAGCGCAGTAAAGGACGGTCGGAAAATTAAGTGCGATGATAAAATTAGGAAATTTGCAGGCACAAGTTAGAATCAGGTTAGCACAAGACAGACGTAATTAGATATCGCCGGGAGACGCCATCGTCCCTGCAGTAGACATTATATTAGCCTTAAGATAACAATGATGATAATTATGACAGTGATGATGATTTCAGAAGCTAAGTCCTTTATTTTCAACTACCAGATACGATTTGCAAGTTTCACAATTCGAACACTCCTAGTATATAGTTTCACACCCTTAACATTTCTGTCATATGCTACATTGTGCTCAAAGTTGCCGCAGATCATTGATACTCGTTAACTTGTTCTTGTCATACCTGATTCTCAAGGATTATCGTGAATTTAAGTCATTCTCTGACGCCGCAAGAGACTTGTAACTCGAGTCACCGTCTTCTAAATTATGGGGTTTAACGCACCGAAATAGCGCAGCGGAATAAGAGGCACGCCGTAGTGGAGCGCTACGGGTTAATTTTGGCCACTAAGCGTTCCTTAAAACATTAACCAAACGCACGGAATTTGAGTGTTTTTGTATTCCGCCCCATGGGAATGTGCCGCAGCGTCACGAACTGAACCTGCGACTTTATGCGCCGCAGCAGGACGCGTCACTGAGAACGCGTCAGGAAACGCCCTTTATTATTAACAATTCTCCCACTACTGCGAATATACTTTAGGATATAAAGGAATAACATAACACAATAGTCTTAGTAACGATATGGACACTATTTACCTAAAGTAAATTAGTACCGGACATTCAGTTTACAGTAAAACACGAAGAGAGCGACCGCATGGCATTCCTTAATGTTCTCGTGGAACGAAGGGCCGAACGCTTTGCCAAAAAGGTTTATCGCAAGCACGCGCACACAGAAAAATACCTAGATTTCATTTCCTTTCACAGAAAGTGTCACAAACGCTCGGTTGCCGAATCACTGTTTTACTGAGCTTTCTGTCCTGGCTCGCGTCCTACAAGGGACGGATTAGAGTTGATCTCTGTACAGAAAGACCAGACCGCTAATATGGCTATACCAGCCCAACTGCTAAGGGAGCAAGAACGTCGTTCATCAGCGCCCTAGCGCCCTAGCGGTGCCAAAGAAAAGCAAGTGCGTTGCCATTCCGTATGCACGCGGTGTGATCCAGCTTTGACCAGAGTGTTTTTTGATTACGCTATATTGGTGGCACATGTTCCTTGGAGCAAGTTACTGGGTCAACTGCTGCGCGTAAAGGGCACCCTGAAAAGCTCGGAATACCCCGATGTCATGTATTAAGTTCCATGCAAGGAATGTGATGGAGCCTACAATGGGGAATCTAGAAACTTTGCAAAGGTCCCTGAAGCAGCATAAATAGAACGTCGCCAAAGGAAACTCGGGTGTTCAACACATTTTCAGAACACCGTGAGAAGACGGGTCATTCCATATACTGGAACTCAGCGTCCTGTAATCGCCACGGAGAAGCTGTTGACTTTGATGTTACTACTAGAATCACTGCATATTCAGACGACGCACCAAGCGATAAACAGGGGACGTGGTAAGCTGAACGAAATTTACGCACGCTCACTGCACCAGCTAAGCATACTTAAGGAATAGCCATTGCGCTTGCTGTCACTGTGAACAAGGGACCCAGTACAGGCCTCGAAACTACAAGTTTCTGTCTTTTAGTCATATTCTTAAATTATTGATGAGTCTTTGTTTTAGTTCGCCAACATATTTTAAATATGCTTAAAAAGTGTTTACACGCTATTTAAGGGCTCTGTTTTGCCTTCTGTCCTGCATTATGTTATCAATGTCGTGTGTGAAAACAACTTTGTGATGACTGGCATTTGAAGTTGCAGTGTGGCTATTTGCTCTTTATTCCTTCGCGTGAATACATTTTAGTACCGGAGTTATTTTTTCAAGTTACACTGTGGGTACTTATACCTGTCTTTGTTATTTGTATGCGTTGGTTTTATTCTTTAATTCAGTTTACTTAACGTACGTGTACTTGTCTAATTATTCATATTACTGCCTTCTACTTTTTACTTAATTTCTGCCACACATTTACATGTCCACATGTGGCTTACGCTTATTTCTATCAATAACTGCTGAATGAATTCATATTTTACCTCATTAAATGCCTTAATTTTTCAAATTACGCAATTTTGTGCAGATACAAGACTTACACTTTTCGCGTAACGGGGATGGGGTACTTGCCAAACAATCCTTACGCATTAAAAAACGAAGACACATGGAATTCTCGGAGCCTGCTCATGTTAGATTAGAGCGAGAGATGCGAACGCATAGGTGGTATTCCTCTTTAATATCTATATTTGACTACTTTGAGTTTTACATTAGAAGCTTGTCCTTGTCCTTGTTCATGTTAAGTCTACTCATTAGGGATGATTCCTAAGCATCATGTATATCGAGCGACTGTCGAACGTTGCGCATTTTACCCGCTCAAGTTGTTCATAATTCAAGCAGTGCTACAATCATAAACATCTTATGAAGTATACGCAATTTATTGCGATAGCAATTATATGGACACTCCAGGCAGATCTCTGCCGTCGTTGTCAGCGTCGCTGTGACGTTCCGTCCAAGGGCGATAACATCATCGCCGCACGCTGTATGCTGTATGCGCGAGCCAAAGCGTGCGAGAGTGAGCCAGCGATGGCGGCTCAATATCGCGCACGCAAGGCAGGAAAGTGGGCACGAAGCGTGCTGTCTTCCGTCGCGCGCCAGGCACCGGGCGTAGGGAAGGGATAGCTAGTAGGGGGGTGAGTTCTGCGTCGGCGGCTCCACCGTGCGCTGTGTTTTCGCCGCTTTGCTCGCGTTGACGCGAGAGGAAGCAGGAAGGTCAGTTCGCTCGCTGCTGCTGCCGCGTTGCCTTAATCCAGCATTTTGACAGCGAGCTTACGCGGTCATCGAGCGAGATGTGTTCATGTTTGCATGTGGGCGCGTGACGCCATGCTTATTAATTTAGTTTGCAATCGAACCTTTGCACGTTTATACGGCCGATAAAATTGTTATCCTTACTTCGTATTGCTAATTTGCCAGCGCAATCGATGCTTCGCCTTTTTGGTGATACTGCAACGTTTCTTTTATTTGTTTACTTACTCAGGGCTTGTACAGAACTCTTGACTCAAAATTGAAGAATAATTCAAGGATTTTAAGGATGCCGGAGGCCAACATTTCAAGTGAAGGAAACAAACCTTATTCGCATCGATAGATTGAACAAAAGTGACGTCTCCTTTTTAGCTGCAATTTTTTGCACCTAAGAAGGTGCTGGGTTGGACACTCATCACACTCTTCTAGTTACTTTTGTAAGTTGACTTTTCCAATATGGTGATATCAATCGCCCTCTGACATGATTGTTAGTAGTGCCCAATTTCAGCCAAATTTACTCCACCTGTTAAAGCCACATGGCTGGAACTTACTTCCCTGGCTATTGTGTGGAACTGCTAAGCACGAGGTAGCCGGAATAAATCCCGGCCATGTCGGCCACATTTAGATGTGCGTTAAATGCAAGAACGCCGTGTACTTACATTTAGGTGCATGATAAAGAAACGCAAGTGGTCAAAATAATTTCGGAGTTCCCCACTAAGGCCTCCCTCATAATAAGATCCTGGTTTGGGTTGTTAGATACGGACATCCGTCAAGGTCTCCGAGCTGAACCACTCGCCGTCACCTGTCCATCCTGGTGCGAAGGCGTGCATCGACAGTGATATCGGTCTCGTCAAACCGGTTGATTATCCCCCACCTCATGCGCCGCGCGGGGGCAACATTTGTCTCCCCCTGCTTGACTCTTTCCGAAAGTGCAACGGAAGAGTCGCCAGGTTCACGGTGGTTGACCCAGTGCCGAGAAAAGTTTATTTACGACTCTGCAATGCCGTTCGACAACCACCCAGGACCTAAAGCCATCTGAGCGCCTACCAGGCGAGGAGGAAATGCCGGACGAAGGCCGCCATCGGACAATGGAGCCCATGGAGCGTCGCCATTGGCCGAACATGACTCCAATTGCGCATTGGAGGAAAATGACAAAACCTGAGCGGACTCGACGATTGGCTGAACAGGACGTGACCTCGAGACATCGAAGGGGTTCGAAGAGAGAGACAGATTGAGAAATTAAATTATTAAATTAAATTATGGGGTTTTACGTGCCAAAACCACGATCTGATTATGAAGCACGCCGTAGTGGGGGGCTCCGGAAATTTGGACCACCTGGGGTTCTTTAACGTGCACCTAAATCTAAGTACACGGGTGTTTTCGCATTTCGCCCCCATCGAAATGCGGCCGCCGTGGCCGGGATTCGATCCCGCGACCTCGTGCTCAGCAGCCCAACACCATAGCCACTGAGCAACCACGGCGGGTGACAGATTGAGAATTGAGAACATTCTTCTTGCCATGGGCCGCAGCGTCCGATTTGCAGGCCGTCGATGACTTTATTACTGTTCTTTGCTTTGTGCAAATCCTGTATATAATGTAAATAAACCTTCAGTTCTCAAGGTACTCCTCAACGTCCCCCAACTCTCGCAACGAGCTGCAAGATCCTATATATAGGGGACGTAAAATCCGATAAATTATTGTATATTTATAGAGCCCATGACCTAGAATGAAGCCATGATGGCTGCGGTGTGAGCCAATTAGCAAAACAGAAACATTGTGGCACCGCTTGGTCATAACTTGGTCACTTCAGCTGGCTTTGTCTAGCTGCACGATGGCATCAGAAATTTTTTAACAAGTCTCCCGTTGGTGGCTGTGGACATGTCGCCTTGCAATCGCGTAGACACACTCGCAAAAGAAAATATGAAAGTTTGTCTCTTGATAGACAATGTTGATATTCCAAGGTAGAGTTCGTGAGTTCTGACGCTCACGTCGCCCGGGGACCCACGTTATAATTATATAGGTCCATATTATAGGTGCCAAGTATAGGTTGAAGAGGCAGCAATTCACGCTCTCTAAGCTGCTATACTTCGATCCCGTTTAATGTTTGAACCAGCCCACCTGCTAAAAGCAGCCTTTCGGTAAGCATGCATGAAGCGCCTGACTCGACGTTCTGTGCCAAGGAACGAATGCACCGAATACCCGCGGACGGCAACTATACGTGCCGCTTGCTGCCCTCTACTGTCCTTCTCCGAGGCCACTCTGCTTTATCCTCAAGGCCCATTGCGGACTCGCGAGAAAGCGTTCGCGAGCCTAACGAACTTCGATCCTGTCAACGCGTCTGTAAGCCCGGACTGCTCTAGTGCACGATATGCACATCATATAGGCACGCACGCATGTGTGTGTGAAAGTGTGTTCTGTTATGTTTACTTCTCCGTCTTCCTCTTCCTATGAGCTAAGCCGCTGGCTCCCACATCGGCCGCGAAGTAGTTCAGGTGTTCATGCAAACGCGAAACAGTTACGCTTCCCGCGCGGCCTTTTCCTCCCACTCAATAAACGTTAAATAATAATGAGACAGTCGGTAATTAAACCGCTGCGACAACTAAACAACTGCACAGCATCACCAATTGAAAAAGCGCAAGCTTGAAGTATGCACGAGGAATTGGATTAGTGCCAGTGCTTGGGTAACTGATGACAATACCTGACAGAACTCGTGACAATATCTTTTTTTTCTCAATCGGTTAGCTCTGCTGTACACATGCTACAGACGGATCATTGAATGAACAGAAGAAACTAAAAATGAAAGAAACACCATCAAAGTCACATCCACATCGCACACATTCATGGTGATACCACCTAGCTGGACACGTGCAAGCTAGCTATTGCACCTGCAAAGCTTCTGCTCGCTTATGTAAAGCGGCAAAGTTCTTGGTCCTATACATCCATAAAATTGCTGGAGTATATATTGATTTCCCATATACTACCAGCAAATTAGGCTTGTGTCTCATTGGCTGCTAAAATGTCATGCATATTGCGCGCACATAAACACTGAAAAAGCATGAGCATTAAAGAAATTCTCCAACAGTGGATATAGCAACCACAACTTGTGCAGTCTAAAACAAGAATCAAGCCTTCTCCTGATTTCAAATACCTAAAGTGCTGTCACAGCCCAGCTGCTGTTCAGGCACTGGCCCATTCCTTGAAAGTAAACATGACCGCAGCTTAAAGGAATTCTGCATACAAGTATAGCGCATGGAACATAAAGATACTTGTTTTTTGTACCGTATTACCTTATACTTTACTTCCCATGACGCGTTTGCACAGCCGTGCTAACTTGCATGGCGCACAAAACACAAGATGCACCCCATGCTTCCCTGCAACTTTCTTTAGATTGTGCAAAAACTTACGCACATATGGCGCAACCTCGAACAAACACCTCTTCTGCAGGGTACTTACAACGTCTTGGGTGGGCTTTTCGTGCAGCTGCAGTGAAAATTTTCAAAGCATTCACAATTGTTAGTAGCGCTTGTTCCTTGAGCCTGCTATTCAGGCACTGGCCCGTTTGTCCCAAGTAAACCTGACCTGTCTCGCCTGCCTTTGGTCCTATCTATTGCGCATCAAAGTTAAATATGCATCACCAATTGGCCTAAAATTCTACTTTTCTATAGAAGGGATGGAATTGGCCAATATAAATGCAGAGTGGAGAATGTGAGAAAACTTGCAATTGCAGTGGCCATAAATTACCTGATGACAATTAATCTCACACACTAATAACAAATTAAAGCGCCGTTTGGAATATAATAAATACTATAGACTATATGTGCCGTCATTTTAGTATTTCTTGAATGGAGCCTAAGAGTGTTCCCCATTGGCTGCATAGCCACAATCATTCACGAAGGAATGTTATTGAATCATACCACATGTAAGACAATTGTATAAGAATGTGATGTGCCTTGTTTTCCTAGCTCTTCTTTTGCGATGTTCCATATGCACAAATGATATGTCTGCATTGTTGAACACAGAGCATATAGTATTAACATGACAGCTGGCTTGTATATGTTCTGTATTGCCACCTGGACGCACTTTGTCAATGAAAATATCATCCTTTACAACCAACACATAACGTACCATGCTCCTACAACCAATTAATTCAGGGGCAAGCTATACTATATTTATATGCTTGGTCACAAATGCCTATAGGCCGAATGTGTGCAAGTAATTTCAATGTCATTTCACCTTGTCATTTATGAAAAAAAAAGCGGGCACTAAGGCATCATACAATGATTCTAAAGTGCATCTTACATATGTACCTGTGCACTTAAAAAGAAGAAAAGCGAGCAAAATGTTTGCATGTGATCAGCTTGCTATCACGCGAGCCTTTGACACTTATGCAGCATGAATCGAGCATATGCATTGGCTAAGTACCTTCTATATGTAGTGAGGTACTTTCTTGTAACAAGCTTCAAGTATTACTGTAATCGTGCCGAATTTTCAAGCCCATCTGTGAGTTTCAAGGATTGGAGCTCTTCAGAATGCATATGAATTTTCTTTGTCAACTAAAAACTCTGTAAAATTAGCAAATAATAATGGCTAATAGTTTGTGCGATACATAGCAGCTCAATTAAACGAGATTACAAAGCCTACTTTGTCTGCCATTTTTATCTTTCCTTAAATGTGAAACAGATTTCACACCATAAAAATTTCTGTACGAAAAATTCCGTGAAGCTATGTGAATATTTTTACTGATGCGCATCAAAGAAAAGAACATGCATTGTTATTCATCTTGCCTAGTCCTTTCTTGTGCAGCATGTTAATTATGTTCTAGCAATAGACCCACAGGTACCTTCTCAAATTTAATTGCACTTGTTTTTGTTAGCTTAAACCCCCTTCTTTAATGAAGTGTTGCCACACAGAAACAGCAAAAAAGCTTTTGCCTGGAAGTCCAGCATTATGGAGACTATATATTAATCAATGACCTTATTTCAGACTGATGTGGTATGATGAATCAGTGGCTTAAATTTGTTCACCCAACTGCATTAATCCTATGTGACTAAGAAAACAATTAGGGTTAAAGCAAGCATGCAGGCCTCCCTGTTCAATTGAACTGCACTAATGCAGATTGCCTTGAGAGGGACACAAGTTCATTGTTATGCTGATAGGTCAAAGCTATGTAAATGCTCAAAGTTCCTAATGTTGACGTGGAATGTGTACTTAGATTTAGGTGCACGTTAAAGAACTCCAGGTGGTCCAAACTATTCCACAGTCCCCCACTATGGCATGCCTGATAATCATATCGTGGTTTGGCACGTAAAACTCCAGCATTTTTTATTGTGAATTTTGACGTGCAATATGACGGACCACAAAGTCCTCTGGCAAACTTGAGATCGAGAGCAGAAATGCCAGGCCTGTCAAGCAGACTTGACTTGTGCGCATTGGAGGCAGCAGCAAGGCAACGTAAGTGAGACAACTGATCGGTTCAAATTGCAGAAGCAGATGTAAAGTGACATAGACGCGAGGACACTGCAATTTAAGCCATAGAAGCAGAAGTATACACAGTGTTATACACCACAACCCTGCAGTTCGAGCAGCTGAGCTTTAGGGTCGGCAAGAAAATGCACCAATCACCCCTTTGTCACACCATCGTCATCGTATAGATGTCATACAGTTGTCCAGCAAGGTGGTTGTTTGGGCGAGTTCGTAGTGCAGGCATGTTTGAATATCCAGCGCAACACAGAAAGGGACATGACACAAGCACTTGTGTTGTGCCCCTTTGTTTCACACTGATGTTCATTTTAATATACAGACGTTGTCACAGACTCACCGTTGCATTGCTCTCATGCCACAGCTGTTTCACCATCGTCATCATTTCAGAATATTCATTGTGCCATCATTATACAGTTCTAACGCATTCACTGTCAATGTGGTAATGCCACTGTCGTCGTTCTTTCGTCGTTATTCCACCCTTGTAATTAAATCCTCATCATACCGTGGTCATCCCATTGCAGACTCGCCAACCTCAGAATTCGAAGGATGCAACTGGAGCCATCATGCCACCTTCAGCTGCGCTAGTGTATGCTTAGAAAGCTGATGAGCACTCGAGCATCACAGAAGAGCATAGTAGCTTAACCCAATACTCTATAAAACATTCCTTACACTGAATTGTCACAGGGCAAGCAGGGCCTTCAGAGCCCCTAGCAATTCATTGAGCTCGAAATCAGTAGCGAAAACGCCCAGCTCGAATCAGAGGTAACGCTTGAACATTTGCGTTGTACGCTGGTAACCGTCCTGCAAGTTTTTTGGTCAGTTACTTTTTGCCACATGTGCATAATTTACTATGTTTGACATCAAGTTCAATATCTCCAATAATCTACACACTGTTGAAGACTGTCATGAGCAGCAAAAGACGCCGTGCAGTGGCCTTGTGGCTTACTTAAGACTGTGAACTGCCTTAACGCACCCTTATGCAGCTGAGAAGATTCTAGAGATAAAAGCTGATAATTAAATACACGCGCTTAAAGAACACGCAACTTATTTACTGTCAGTGCTTCACACTAAAACAGTGCACATGACTACGAGAAATGACAGGGACACTGCTCTGCACTGAGGTTTTATTACACAAAAACATTAATATATGCACCAAAGCACACTATGTAAACAGTGAAATTAATATAAAATTATACATTCAGTTAGAGAATTTCTCTTTTGTTAAGCAGAAGTGAAGGGCGAATGATGCAAAAGTTGAGCGTCCTTTAACATTGGAAGCCTCTACAATCTCGCGTCACCCGGTCCACATACCTGGCAAAAAAAAAACGCTCTTTGAAAAATGGAGCCTATGCATTCATAAGTTTCAATGCGCTATAATTTGAGAAAGAGGGCTGGTTCGTCTTTCGGGCGCCCTCAGTCTCACATTCACACTCTTTCCAGTCTGTATGACGTATTATGAACCACATAACAAGGGCGAATTGTAAAACATTTGTCGTACGACCTAATGCTTGTGAAATAGTATTAAGCCCTACGGCTGACTTCCGTTTTCTGCCAAAACTGAAACACAAATTCCACCGAATTCTTGCGGCAGTGAAAATGAGCTGCTGCGTTTCAGTAAGCTTCGTATGTCTTTCTCTTCCCCAAAATTAAAAACCCAGCACAAAAGTCACCATTTTGGCACAAAAGACTTAATCAAGCTCAGATCGCTGGACCTAGGCTGATAGATACCTTTCGGAAAGAAGACTTCTATAGGACATAATCGCAAAGCGGCAGGAATGCTGGGAGAGCATTATTGCTGTGCAAGGGAAATATTTCAAAAGTGAGCGTTAGAATGCACATATATAAGCTGTCTGTTTTACTTTTTGTTTTTTTTTTCAAATCAGAGTCCGTCTTGAAATGTTTTGGTACGACCATGCAGTTCAAGTAACATTCATTAAAATGCTGATTCAGACATTTTCAAATAGTGCAGTCATGGTTTGAGGTTTACATGCGAGGTTGCTGCCAATGGGAACTGCAGTTCTTTGTTTTGAAATTGGTGTCGTGATCCTAACATATTTGCAGGGAATTCTGAAACTTGAGAAAAAAAAGTCTTCTAAGCTAAGCATCGGGACACCCAAATTGCTAAGTATGGCATTGCGGTACCATGATTGAAATCTGTTTGCAAGTCATGTCCATATGTGGAGGAAAGCAATATTTAAAGACAACTGGGTACGTTGAAGCAAGTATACTTCAGAGGTCACATTAGTTTAAGGGCCTGTAAAAAATGGTTCATCGTTTTGGAGTGGGTGGGAAGTGTTTACTACAAGAGGAAAGAATCGCAAAAAAGTGGCAGTCAGGACAGGAACCGCATTTGAACCAGTGCAGATTCCAGCTTTCTGTAGCAATACTTTTTCATTTACAATGCTTACTATGGACTGCAAGAACAATATCTCCAAAAATATTTCCACTGAGACACTGAGCACATTTATTATTTATAATATTGCTGACTTCAGCAACAGTCGTTGCAGAAGTAACAGATGTGAATGCGTATATATAGCCAAAGTGTCTCAAAAAGATAGTAGTAACATGGAAAAAAAAGTGTACAAAAGACAGATGAGGTGGCAATCAACACTTGAAAATTATCTGTCATGTTGCAACTGAATATAAATTCCATTCCTCTTCGTTATCTGTGAAAAGGCTGAATGCTTAAATTACAGCTGAAGAGGGACTAACGAAAGGCTACGTTGAGCAATGAAGTCAAGCTCAATATTTGGAGTCTCTATACAAGCTTTATCAACTCTTATGCATTAGAAGAATAGTGATCTTCTATATCTACGTTGTGGTGCGTATCAGAATTGCCATAGACATTCTTCGGGTGCTTCCAACGAAGCGACCCCTTGTTCAGCGCCTTCCTAGGTAATAACGGGGCTCGGCGCAGACTGTTGACAGGCAAAGAAGCTCCCTTCGAGGTGACGGCAACCGCTGCATTCTGTCGGCGGCAATTACCATCAAGGCCACGCTCCGCAAACTGCTACAAGTTGACCGTCACAGAGAGCCACCAATTGTGGCAAGGAGCCAATGTCGATAACTTTCATGGGACCAGCATGAAGCCCTGTTTCCCGATTGGCCCACCATTGCATCATAGGCGGGTGCAAAGGTTGGACATCAGAGGCGGAGTCCAGCAAAGTGGTGCGACCATGGACAAAGTGCTCTGAACAGTGCAACCTCTCTGATTGGCCGGAACAAGGTCATCACATTCCCTTGTGTAGGAAACTAGGGGGAAAAATTACTCCATCTCCCGCTAAAGAGAACCATGTGTGGATGCGAAGCAGCGGGGAGATGGTTAGCTTGAGTGGGAGATGGTTTCCCGTCCCATGTCAAGGTATATGTACTCGCGACAGAGTCAGCGAGAGTTCTGCCGCCGTCGTGGCAGCTTTAAGTTTTATCTCCCCGGTGACGTCACGGCCAAGCTGTGGCTGGTCGAAACCTGCCAATGCAACGTCAGATACGCCTGCTGCATTCACGGACACCGCGAGCGTTCGGCGCGAACGCGGGGACACGGAGAAACGCGGGCGGCGTCTGCAGCAGCTCTGCGCGTTGCCTCGTTGGTGCTGCTGCAATTTCTTTCTCGCCATTCGTTGCGCAATCCGGAGAGGAGAGGAGCGTCGGAGAGGAAAGGAGGAATGCCGAGAGGAGAGAAGATGAGACAAGGAGAGAAGAGGAGGGGCAGGAGGATGCGCCGGAGAGGAGAGGAGCGTCGGAGAGGAGGAATGCCGAGAGGAGAGGAGATGAGACAAGGAGAGGAGGGGGAAGAGGATGCGCATGCACAGTAGGGATGTGGACGGGGCACGGCGGATGGATGGACTGAGGGAGTGACATAGCACCGACCATAAGATGCTTCGTATCTAAAACTGCTGTAAAAGGACCTCTCGAGTGTGGCTGAGAGAGCTCCGACTAGAACCCGACTATTAGCTTCAATTACCTCCTCTTTCGCTCCTACTCTCGCACGTACTATATCCTCGCCGTGCCTGGAGGATTCCTGGCCCTGGACACTACCCCGAGTCTCAACAACTGGGTGGTGAGCGGTGGGATCAATGCAGCAATCATGACATCATGGTATAGGGTGAGTACGTCTGGCTTTGCGCTTGAGATTCATCAGGTCTTCAGCTTAGAAATTCCTAAAAACCCACAGTGTTTACAAGTGCCTAAATAAATTCTGGTTGATGCGTTGCATGTCTCAGCAGAAAGCGACTTTCAGCATGGATCTGAAAAAGTTACAGATGCCAGACCTCGTAAAGAATTAGGGGGTGAACGTTAGCCAAGTAAACAGGAAGCCTCACATTTTTGAGGCCATTCAAGCCATCGGCGCAGATGAAGATGACCTACGAGAGTTTTGGGAATTGATTCACAGTAGGAAGCGCCAAGAAAATGAAGAGAAAGGGCAAAGAAAGATAGAGGAAGCGCAAGGAAAGATAGAGTAAGAGCAACACCTACTACTTCTTCTTCTTCTTTCTGGGGTTTTTACGCGCGAAAACCAATTCTGATTATGAGGCACGCCGTTGTGGAGGGCTCCGGATTAATTTAGACCACTTGGGCAACACCTAGAAATGAGGCAACGAAAGGAAGAACGTGAGTTAGAAAGGAAGTGCATAGACCTAGAGATCCACAAATTGATTGGCATGTAACTCGGAAAGCCTGCAAACACCACACAGCGTGGTCAAATGCTTCTTTTTCAAAATAAAGGATTTAATGACATAGAACATGTCTTTGTCAGCTTTAAGATGACATGTCAGAAAATGGGCTATTCTAGTACTACCTGGCCTCAGATTCTATTGACTCTGCTGCCATCCTGGGCGTCCGACATTGTCGCACGGTTTAAAAGCTGTTTAAAAGCGAGGGTAACTGTTTAAAAGCGAGGGTAAACATAGCGGAAATTATGTGTTTTTATTTGAAGCGTTCAAATGATAAGCTCGTAAGGTTCACATAATATTCAGTGCCATTGGTCAAGAGGATGCTCCACATCTACTGCCATGGCCATTAATGGTGCCGTCTAGCTCTGTTAGACCTTGTACATGTGTGCAAGGTCTAACAGAGCTAGACGGCATCATTAATATACCCTAGAATGTGAGCATATACCCTAGAATGTGAGCATGGTAACAGCCACTGTCATTGCACAATTGACATGGCAACACAATTGTAATTGCAGAGGTTGTGGGTTTGGCTCCCATCGGCAACCAGTTGTTCTGTTGTACACGTTCATTTTCCTTTGCCTTATCATTTCTACACTTAAATTAGCACTATAAATAATTTACCCTATATTCTTTCCTTGGCCCTATGTGTTGGCTTCATACGGTTGTCACTAACAAACATCAGACACAATTGGTTCTCATTCATCGAAGTAACCTGTCATTTTTGTCAAATAATTACTGCAGCAGCAATTGCCATGATTATTATACATTCGCTGGACTAGTATGTCTGTTCAGATACTCTTAATATGCCTGTTAGGTGATTCAATATATTCCACTGGTATCCTACTTGTGTGCATGTGATAATCAATAAGTGAATTAGTTTATGGGAGCAGCTGACAGATGCGTTGTACTATTGCCAAAGTGTCAGTGACCTAAGGTAAACATTGTTTTTATAGTGGCACAAATGCACTAGCATTAACATTATTACTGTGCCATGCTCCCCTGCCCTTTATTACCACTGGTATTTTCTTTGTGCAGGATGCCCAAATTATTCGCTGTAGTGCAATTTCCGTTAGAAAATAACAGTATTGCCACTCTGCCATTATGATGGCTGGACGAAGATAAAGAAATGTGCGTATGGCCGGAAAATATTCGAAACAGCGAGATTATGAGGCTTGTCGAGGAACTTGCACAGCCTGGCGAAACAGGCTGGCGCTCTCCCACTCTCGGTTGTTGCCACATCTCGTAAGTACACACATCACGGTGCTTTCTCTACATATTTTACGTTGATAAATGTCTTTCCAGCAAGGAAAGGAATTTGATTATTTTTGTTTCCAATGCTTCACTGCTATGCAATTCCTTGCACATGTATATTTGCCACATTTGCTTGGCACTGAAATGTCACATTTTTCAGATTTCTTTTTTTTGCTATAATTTGCAAATTCAGTCTGTAAAGGGAGCAGTAGCTGTGTGTTCACTGCTATCTATGCTGCTTTTGTAATCCTGTAACATGGGCAGTGTTTTGAGACAGCTCTGTTGGAGTTAACATCTATCAGAGAGAGTACAAAGATGCAGTAGCACTGCCCTGATGGGGTTCTGAAAAGATATCTTGTGTGCTACCTGTAGAAGACACCAGCAAGCAAGGGCAGCAGGCGCACTGAAAACAAAAATGTCTTTCCTAACTTATGCATACATTATGCAGAGAATTGGTGCGGCTGTGTTTTAGGTTACATTAATGGGCTGTTTGTTACTGTATTTCTCAATTGAGGGCTAAGAGCATCTGCACCGTGCTTTAATTTGTGGTGGGAGCCTGCTTTGATGTGTCCAGTTGCTTAAAGCTTGATCTCTCACTTGCGAAAAAGTAGGGAAGGCTCTTGATGTAGCAAATTGCTATAGGCGATTCCTTGCAGTTGTTTCTTGTATTGTGTACACCTAAAGGTATCCACAACCCAACCGCCTTGAGTGTATCGCAAGACTAGTGGAAATAAAAAAATCGTTTTTAATTATAGAATCGAGCGTGCTGTTCCTGATTTATGTAGGAGTCGTAAATTTAAATTGGCACAAAAAAGCAAAAGGCAGCGGCTTGTAGTACGAATTGGCAGTAAAATTTGGGACTTGAAATCTATGCAATCATACTAATGTAAGTATGCTGGCTATTTTAAAGCACCCCATACTTTTTGTTTGAACTTGATGTTACTTCAAAGAACTTCATGCTAACGAGCACTGCTATCTTTGCGGCAACGAGTGAAATATTGGAACCAGAATGTCCCTGATTTCATGGTGGTGCACATGAGTGCTTTATACACACACGAGTGAGTAATAAACTAGAAGCTTAAGTGAGGAGACGGGACATGGTGCTTGTCTGTCCTGTTGTCTTCCTGTTGCTTTAAGTTTATTGGTCATGGAATACACACCTGCTTGCTCTCAAGTCTTGCGAGTGAGTATCCCGAGCTCTGTGGTCTGTGAGAGGCAAAATACCATCGACTAATTGTGCCGTAAATGGGTGCCAGCAATAAATAGCACTACTGACATGTCCCGCTGCTTCTCAATAATGCTAAACTGAGGGTATAGATGCAAAAGTTGTGCTTAGATAACTTCTCTGAAGCTCTTCGTAAAATGATTGAACACGTCCATCACAGAGGGTACCTCGACTAAACACCACAGCCTAAGTATGGGATTATAAGGCTTGTTCATAGTTCACAGGTGAGGTGTAGCTTGCTTGTCCTCGTCTGCTGCAGCGAGCATACAGGGTAAACGGCACTCTTTAACATGGTGTATCATACGTGATATGCCTTAGAACTTTTAGCACAACAGAGTCGAACAAGGAAATCCTATACATATTCGCCTGAAATCGGTGATCTCTAGCAATGAAATACATTACGACATTGGAAGTGAATATTTATGGTGGCAATTGTAGCACTACGCACAAAAAATTTGTGTAGCACGTATAGCACTCATATGTTCCATAATCCCATAGGCTATTGGTCTTTCTATGGAACTTTTTGCTAAGGTCACCTCTCAAATGAAGATTGCTTACTCACTCCGCGAATGTTCACTCTAACCAGCACTGCACAAAAGTGTAATGCTTACTGTGTACTATTTCACCAGCTATTAATCGCCGCTTTGCAAAAGCAATTTTTTTCAGATTGAGCTGTAATTTGTGTTTGTTCAAGAAGACAGTCTTTAAAGGATAGAAACTGTTTGAACTTTTATGATAATTGCAAGGTCTCTTGTATTTTCCTGGAACTGCACTGCTGACCGAGCTTGTCATGCAACAAGTTTCATTATCACAAGTGCAAAGTGGCGCCTTTTCTGTTGACTTATTGTTGTATTTTCTTTGCACATACCTTTGCAGGCTGATATGAAAGTGCTGAACAAAAATTGAAAATTTATGAGTGCCACTCAGGTGTGGAAAATTCTACTCCATCAGGTACGCAGTAGGCGACTTTCTAAAATATGTGAAAAAACAGTTTGTTATATAATGTTCATATTGTTCTATGCTTTCTCCCTTCAGGCAGTGAAGGTGTGCCACGGCAAGCAACACCGTCGGTGGAAGTGCCGCTACCTCGTAAGCAGCTGTATATATAATGTGAAGAAAGCATTTCTTCGGATGCGATGTTTAATAAATTAAAAGAAGTGTGGGCGCACCTAGAAAAGCAAGAAACATTAAATTTCAACATTTCGGCCGGGGTCTGGCCTTCTTAAAAGTGCTTCTTGATAAAGGCCGGACCTTGGCCGAAATGTCGAAATTAAATGTTTTTGCTTTTCTACGTCTGTTTGCACTTTTTAAATTATATATATATATATATATATATATATATATATATATATACATTTTTTATGTTGCTTCTAGCCTGGTCTTTCGAAGTATTTTTTTTTCTAGCTGTGCACAATAATTACCATGGGACTATGGGTGTATCAGCTTTGAATGCACAGTGCGTGCCGACTTTTCAAAAGGCATTGTAGATCAGTGTAGCTGCAGTGTCCAGCAGGGTGTAATATGCGGACAGTCGGGTTTTAACATGTCTCCATATGGCCAGGTACACACATAAAACTAGTCGTGATAAAAGTTGATATATTGTTACGAATGAAGAATGGGTTTATTTACAGTGAAAAGCGGAGACCAGACAAGGGATGGTCCGAAACAACTGATCAGCCCAAAAAGCTCGCGCCGCTTCCACCTCCTCTTCTACGCTTCTCCTGTGCGGCGTTACAATTTCCTCCGGGGCAGACGAAACTCACCGAGCGAGTCGGAGTGCGCGTTGATGCTACGGTTACAATCGTGCAACGTGCACAACTTGCGTCTTGCCTGAACGGCGGTTATCAGCTGTCACTTTAGCGACGACATAGGTCACTTCACTCAAGCATTTGAGAATGACGAATGGGCCCAAATACTTGGAGAGAAGCTTTTGGGAAAGTCCCCTTTTCCGAACCGGTGTCCACAACAACACGAAGTCACCGGTGGCGAATCTGACGGGCGAATGCTGTGGGTCCTAGCGTGCCTTGGCATGAGCATGCGACGACAGGGTTCTCAGCCGGGCGAGTCGACGTGCTTTTTCGGCACGACACAATATCTGCGCGACAGAAGCATCTTCGTTAGGTGAAAAAGGAAGTATGGTGTCGAGGAAACTTTGAGGATGGCTAGTGTAGAGGAGAAAGAAAGGTGCGTATCCTGTTACATCATGCTTGGCTGTGTTGAAGGCATACGTGATGAACGGTAATACGGTATCCCAGTTCTTATGATCCGCTGAGACATACATTGAAAGCATGTTGACGAGGGTACGACTCGTGTGCTCGGTTAGGCCATTGGCTTGCGGATGATAAGGCGTGGAAGGTGCATTAAACTCTTCCACGACGTCAGCGGTGAACTGCCGGCCGCGATCACTTATCACCACACGAGGAGCTCCGTGGCGGAGGATAATAGAATGCAGAAGAAACCTCGAAACATCAGCTGCTGTAGCTGAGACGAGTGCCATTGTTTCAGTATAACGTGTTAAGTAATCCACACACACGATTATCCAGCGGCACCCGGTGGAAGACTTGGGGAAAGGACCGAGTAGATCGGTACCCACTTTCTCAAAAGGCGAAGTCGGCGGTCTAACTGGTTGTAGAGTTCCTGCAGGAGCCGTAGTCGGTTGTTTGTGGCGTTGGCAGACATCGCAGCTGGCAACGTACTGCTTGGTTGTCTTCCACAATTGAGGCCAATAGAAACGTTGTCGGAGGCGGTGGAGCGTTCGAGCGAATCCAAGGCGCCCAGAAGTAAGGTCGTCGTGCATGGCCCGAAGCACCGCAAGGCGCAGGCATTCTCGGACGACGAGGAGCAGTGGAGCACCATTGTTAGAATTATTCTTGTGGTACAGCAGACCGTCACGAATCACAAATGGCGTAGGCCGTTCGGATCTGCGAGTCGCATCAATAATCGGCTTAAGTGAAGGGTCGCGTTGTTGTTCGTTCTGGAAGACAGCGAAGTCAGGAAAGTCGGATGAGATGGCAGTTAGGTAGTCGTCGAAATCGTCATCATCAGTGCTGTTGCTCTGAGCGGGAAGACGAGATAAGCAGTCGGCATCTGTGTGGCACCGACCACTCTTGTATGCAACGGAAAAGTTCTATTCTTGGAGCCGCAAGGCCCACCGACCTAACCGGCCAGCTGGGTCACGCAGTCCAACGAGCCAGCAGAGAGAATGATGGTCGGTAACAATCTTGAAATGTCGGCCGTATACATATGGTCTGAACTTGTGGATGGTGAAAACAACAGCAAGACATTCCAGTTCCGTGACTGTATAATTTCTCTCTGCTTTTGTCAGAGTACGGCTGGCGTAGGGAACGACGTGTTGGCGAGCCTCGTGAAACTGGAGGAGCACAGCACCAACGCCCACACCACTGGCATCGGTATGCAGTTCGGTGCCCGCCTCCGGATCGAAATGGCGGAGAAGTGGCCCAGAGATGAGCAAAAACTTCAGCTGCTCGAAGGTAGCCTCGCACTGAGTGGACCATACGTAGGGAGTGTGCTTGCGAAACAGGTTAGTCACGGGACAAGCAAGCTGGGCGAAGTCTTTAGTAAACCTGCGAAAATAAGAACAAAGGCCCAGGAAACTTCTAAGGTCTTTCACTGTCTTTGGCTTCCTAAAGTTGCGAACAGAAGAAATCTTTTGGGGGTCTGGTGGCATACCGTCCTTGTCGACGAGATATACCCGCACAAGGGCTTGACGCTCACCAAAATGGCCCTTCTTAGAGTTTAAAATGAGGCCAGCCTGTTGGATGCAGTCCAAAACAACGCCGAGCCGGTGGTTGTACTCGTGGAAAGTGCGGCCGAAAATAATCACATCATCTAAATAACACATACAGATCTCCCATTTGCGACCGCGGAGTGCGGAGTTCATAAATGACTCGAAGGTTGCTAGGGCATTACATAAACCAAATGGCATGGCGTGAAATTCAAATAGTCCGTCAGGCGTAACAAAAGCGGTCTTTTCTCTGTCAGATGGGTGCATCGGTATCTGCCAATACCCGGACCGAAGGTCAACCGACGAAAAGTACGAGGCGGAGTGGCGACAGTCAACAGCATCGTCAATGCGCGGTAGGGATACACGTCTTTCTTTGTGAGGGCATTGAGGCGGCGGTAGTCGACACAAAATCTCCATGAGTTGTCTTTCTTCTTCACTAGTATAATAGGAGGGGCCCAAGGACTACAAGACTCCTGAATAACGCCTTTCTGCAGCATGTCATCGACCTGTTCGGCGATCACTTTTCTTTCCGTGGGAGATACGCGATAGGGTTTCTGACGTATCGGAGTCGCTTGCCCTGTGTTGATGCGGTGGTGCATGCGGGATTCCGGCAACATCCGAGACCGCTCGCCTTGAGCAAAATCAAAGACTGACGTGTAGCAGGCAAGCACTTCTATGAGTACATCTTGCTGGGAAGACGGCAACGACTTGGTAATCATACGTCGCAAGTCATCCGAATAGTTGGGCAATGGTCGACTGATGTCTGAAGCCGCTGCAACTATTCGTACGTCAATTGTGGCTTGCTCTTCAAATGTTCCCAATTTACAGCCGGTGGGCAGGGCAACAGGCTCCGTGGAAGCGTTCACAGTCCACAAGAATGCACGCCCGTCGATGGCTTGAACAACAGATCGAAGGACCAACACATTCTTCTTAAGCGCGTTGTTGTGGTCTGGCTCGACAAGACCACTGCATGATCCCATCCGGACACGTGGAGAGCTCACCGGAACGAACATAGCTGTCCGACCAGGCAGGAACACATCTTGAGAAAGCGAGAACACGTCGGCTTGATCGGTCTGCAAATCATCAAGTATGGCGATTGGCAACGCGCTCCGTAGTAAAATCTCTCCAGTCCCGCAGTCAAGTGTAGCACTGGATGCACGTAGGAAATCTATGCCTAAAATAACATCATGAGTTGCGTGGGCCAAAACAGTGAACTCCGCTCTGAAACTCTGTCCTCCAATCGCAACCAAAACCGAACAAACGCCAAGAGGGCATAATACTTCACCGCCAACTCCACGAAAAGTTTCTTTACGATCCAACAACGCAAACACAACTTTCGGTCCTAAGCGATCTTTGAAGCGCAGGCTCATAATAGAAATAGTGGCACCAGTATCGACAAGAGCAGTAGTTTGTACACTATATATACATACACACACCTTGTTCTTCAGCATCACAACAGATGGAGGAATTGGCGAGTCTGAACGTCCCGCGACCGCACCTCCATCGGCCGCACCAGCTAGTTTCCCAGCTGCGGCGGGGAAGGCGACCGACAACGGCGCGGGGATGGCGAACGGCGCAGTCGGGTCGGCGGCGGTGTAAGGCTGCGCTCGGAGACAGGGGACTCATCGCGCAAGTGGTACGAGCACTGTTGCCGAAGAGGTTGAACTCCAAATGGCGCGGGCGCGTCTTCGTCCACACGAGCTGAGTACGCCGAAAAACGTGGCACTCGCTGCGGGCGGCGGCGACAATAACGCGCAACATGTCCTCGGGAACCGCACGCGTAACAGACAGGTACGTCCCGGTTGAAAGTAAATGGAGCAGGTTCCCGGCGTGGTTCCGGGTAAGATTCCGCAGGAGCTTGTAGTGGCATCGAGAATTCCGCTGCAGCACGTCATGGTGTTGGGTAGTAGTCCGTTGTACCACGACGGACTGGTGGGGGCTGACGGCGACTGAGAGTAGCCGGGAGGGACGGAAAGCTGGCGTTGGTGAAATGTGGTTCCTCAGATGGCGGTCGGCGCTCGCTGCGACGTTCTCGCGACCAGGATGGTGGTGTGTCGGGAACACCTTCGTCAAACGCGCACTGATAACCAGCGTCTACTCCCTGAAGTCGCGCTAGCTCATCTCGAACCACTCGACGCACGATCGAGGCGATGTCCTCGCAGGTAGCGGCGTCCCTGGACAACGGTTGGACAACGGTGGTGACGTTGTCCAAGCGCCCGAACTTCGGTAAGATTCTGCGCGTCTTCAGAGCTTCGAAACCCCCGCAGGGGCGTCTGCGCAAGCAGGCGTTTGGTGTGTTGCGACACCACGGACCCGAGCACACGAGGGTTGGACCCCCCGCGTGTAGCCGTGCGCGGCTTAGCCGTGTCTGGGGAAAGGGGGATCCTGGGGGTTGAGCCGATGCCGGGTGTTTGGACCTTTAAGGCCCCCCGGCGGAGGCAACACACCTCTTTGGCCTCTGCTTCACATAGACGGCACCCCCGGACTGACCCACCCGGGGGAAATCGGCGGTCGCCTTTTCCTGTCCCCCTCTCCGATCTTTTTCTTCTCTATTTTTCTGTCCTCACTGTCCTGTCACCTCTTCTCTTCAGTTACTTCCTCACTTTTCATAGGCGGCTTGGGTTAACCTTGTGTAGGTGCCCTCTCTTGGGTTTGTATATAAGGTTATAGCGGCAATGTACGGCTGGCGCCTGCAGCCTTACACGTTAAGTGCTGCAGCGTCCCCTTGTTGGACTCCGAGGTGGGTGGCTGCCATTGCTGCCGAACTACACCAAATTGCTATGGGAACACCCGCTTTTCCTAGGCTTCTTGATCGTCTCCCTCAGAAGAGGGGACGCACCGATGAGATTATAAACTTGTTCACCCGACCTAAAGACATTTTCCCACGATTTCAAGTAGTCCACAGTGAAAGAACCGAAAAACTAGCAAGAACCATATCCCCATTTGTAGTTGCAAAAAGCTTGACCAACGCGCTAGGCCCTGGCTACAAGGTCACCAAAATGCCAAGTGGGGACCTTCTCCTTGAACTACGTGATAGAGAACAATACAATAGACTCGGCAAACTTGTTACTTTTGGTGATGTCCCAGTTACTGTTTCACCGCATCGGTCCATGAACACAGTACGGGGGGTAGTATCAGAAGCAGACCTCATCGACTTATCTGAAACCGAATTGTTGGAAGGATGGAAGGAGCAGAATGTCACGAATGTGCAGCGCATTGTTATGAGACGGGACAACAAAGAAATTCCCACTAAACACCTGATACTTACCTTTGAATTAAGCGTCTTGCCACAAAGCATCGAAACCGGCTACACAAAAATAGCAGTAAGACCATATATCCCAAATCCTAGGCGATGCTACCAATGCCAAAGATTCGGCCATGGCTCGCAGAGCTGCCGTGCTCGACTCACCTGTGCCAAGTGTGGAGTACAAGGCCATGCCTCAGACAATTGCGAGGCTACACCTCACTGCATAAATTGCGATGGTGATCATCCAGCCTACTCCCGGTCTTGTCCAAGCTGGAAAAAAGAGAAAGAAATTCTAACACTGAAAGTCCGTGAAAACATATCGTTCAGGGAAGCACGCAAAAGGTGCTCACCATTCCACACTACCACTTATGCTGATGCGGCGCGTCAAGGGGCAGCGTCGCAGCGGCTACTGCCACCTGCCCAGCCCGCGCGCAGTGAGCTGTCGCTTGTGGCTCCTGCCCCCAGGGTGGAAGGAGCTAAGTCCACTCCACCCAACCAGCAAACAAGTCCGGTTACCTCAGGGTTTCCGGCACCGCCACAGTCCTCGGTGGCAGCCTGCGCTACGCGTAGTAAACCCGCAGGCCCGCCAGCAGCTCCCAAGGTGGGTGCAGTCAAGGCTGCCTCACCCTCACCGGCCACAGCTAGCGCTGGCAACAGCCGGCACAGCTCAGGCCCAAAGGCAGCCCTATCGACCTCCGGGCTGGTGGGCGCAAATGTCTCCTCCTTCGCGGCGAGACTTTCTCGCGAAACATCTCGCTCGCAAGAGCGCGTGTCCGGCGCCTTACAAGAGGCAATGGACACTACACCCATCCCGACGGCGCACCAAGCGCCTAAGGAGCGGCGAGGCTCCCTCGACTGCTTCACAAAGGACAAATCCCGAGTTACGGGGCCTGGAAAGGGCTCTGTAATCTAAAGCAACATTTCCTTTTTTTAGTACACACAGCACCAATTTACTTTCATTATGGATACACAAATCATTCAATGGAACGTCAGAGGCCTTCTTAGGAACCTCGTCGATGTCCAAGAACTTATTCACCAACACAATCCAAAAGTGCTGTGTGTACAGGAAACGCACTTAAAATCGAAACATACAAATTTTCTCCGACAGTATGTTACGTTTCGTAAAGATCGCGATGATGCTCTCGCATCATCAGGCGGTGTTGCCATTGTAATTCACAAAAGCATAGCATGTCAACGTTTGCAGCTACAAACGTCCCTTGAAGCAGTGGCAGTTCGACTTGTACTTCTAAACAAGCTCATCACCATCTGCTCACTTTACATACCCCCCCATTACCACTTACATAAACATGAATTTCAGTCCTTTACAGATGAATTGCCAGAACCCTATCTTGTTCTTGGCGATTTCAATGCGCACAGTAGTCTGCGGGGCGACTCTCGTATCGATGCGCGAGGTTGTCTTGTTGAACAATTTCTTTTCTCCTCTGGCGCGTGTCTCCTGAACAAGAAGGAACCTACATTTTACTGTCTCGCAAACAGAACCTTTTCTTCTATTGATCTTAGAATAGCTTCCCCGTCTCTATTATCTGAACTTAAATGGGAAGTTACCAAAAATCCGTACGGGAGCGATCACTTCCCAATACTACTGCGAACAACCAAAACTGAGCTGTCACCACAAGTCCCTCGATGGAAGATTGACACAGCCGATTGGGAGAAATTTCGAAATCTTACTAGTAGCATCTCCTGGGCCAACATGTCTTCGTTAGGAACTGATGCTGCTGTGGAATATTTTACTTCCTTCATAATTGATGCCGCTTCTAAATGCATATCCGAAATAAGTGGTGCGGCATGCAAACGCCGTGTCCCATGGTGGAACGACGAATGTAGGAACGTTCGTAGAAAACAGAACAAAGCGTGGGGGTTGCTACGCGATTCTCCTACTGCGGAGAATCTTATCAATTTTAAGAAGGTAAAGTCCGAAGGCAGGAGAACGCGCCGACAGGCCAGAAGAGAGAGCTGGCAGAAGTTTTTATCAGGTATACACTCGTATACAGATGAGGCCAAAGTCTGGAACAGGGTTAACAAGGTGAGAGGACGACAAACATATTCACTCCCTTTGGTAAACACACAGGGCGACAGCTTGGAAGACCAAGCTAACCACCTGGGTGCACATTTTGAACATGTGTCCAGTTCATTGCACTATTCCACAGAATTTACAAAACACAAAGCAGCAATAGAAAAACAAAAACTAGACCGAAAGAGCACCGGGAACGAGCCTTATAACTTGCCTTTCTCTTTAGTAAAGCTTCAGGCATCACTCGCCTGTTGCAACCAATCTGCCCCAGGCCCTGACCGCATATTATATGAAATGTTGAAGAACCTGCCCTCTGAAACGAAGAAAACCCTTCTCTGTCTGTATAACTCTATATGGACTTCCGGCGAGATCCCCTCTGCCTGGAAAGAGGCCATAGTGATCCCTATCCTGAAGCAGGGGAAGGATCCATCGTCTGTATCAAGTTATCGGCCGATAGCGCTAACAAGCTGTCTCTGCAAAGTCTTCGAAAAAATGATAAACCGTCGCCTATTACATTTCCTTGAATCAAACAAACTGCTTGACCCATACCAGTGCGGCTTTCGCGAGGGTCGATCCACCACTGACCATTTGATACGTATCGAGGCGCAGATACGCGAAGCTTTTGTTCACAAACAGTTCTTTCTGTCTGTATTCCTAGACATGGAAAAGGCCTACGACACCACATGGCGGTTTGGAATACTGAGAGACCTCTCCCACTTTGGTATACGTGGTAATATGTTAAATGTGATTGAGAGTTATCTGCTGAATCGCACATTCCGTGTTCGAGTTGGCGATGCTTTATCGCGACCTTTTGTGCAGGAAACCGGAGTGCCGCAGGGTGGGGTGCTCAGTTGCACTCTCTTTATTATAAAAATGAATTCCTTGCGTCTATGCATCCCACGCAACATGTTTTATTCAACGTACGTCGATGATGTACAGATTGGATTTAAATCGTGCAACCTTGCCATCTGTGAGCGGCAGGTTCAGCTTGGTTTGAACAAGGTGGCTAAATGGGCTGACGAGAATGGGTTCTGCCTAAATCCACAAAAGAGCACCTGCGTCCTTTTTTCTCGTAAGAGAGGACTGTACCCCGACCCCGACATTCACCTGCAAGGACAGAGTCTACCTGTAAAAACGGAACATAAATTCTTAGGCATAATTCTTGACACAAAGCTGACATTCATACCACACCTAAAATATCTAAAAAACAAGTGCATGAAAACAATGAATATTTTAAAAGTGTTGTCACACACTACATGGGGTAGCGACAAAAAATGTCTGTTAAACTTGTATAAAAGCCTCATACGAACACGCCTAGACTACGGGGCCATAATTTATCAGTCAGCCACCCCAACCGCGTTGAAGATGCTGGACCCCATCCACCGTCTAGGTATTCGCTTGTCTACAGGTGCCTTTAGGACAAGCCCTGTAGAAAGCCTTTACGTGGAATTCAATGAGTGGTCCCTCCACTTGCAGAGGACCTACACAGCTTTCATGTATTTCCTTAGAGTGAACGGAAACAGTGAACATACCTCATATTCCACCGTAAATGATTTGTCCAGCTCCCACCTCTTTCATAACCGCCCTGCAGTAAGAGAGCCCTTCTCGTTGCGTGTGAGAAGTCTGGCTGAGGAAATAGATGTCCAACTTTTCGAACATTGTCTAATGACACCCGCTATACAGGTCGCACCGTGGCAGTGGCAGATTGTAGAGTGTGATTTGTCCTTTTTACATGTTACGAAGCACGCCCCCGTTGCACACATTCGAATGCACTTCCTTGAACTGCAGCATAAATACTCCTGTCCGGAATTTTACACCGATGCATCAAAGTCTCATGCTGGCGTCTCTTATGCAGCGGTTGGCCCATCATTTTCAGATGCCGAGGCCCTGCACCCACAAACGAGCATTTTTACAGCAGAGGCTTATGCAGTACTGTCGGCTCTTAAACACATCAAGGACTCGAAAATACCCAAAGCAATCATCTACACAGATTCGCTGAGCGTAGTAAAAGCTTTAAAATCTCTAAAAAGGCACAAAAATCCAGTAATAGTATCGCTTTATTCATTCATATGTAGTATTTATGCGTCTGGGCAGCATGTTGTGGTGTGCTGGGTGCCAGGACACCGAGACATCGAGGGAAATGTACTGGCAGACCAGCTTGCCACATCCATCGAGGCAAAAGCTGGCAACACATCTATGCCCGTCCCTGTTCCCGATATGAAGCCATATCTACGCAAGAGACTTCGAGTCCACTGGCAACGTTTGTGGGACGGCCAGACTCATAACAAGCTCCATTTAATTAAGCCCCATTTAGGAAACTGGCCATCGACCACGAAATCTCGAAGAAATGATGACCTATTCTGTAGGCTCAGAATAGGACACACTTACAGCACTCATAATTACCTGTTGTCTGGAGGCGAACCCCCAACCTGTACTAGATGCGGGGAAGCACTTACTGTACTTCACATCCTAGTACAGTGTCCACAAATAGAACCTGAAAGAAAAAAGCACTTTGATCAAGCCTATAAAGAGAATATACCCCTTCACCCAGCGATGTTTTTACATAATGACCCGATATTTGCGCACGATTCAGTTTTAGCCTTTTTAAACGACCTCGACATTTTGCAAGTTTTTCGCCCGAGAGATTCGTAGTGGCATCCTCTTTCAGAGGACGCCGCTGCGACAGCATATTTGAAATGCACTCTCCTCCAGGCCCTTGCTTCTAAGGGTCCCTGTGAGGCAGTAGTGCCTTGTATCGCTTGCAACTTTTTATACTATATTTTATTCATTGCGCCCCTATCACGTCATTGTCATGATCTTAGTATTTTTGTCTTTTACGCACCTTTAGTGCGCAGGATTTTAGGCCCCTTTACAGCCACCCTACACCTATCCACTGTCATTGATCATACCATTGCTGACTCAGTACACCACGTCTTGGCGCTCTTTGGCCATAGCTGGCCCTTGCGCCACAAAACAACATATATCATCATCACCAGAGCTTCGAACGTGCGACATTGCTGCCGGAATTCGGAAGGAGTGTTCAGGTTTTCTTTTGTGATTAGAAAACTGTACACGTCTTCGGCGATGCCTTTTAACAGATGTCCCATTTTGTCTTCACCGAACATATTCGCGTTGACAATTCCGCATAGCTTTATTTTTCTTCAATGTAGGTTGTACACGTTTCGCCAGGCAATTGCGCTCTGCGCGAGAGCGTGTGTTTCGCTTTCTTCTTTTTTGAATTCGAGTAACCAAAGCAGGCTTTCAATTCCTGGATAAAGGTCTCCCAAGTGGTCAGCACGCGTTCATGATTTTCAAACCAAAGTAGTGCCGGCGAGAGAAATGTAACGTTCACAAGCTGCGCTTGCGTGCTCCACCCGTTATGGCGGATAACTCTTTCATAGTGCATTAGCCAGTCATCCACGTCTTCATCTGCTTTACCTGAGAATATGCGGGGTTCCGGCGTCCAGTAGCTAGGTGGTCTTGGTCGCGGGCTCATTGATCGAAGACCTCTTCGTTCGTGCTCGTTGACCGGCCTGCTTGGGCAGTGGCCATGCTTGTTGGCTCTGGTGGTAGTCCGGCCAGGCGTCTGCTTCTTCGAAGATCTTGGAGGACTGGGTTGTCCAGGGCGTTCAGTACCCAGCACCTCCACCACTTGTTACGGATGAAGAACGATTTTATTTACAGTGAAAAGCGGAGACAAGACATAGGATGGTCCGAAACAACCGATCATCCCAAAAACCTCGCGCCGCTTCTACCTCCTCTTCTACGCTTCTCCTGCGTGGCGTTACAATATTGTATGCAAACGGGAGCTACCACGAGAGCTGGATGCACACAATACCATCAATCATTTCATTGAGAACCTTACTTTCAATTACTGTTAAATTGCAGATTCTGCATCTTCCACCCACAGCTGTTCTTCCGCTGCAGGAAACTTTTGCAGGTTTAATTTGTTGGCAGTAGGTTCTTGCAAGTTTCCTACAGGATATTTTTTGTGGGCTATTCTGCAAGGCTGGAAGTACCAGTTGTGATAATAATTATTTATGTGCATTTGCCTCTACTCCCTGCTATTCCCTCCATGTCCAACAATGACATTACTGCTAGACAATCCTTTTTCAAAATGTCCATTACATGTTGAGTCCATTACATATGACAAGTGAGGCATGTTTGCAATACTTGCAGCCCAATTCCATGTACTAAAAGCTCAAAAGCCATGAGGACAAGTTTTCCTGCAGCCTTTACTTTGCCAAGGTCTGATCTAGGAGGCAGCTGCAGAGAGGGACTGGATCAAGACTACTTAATAGATTACACAGTCATAATGGAT
The DNA here is from genome assembly GCF_013339745.2 of Dermacentor silvarum. Classification (NCBI taxonomy): domain Eukaryota; kingdom Metazoa; phylum Arthropoda; class Arachnida; order Ixodida; family Ixodidae; genus Dermacentor; species Dermacentor silvarum. Next base: position 99,158,038 of record NC_051156.1, read on the forward strand.
TACACAGTCATTGTTCTTCTGTGTTAAAGGACAATGGAAACGAGCCTGTTTTCACATGTCTGTGCTTGTTGACAATCACTAGCCTGTCTCCCGCAATGTATGACTCAACTAGTGCCTGTTTAGACAGAGAGGGCACCTGTTGGACTTGGAATAAATATGGCCACAGGTTCTACAAAAGCAACATTCAAACAGCAGTGGCTTCTTTATTCGCTAAGTGTAATTGCTTTTCAGATACGAGTATTTTTGTCATCTGTTCAATGTTTACTAATACTGCCTGTTGATCTGCAGCGGCTGACCTTATAAGCGGTGTTCAGCGGGATGGCGCTGCAGATGAGCCGTGCTCGGAGAACCATGGATCCGAGGGCCCCACTCGTAAGTCTTTACCTGCTGTGTTATGTAAATAAATGGTTATTTTACTTACCACCAGCATACCTGCCAACTTTTATACACCTGCACCAAGGCCCTACGTCGCGGAAATTCAGTGGCGCTGTCGTCAAAATTTAGTTTCGCATGCTGGGCACTCCGCCCCCGTGTCGCGCCTACCACAGCAGCCGCTGGGTTTCGCATGTGGTTGTGCGGTTCCATTTGCGAGGTCTTTATTCTTCGATTTTGCAACGAAGGTAATGCAGTAGGTTGACGAGCTGAGTTGCATCGAAATATGCAGGAGGCTAAAGTTTTCATAGGTTTCCAGTTGTTGAAAACCATTGGAAGCAATGGGCCACCACTGTAAAAAGTGAAAGTTGGATTCTGATACCAGAGAATCTCTTATGTGCAAGACACTTCGTAACCGTTAAGCTTCTCTTTTATTCTGAGTCGCGTGCATTAGCCAACCTATGATCTCGGGATCGTTATTAGCGTGTCATTACAATTTCTTGCCGCACTGCGGAGAAGCTAGACTAGAATTTGCCTTGAATGTAGGTCGAACGAGCAGATGCCCCACAAAACACGTCTCGTTGAAATTTATTTGATCTCGTAGAATTGAGCCACCTGCAGTGCAAATATCCTATCGCACGTTCACATATGCAGGCAGCACAGTCACAGCTGTGTTAATGGCAGTGCGGATGTCATAATTGCGCCTAAACGTCTGAATTGAATTTTGAGCGCGAAATAAGATGTACAGTGTTAGTACAGAGTTGGAATGATCAGACGGCCGCGGCCAAGAGCTCGGATTGCGCGGACCTACACAGCCGGCGTCGCCATAGGGCAGGTACCTTGCCGGTCGCTTCTGTCGCCGCTCACGGCAACGTATAAATCGGCTACAGCTTGTTTTTAACATGAAATCGTTAGCAATAGTATCGAACTAGTAAAGAAAAATATCGAATTTGTGCGTGTTTCGTAAAGCAGCGCCTCACTGGTACGATCAGGAACAACGATCCTATGGCATTTAGTCTCGCAGACGGAAACCAAGCACCGGCCGTCTCAGCGAGGCGGCTCAGGTTCCACGTACTACGTTTCGTTTGTTATTCGCGCCAACGACAACGATAAAACGAACTCATTTAAGCCCACGTTAATTGTGTCATCAACAATAAGTGCACTATGATGAGCTGCAGGCCAGGTTGCTAGTGCTGTCGGCCGTCACTGTGGTGGTCAGCGAGCTAAGCCAAGCGCCTTGTTCGGCCGTATCCCTATGGGGCCGAAACGCAAGAATGTGCACTGAGTGCAAATTAAAGAACCTCGCGTAGTCAAAATTATTCCAGCCCCCCCACCCCCCCACTACCGTGTGCTTCATAATGAAATCGTAGTTTTAGCACCCCCAACCCCACTCAACAAAGAAAAAAAATTGTAAAAGTGTCATCCGCGCGTGCGGGCCTGAAATACATCGGCGGTGCCTACCACTGTTCACAAACATGAAGTAGGTCTATAGTAATATGCCTTATACTTCGTGTGTTGTATTGACGCAAACATTTTACAATTTTTCATTATATTGTTTCGGGCAAAACCAACTTCGGCAAAGATATTTAGTCTGAGAGTGATTTTCCTATAGCCTAACTATTCGCACCCATCCATTACGTCAATGTATACCTGCGATACACAATTTTAAAATTCTCCATGAACAAATATACACACTTTTTAAAAATTGTCCATGGTCTGTAGCACAAACTTCAACAATGTACTCTTGGATGTGGACATTACCTGCACAAGAAACCAAGTCAATATTTGACTAATTAACAGAGCTTTGCTAACTAACTTTTAAACTATTCTTTCATTGCACATGTGGCAATTTATGAATTGTAGCTGGTAACATTGAAGGACATGTCCACTTGGAATGAGTTCAGAGGATGGCATCTGTTTCGTGATATGCATCCGTAATGTTTGCGATGGGATAGTGGAGTGGTAGTCCTTTTATTTTTGAAGTGTGATTTTCAGACTTCCCTGAAAAAAAAGAAAGAAAACTAGAGCAATAAGTTTTTACTGCAAGTTTGACATCCCTTATCTCGGAACTGGTGCTAGATTCAAAATTCGATCAAGTCCATATGCCTCCTGAAATTGCTAGCTTCAGTTCGTATGTTGCAATATGTGCACTTCAGCGTTAGTGAAATATTGTTCATTAGTCTATTATGCATCTTGATTTGCTGTGGAAGTAATGTCCATCTCTTCAAGTGTAGTAATGTCCATCTCTACAAACTAAGAAGCAGGAAAGACAAAAATTGATAATTAAAAATAGATTTGGCAGCATTAACATTAGTGTTAATGTCCTTGCTATATGGGAAAGCCATGGCTTCGAAAAAGTAAATGGGTGTGTGTGTGGCTGTTGTACAGGGAGCATTTGTTTTGACTCCTTGCAGCAAGCATCTGGTTTTCTCTCATACTTTTATCAGGCTCTTGCAACAATATTTGTCAAGTTGGGAAACATCCACTAATCTTCACAAACTCGGCTTTCAGATTTGACCAGTTTCACTGAGTAAGCAAGTTTGGCCCAGGTGTGCACTTTAACTGACAGGAAAGCCTTCATGTCTATGTACATTAAGGAATAACACAGGTGTAGAAACACTGCGTAATGTTAACCTAACCTTCAAGCTGTGCCAGCCTCCTCCAAAACACAAATTTTGAATAATGTCGCAAAGTCCTGAGCATGTGTCAATCTTTGAGGCAGCACTAAACAGGTACTGGCAGAAAATCGCACTTTTATTGTCTTTTTTTTGAGGGGGGTATAGTCATGGGCCTAGAAGTAGACTCTGTAGAATCTTGCTTCCGCACGACTGCAACAAAATAATGCCATTGCATTTTAACGTGATCAGTTCAAAATGTGCACAGAGTGCAGTGCAGCTTAGATGTGAGAAAGGAGCCACCTTTCCGCTGAAATCTGTTGTGGTGGTTTTGTGCTAAATACCACAAAACCGATACCGTTAATGCCAACGCACATACACAGGCACTGCTCATTCAGTACTCGAAGGAACTAGAGGAAAGAACATGTCTCCCTGTATTTTCCAGACATGAACAACTGAATTTAAAGGACCAATTTGTCACCCTTCAGTGACGTGGTCTTTGTACGGCATTCAACCAATGCACCAAGGTGATTGATGGGCTTTTACACGTGATCACCTCCATTACTTTTGGTGGTATGAAGTCTCCACGGGTTGTATTAAAATTGAAATACTGTAATTATTTCTGGCACTCTCGAGGAATTGAGGCTTCGTACTGTAATTATGAAGTCAGTAGCCACGAAGTGCTCGTGCCGTACTCATTTAAAACGGCATGGTCGAACAGCCAGGCAGCTCAGTGAATGATTGTTTCTTCGTTCCGTAATGCCTTTCCTTGTGGTTATGAATGCCATTGTACCAACCAGTGTAAAACTGCCTTATGTTTGCACAGTTTGTGCAGCTCAGAATAACTGCACATAAAGGCACCATTAAACGCTGCAGATTTGTATATCGTGTAGTGTAATCACCCAGTTATAGTAGTGTTTACACTGAAAAGGCTTAGTCACAACCTGCTTTTTTTCCTTAATACACGTATTGATGTTTGTGTTAATACTACCTGTCCAGCAATGGGAACTTTTCTGCCAGTAATGGAATTTGTAAACACATGTACAACTGGCGAATACATATGCAGGGTGTGTCAGCTGTTAACCTATGACTTAAAAAAGATGCACTCGTGCAAACACAATTATAATGGTAATGTGTGGTCATTAGTCACCTTTTGCCGCTGAATGTAGTTTTTCAAAGTTGTTTTGCTATTGAGACAGGTAACGTGTTAATCAAGTAATTCAAGGCATGTCTTCCAATGGAAAAGTTGTCATGTCCTAAAACATTAGATTCAGTGTTTTCAGCATGCTCTATTTCAAGTTCTTTCCACACTTTGTTTGTAGTGTGAAATAACAAATAGTGTGCGATTACGTTACGGCGTACTGCGGTACCAGTGGTCTCAAAAAAGTTGTCGCAGTTTCACCTGAAAGGCGAAGCATCAATTGCGATAGCAAATTTGTAGAGAACTATACGGAGTAATGATAGTAGCTTTATCAGGTGTATACCCTTGGACATGCAGCAGCACCGGCAACACGCAGAACTGTTGTCGACGCCGTCGGCGTTTTGCCCGCGTTCGCACAAAATGCGTACGGCGTTGGTGACTGTTGCCGGAGCCTCTGATATAAATAGGCACTTGATGCCGCAGCTAAACGTCGCCTCCCTTCCCTCCCCCTCCCCCCCCTCCCCGCCACGGCCTTTCGCGCGTCGGAAGAAGGCGCGTTTGTTCTACATATATGGTGATTGTAAAGGAGGAAAGAAAGAAACGCCTACTTCTGCAGCCCTTAAGGGAGCACGGCGCAGAACGCGCGTTTTTTCTTCGCCGTGCGTTCACTCCCCGTGAAAGCGCACGTCCCTCGCGCCCTTTCACTCGCACATACAGCGTTCGGCGCGCGGCGACGATTTCATCTCCACTGACGTCATACGGAACCTCACGGCAACGGCGACGACGACGGCAGAAATCTGCTTTGGAGTGTCCATATAATTGCTATCGCAATAAAATGATTTGCAATAACTATGTGCTCATTCATCACTCTGGAACCATATGGAAGCGGCAAGGCGTTGGTACTGGTGACAATTGCAGCCGATGCAGTGAGCAGCAGTGTGGAATCGAAGTCCAATATACGAGAAAAAAACATAATTTTACTTATTTTGATTATGAGAAAAGTAAAGCTGCAATGAGTCGGAACGAAAGAGTGGCAGTGTGCATTCAATTGACCTGGTTGTTAAGTGACAATGCAAGCATGATGTGTATTAGTTGCTGACGTATGCTAGCTATAACCCAAGCAGTTAGACAGTACGTTTATTCTTTGAAATCGCTTTTGGAACAGATGTGTTGCAGTGAATGGAGGTAGCCGACATTGCTGAAGAAAAGATTGCTCGGATACATAATAGTAAACTGTGCTCTATACAGGGTGCCACAATTATCATGCACCAAGATTTAGAAATAGGCAAATGCCATGAAGCTGGACAGAATCAAGGTAAGGTTGTTTGCCATTGCTTAGTGATACTCGGAATATTTTTTGCATTTCCCCTCAAATATTACAATTAGATGAAAAGTACAAATGACAAAATTGTAGAGAAACATAAACTCCTGATATAGCTTTCTATTGCTCAATACGTGGGACATAAAAGTTTTTCCAAGCGTGAAAGAGGCCCACGCATACATGCAAAATTGCTGAGCGACTGGCCGCTCGAGGCACCTTACTTGTATTTGCGGGCTTTCGAAAAACACTTTTATGTCGGGTGTATTGAACAGAAAGCTCTATCGGGAGGTTTTCATGTTGCTCCACATTTTTGTCGTCGGCACTTTTTATCTAAGTATTATATTTGAGAAGTTAATTAAGGTAATTATGTAATTAGGCATAATGTAAAAAATTACCAAGTATCTCCAAGCGATGGCAAACATTACCTTCGTTCTGTCCAGCTATGTGGCATTTGCATATTTTTAAATTTTGGTGCTTGATAGTTGGGTCAGCCTGTATATATTCTAACAGTTATTTGTTTTTTTTTCATGCATTTTTCTCATGTGCACTAATTTCTTTCAGCAGTGTTAAGTTCTTTATGCTTGTTTCAGCTGCTGAACTCAAAAGCATACGTTTGCTGCTGGATATCCGGCACCAGCTGCGGGAGGGCATTGGCCGAGATAAAACAGGAGCTGCAGCTGGTGTCGGAGAGGCTGGACCGGCTGGAAAGCCAAAGCAGCCCTGCTGTTCCACAGGCAGCGCCCCCGACACTTCCCTAGTTTCCCGCCAAAACAATTGAAGATGTTGAGGTGGCGGAGCAGTCGCTTCAGGATGAAGATGTGGCTGCTGCTCTGGTATTTCCGGTCTCTTTTTATCACAAACACCAATGGCAATAATGAAGCCATGTTTATTATGCTATTATCTGGAGGATTGCCACTGATTGCAGTGATATATATATATATATATATATTGTAGACATTTGTAGGCAATGCAACCCAAGACCCTTGCTAAAAATAAGAATGAGTTGCGCACTGGCATGGCCATATACGAAGTTACGATATTGGCGATGCTATTATTTTGTACGGTTTTATATATTGTGAAACTGCGTGGCAAAATTTTGCATTGTTGCACAATGCCACATGCAATGATCTAGAAAACATCAAAAAGAACACTTTAATTAAATAAAAAAATATAGGTCTATCTGCAAAATCCTGCAGATTTGAGATAGTGCACTGCGCCGGCACACTGCCAGTACAGGAGGTGGAGGCTGGGCTTGCATCAGGAGCAGAAGGGGCAGCAGGAGCGGAATAGGCGGCAGAGGGGAGAGGCTGCGCAAGCAACGCTGCTTCGGCATAACGCCACCCGCCGTGGTTGCTCAGTGGCTATGGTGTTGGGCTGCTGAGCACAAGGTCGCGGGATGGAATCTCGGCCACGGCGGCCGCATTTCGATGGGGGTGAAATGCAAAAACACCCGTGTACTTAGATCTAGGTGCACGTTAAAGAACCCCAGGTGGTTGAAATTTCCAGAGTCCCCCACTACGGCGTGCCTCATAATCAGATCGTGGTTTTGGCACGTAAAACCCCATAATTTATTTTAATTTTGGCATAACGGATGAAGATGTGGCTGCTGCTCTGGTATTTCCGGTCTCTTTTTATCACAAACACCAATGGCAATAATGAAGCCATGTTTATTATGCTATTATCTGGAGGATTGCCACTGATTGCAGTGATATATATGTAGATATATTGTAGACATTTGTAGGCAATGCAACCCAAGACCCTTGCTAAAAATAAGAATGAGATTGCACTGGCATGGTGCTTGTGGCATGGCATGCTTATAGCATGAAAATACTACTGTAGAATTTCATATATGTGCCAAAACCACGATCTGAATATGAGATACGTCATAGTGGGCGACTGCTGAAATAATTTTGATCACCTAGGGTTCTCGAGCGAGCACCTAAGTCTAAGTACACGGGTGATCTTGCATTTCACCTCCATCGAAATGCGGCTGTTGTGGCTGGTATTTCATCCTGCGACTTCGTGCTTAGCAGCGCAACACCAAAGCCACTGAGCAACCACGCCGAGTTTCTAGTGTAAAAGCTTGGCAAGGCAGCTGCGTGGTGAGCCACTCAAAACTCTTAATTATTGATTTACCAGCAGTTTCATTGGCCCTGCAAGCATCATCTGTGAGCAGGAAATGAAAACAACATGATTTCGTAACGGCGTGACACAAGTCAAAAGCTCCGTGCATCTACATCCGTTGTCATGCTGTTAAAAAAATATGCTGTGACAACGGCAAGCATAACTTGCCAGAATTTGTTGCAGTGCCTTTTCTATTTAATTTGAGTCTTTTTTGTGTTTTTTTTTCAGCGCAAGCAACTGCTTCGATTGGGGGGCACAAGGCTGCGGGACACAGCGTCCAACATATTGAGTGGCATTATGGGCCATGAAGTCCTTCATGGCAAAAAGGGAAAAGGGCATTTGTGAACACACGCCTCTGCAGAGTGGCAACAGGTGATATGCGTTTTTCATTTGTGTTCATTGTATACTTGTCGCACTGATTGCGCAGTTTTTCGATAACATAAATTATGTGTTGTATGCAGATGCAATCTGCGAGAAGCAAGGGATCGACGTGAGAGAAGCACACGACTTCATAAAGAGGTGGCTGCCTGGCGCCATCGAACGTGCTAGTCGCAGGAGGCGGCGTTATGCCAAAATTAAAATAAATTATGGGGTTTTACGTGCCAAAACCACGATCTGATTATGAGGCACGCCGTAGTGGGGGACTCCGGAAATTTGAACCACCTGGGGTTCTTTAACGTGCACCTAAATCTAAGTACACGGGTGTTTTCGCATTTCACCCCCATCGAAATGCGGCCGCCGTGGCCGGGATTCCATCCCGCGACCCTGTGCTCAGCAGCCCAACACCATAGCCACTGAGCAACCACGGCGGGTGGCGTTATGCCGAAGCAGCGCTGCTTGCGCAGCCTCTCCCCTCTGCCGCCTATTCCGCTCCTGCTGCCCCTTCTGCTCCTGATGCAAGCCCAGCCTCCACCTCCTGTACTGGCAGTGTGCTGGCGCAGTGCACTATCTCAAATCTGCAGGATTTTGCAGATAGATGTATATTTTTAATTTAATTAAAGTGTTCTTTTTGATGTTTTCTAGATCATTGCATGTTGCATTGTGCAACAATGCAAAATTTTGCCACGCAGTTTCACAATATATAAAACCGTACAAAATAATAGCATCGCCAATATCGTAACTTGGTATATGGCCATGCCAGTGCGCAACACGGAATGCTAGAATAGCTCTAAACGGCAGGGCCGGCTAATGGCCAGTTCTGGCACTGCCAGTGGGAAGCCAAACTGTTTATGAACGGCAGGGCCGGCTAATGGCCAGCTCTGGCACTGTCAGTGCGCAGCCAAGCTGGCTATGAACGGCGGGGCCGGCTAATGGCCGGTACTGGCACTGCCAGTCGCGAGCTAAGGTCGTCCGCTGATGGCAATGCCAGCACGAGCATTGCTGACGCCGGTAGCACTGCCGGCCGCGGGCCATTATTTGTGCCGGCGTTTGCCGTGATATCGCCGTCCTGGCGCCAGCCTGGTGGTGCTGCCTGGGAAGGGCACTTCATGCCTGTTTGCCACTTTCTTGAAATTGTGGCTCAGCTTGTGCACGTACGGCACAACCTGCGGCCTTTGGCCACTCCGCTCACCGGCTCTGGTCTCATTCGCCGGTGTGCCCGCTTTTGTAGTGTTCTCTGTTCCTAATAGGCTGGCCCAATTGTGTCGCCGCATAATGGGCAGATCTAAGGTAAGCTGCCAAGTACAACACGGCATACCTTACTGGCGATGCGCTACTGGAGTGGTTTATGAAACCCCACTGTCTCGTGGAAAGCCCTATGTAGGACAAACTGGCTGCCGCATCAATGATCGAATGAGGGAGCATGCTAACGACATGACGAAAGCCTTGAATGCGCATGTTTCAGCACACTGTCGTGGGAGACCATGTCGTGCGAGATTTCATGTTGTGAAGATCCTGGGTAGAAGTAAAGATAAAACCGCATGTGAGCTATTGGAAGCGTTTTACATAAAAGAAACAAAAGTTGTACTTGTGTAAGTCAGACCTCTGTTGTTTTGTACGACGTGGAACTTGCTTTCTTTAGATCTTCAAAATGATTCTGTTAGCCCTGATAATCGCCCTCTGTATTCTGCCCGAAGTGGCTGGTACGCCTGCGTGTTGGGAGAGTGTATATATACTGTATCTTGCTGTGTTTCAAATAAAGTTGTGAGTAGGGCTGTGACGTGTGTCTGTGTATCTTCTGTGTATTTGTGCCTTTGCGCTACAACATGTCGTTCAGCAAACACGAACTTGCCTAGCACCAAGTCCTTCTGCACAATATGATTATGAGGGACGCTATAGTGGGGAACTCTGGATTAACTTTGAACACCCGGGGTTCTTTTAACATGTGCTCAATGCCCCTTATGGGAGTGTTTTTGCATTTCGCCGCCATCGAAATGTTGCCGTTGTGCCTGGGACTTTATCCTGCGCCATTTGGCTTAGCAGCGCAATGCCAAAGCCACTACGCCACCGCGATTTTTGCTTTGCTGGCAGAATATCAGTTTCCAAGTATTCTAGTTAGCTCGACCTGTTTGTGTTGCTTTCTAAAAGTAAATTTTATGCATGTTACTTGTGTTGCTTAAATACTAGTAACTTTTGTTACTCAAGTAATGTCTTTTTTCTGTGATAACACTTATTTCAGTGATCTGCTAATGTGACAGGTTATTCTACAACACTAGTGCATGTTTCTTTAGAAGTCATAAGCATTGCAGAAACCGCTTATTTTTATTAAATTTTGTTCAGTATCTCATGTTCTGAATGTTGCAGCATTCCTACCTGTGTGAATGTAAGCCAAACTGCTTTTGCCTATGTGTTATCTTATTGCATGTGTGAAAAAAAATTGTTGGCTTTCCTTTAGTTTTTAAGGTGCGCTGCAAGCTGTCACTCAAGCAACACATTCCAGTGGTTTTCTGTCAACAGACTGGGCGTATCGACGAATCATTACAAGGTCCAATAAACAACGCTTGTGAGATGTGTGACGTGTTCTTGTTTAAAATCGAAGGACTTCACTATTAATGTAAGCTTGGATAGGTGTGCTGAAGAACCTGCGTAAAGTGTACTTGTTTATCGACAAGTACAAGCCATTACCTCACCTGACATTTTTTCACCTTAACAAAACTCTTTACTCTAGATTTGTGAACAAACCATTGCAGCAACACAGCACTGCAGTAAGGTCAGCACAAGTGATCGTGCATATAGTACACTTGCAAGAATTGTATTTGTATTATTATGCTACATCTGAAAATGAGGCGCCTATCTTTTTCAGGGTGCATACTCTCGCAGGTCGTACAAGCTCGTCATCTTGTACGCACTCAGCTCGTAGAAGCAAACTCGTTCATGATGTACGAGAATCTCGTTCAGTGACAAGAACGCGATCTCGTACCAGTGTGTACGCGAAATGTACGCGATTACTGCTGCGTAGACTGTATGAGTTCTCGCACAGTCTACGGAGCAATAATTGCGTACAACTAATTCTCGTACATTCTCGTTCGCATTTTCCATAGGGTTGTACGCAAACGTGATGTAAGGAAGGATGTCATCCCAATTTTTGTGTTCGACATCCACGTACATTGGAAGCATGTCTTCAGTTCTGTTTAGGCGCTCTGTCAATCCTTAAGCATCCATATGTCGCTTCCCTGACTTGTACACGACCGCCATGTCAAACTCTTGCAGTCTTAGGCTCCAACGCACCAATCGTCCTGATGGATCTTTAAGGTTTGTCAACCAACACAGCGAATGGTGGTCGCTGAGAAATTTGAAAGGGCGGCCATATAAATATGGGCGAAATATCATAACCGCCCATACCACGGCGACAAATTCTTTCTCCGTTGTAGAATAATTTGCCTCTTTACGTGATAGCGTTCTGCTTGCGTAGGCAATCACTCTTTCCATCTCCTCCTGCCGCTGCACTAGAACAGCTCCCAAGCCAACATTGCTGGCATCAGTGTGGATCAACGTAGGAGCAGTCTCATCATGGTGGCCAAGCACTGGAGGTGTCTGAAGACGTTGCCACAAGACTTTAAACTGCTTGCCGCATACAAAAGCAGCACCGCCTCTCGTGAGGCGAGTTAACGGCAACGCAATGAGTGCAAAGTCTGCAATAAGCTTTTTTATTGGATGGTACGGGAAACTGCGACGGCGCAATTTTTTCAGGATCCGGGAGAACACCGGCGTGGCTAACAACGTGACCAAGAAACTGTTCTTCAAACGTTGCGGGGACACGATGACGTCGTCGAGGTACACTTCGTCGAGCCGAAAGGCAAAACCTTAAATTCGTATAGGCCGTCTGGGGTCACAAAAGCAGTTTTTTAACGGCCTCTCGGGCCTACTTCGATTTGCGAATATCCGCTTTTTAAGTCTATTGAAGAGAATTAACCTGCTTGTCGAAGCCTGTCGAGGGAATGGTCGATACGCGGGAGCGGGTACACGTCTTTGTCACCTGATTTAGTTTTCGGTAGTCCACACGGAAACGCAAGCTGCCGTCTTTTTTCTTGACTAGAAGTACACCGGATGCTCAGGGACTCGTCGATCGTTGGATTACGTCGTCTTCAAGCATTTTTGTCACCTGTTGTATGGCTTCACGTTCTCCAGGAGCCACACGATAAGGATTTTGGTGAATTGGTCTTGCTTGTCCTCTATAGTTATTCGGTGCTTTGTTAGAGGCGTCCGACCGACTCTTGACGTCGACGTAACGCAGTCGTTTAACTTGGCCAATAGCGTAAGAAGCCGTTCTCGTTCGTGCTGCGGCAAAACAGTTGACGTCAAGTACAGGAGTTGGGTCTTGTGTAGGCGACTCTTGGAATAGTGAACAGCGGCCGCGAACGTCCGCAACACCGTCAAAATAAGCCACAGCAATGCCTTTTGGAAGGTGCCGTCGCTCTGTGCTAAAATTTGTTAGCAATAGGTTCGTGCACCCGCAGGTGACATTTACAATTATTTGTGTGACCGAGATACCGTGAGTAAACAACAAAATGGTTATTTGGTCGGCAACTCCTTCGAAATGAAACGGTAAGTCATATGCCACCGTCAAACAAAACAGAACAGAGACACGTCTTCGTCGTCCATGAAAAATCCCACTCACCCACTAGACTGAGTCTGTTAATGCCCCCATCGTCGTTTTCATCTGCCTAGAGCACACGCGTCAATATATGAAAACAGAGTGCTGCATTAGTGGAGGTGCGTTGGCGGCGGCTGATGTGAATCGCGCCCACCTGTCATCCACGCGCTGTCTCTCGCAGACTCCCGATTAGCGAGGCAGTCGCACCACACTTGGCTCCGTTTGCAACGTGCGGCAGGAGACATAATGTCCGATCCAGCCAATATATCGAGAAGTGCAAACACATATATACCTCCGCTAAATTTGGCATTCGGGAGTATCGTAATCGTCGGTGAATTTTTTCTGAACAATTTGGACTTTGACTTACAAGCCGCGACGGTTAAGTCTCCTCCTCCTGTCCTATTGGGGATCGGGGAGAGTGAGCTAAGCTCTTAGGAAAAAGCTGCTAAGGAAAGAAGTTGCTGCCCTAACGAAGGGAAAGCCCCTTGTCCTAGAGTTGGCGCCCACGACATTCCTTCTTCTAGGGCTGTCAATCGTATGTGAGGGAAAGTGAGCGAAGGTGACGAGAGAAGGACGGTTTGATGCGTGCCCTCTTCCTGCGTCCTCATTGTTATAGGCTAGAGTGAAAAAGTGCAATAGAGCGCGCGTCTTCTCCTCTAGCCAAGTAATAGCGGCTCATGGCGTGGCTGAGCTCATACGCCGCCCACGTATGCGCTGAGCCAGTCTTCCCCTAACTTATGTAAAGAACCTCACTAGATTTCCCTAGTAGATATTTGTAGTATACGGATGTTCAGTTTGTCAATATACTTTCTCTAAAGGCACATTTTTGTTTTATGCCAATAGAACGCAAATTTTATATATATTTTTATTTCTAAGGTCATATTAAGATGTTCATAGAATCCAGCTATTGTACTGAAGCTGAAATAATGTTGCAGCGCAAATATATGTGATAACAACACAGCTGCTTGTTCTAAGCCACATTCAGAGAAGGCGGCGACAGCATGTTTATACCTTGATCTACATACAGAAGTTTGGGCAACAACAGCGAAGGGCCAAGATTGACACGGCTCCTTATTGGAACTGCGAGAAAGACGTGTACTGCAGCACCCTCACATAATGTAGCTATATGGAAAGAGTGCGCAGCTTCAAAACAACAAAGTAAAATATGGCCGAACTTTTTTCTGTAATGCCAGGTAGTGACGTAGCACAACAACGCTTACGTGCTTACAAGTAATTTGCAACGAAGGACACAGAGACGTGGTCAATTTTTTTCTTTCCTACATGCGGAAATTTATCCGAACACGTTCACCCTGGGAATTTGCATTGAGACTACATTCACGATGTTCTGCTTATGAGCGGTTTAAGGTAAAATTGCGTGTGTGCACTGCACTACACAATACGAAGATCCTGCACCAACAAGTCCAAATTTCCGCGATATTGAAGTTCATTTCGCGTACGAAGGTCATGTAAAAGCAAGCCCTAAGTTCTTGATGTCGTTGCTCACCGTGCCCTAGACAATACGAAGATCATATACCAACAAGCCCAAATTTCCATCATATTGAAGTTCATTTGCCGTGCTAGCACCTTGTGTTGTCCTATTTCCGTCTTCTGTCAGTGGTCCCCTTGCGTTACATAATACGACGAAGATAATGCGCCAATAAACAGAAATTTCGACCACATTGAAGTTCATTTCTTGTACTAGTGTAGCGTGTAGTCCTGTGTTCTTTTTATTTATGTGTTCACTATGCGCTAGACAATACGAAGGTCATGTACCAGCAAGCCCTAATTTCCACCATATTGAAGGTTAGTTCTCTACTAGTGCCTTATGTTCTCCTGTGTCCTTTTAATGTCGGTGTTCAACCTACGCTAGAAAATAGAGATGGACAAAACGGCTCACTTCAGTGAGTGGCTCGGAACGGCTCAGCTCACTGAAATGAACCGGTTCATCTGAACGGCTCACCGATTCACTTAAACGTGTAACCTGTGCTATGCATATTCTATAGTTATGTGGCTTTGAAAAAAACGATATATGCATAATTTAATAACCGTGTTATTGGTATTTTCGCTATGTTTAGAAAATATTTTTGCATATTTAAAAGCGTCAATTTTTAATTGTAATGAAGCTTTCTTTTCTGATATTAGGGATAAAATGCTTTTGATACTGTGACAGGCAAAATGCGACGTACTTTTTTCAGAAAAAAAAATATGTAACTTCATCGCCATTACAGCAGCTTGTCCGTTTTTGTGGTACTTTAAAATCAAGTTTTGTCAAACTAAGAACACAAAATGATTGTACAGTATGTTTCAACTTTATTCATTTATTCACATACGTACGTTCACTATAATATGAGTAAGCTGTAACGCCATGCAAAATTAATGTAGAAATCATTTCTTGAAGTACAATACAAAAATCATACCAAAGATCCACAACACTGCCGCACGTACCTTTCGTTTTTTTTTTATTTTCTTGAGTGCACGCGCGATACTGGCGATCATGCCATCATACACCAGGACAAAAAAAGAAAAAAAAGAAATGAAGTTCTATTACAGCACAACAGATCATTGGCCTCATTTTACTGACGAGCTAATGATACACGCTCAGAAAATGCACTGAAGTGGATGTCAGGGGCGAAATTTTCATGACTACACTAATTAGCACAAATGAAGACCCGGACGTAAACTGTACCTTCACCTCTTGTCGTTAAAGGGCCCCTAAACCACCCAGAGGTCGAAATTTAGTTGTGTTGCAGTTGTGCACGAGTCTACAACGAACACGTAGCCGCGAGAATTTTTCGAAATGGTGCCGTAATAGCGGAGTTACACGCGTTTGATGATCGAAAAACGGCCCTCACTCGTTTTGCTCTTTCCTTCGCTACTCTCCTCATCGGCTGGTCTCCCCTCCTCGCCGAGTACTTCTCGAAAGGTCACGTGACATACGTCATCGCCAACGCGCTTCTCAAAACACTGCATACTTCCGGTCACGTCCACGCTAGCGGTACATATACCGACGGCGAACCGTCCGCCAGTGCCGTAGAACGGCTGCCGCGCGAGAGGTGTCCAAAGTAGACGACAGTTCAGCCGGCGCCCCGCCCGCTGAACCATCAATGGCCCAATCGACCACCGCGAACCTGCGCGCCTCCGCCACTGGCAACGAAAACATCAGCTGCAGCCGGGAGACGAAGGGCTCGGCTGTGCTCGCATCGCAGCCGACAGCGCCGCTAATATCAGCGTATTTTTCTTCTTTGTGTACAAGTATTGCGAAAAGCGATAACAACGATAAGAAAATATTGCGGCTTGTGAGCGTCGGTATTTCATTTCAAAGCGCCGTCCGTTTTAGCTTTGAAGGGAACCAGAAAAGGCCTAGCGACGATATCGGCGCCGTCGAGCAATCAGCGGCGGTGAATCTGCCGCACAAATGAGTCCCGGTCTCATCCTCTCTACGTACGGCAAGGAAATCTCGCCGTTCGCGAGCAAGAACCGCTGTCGAACGGCGGCCCGCGAATGGCAAACGGCGTGCGATGAGTTACCGTGCCGGTAACGTGGACTTATAGCTTCTCGGCTACCCGCTGTTGCTGCGGTGCCAGCCCGTGTTATGCGAAGCGTACCGCTATAAATCCTGTGTTGCGCGCACGTCTGGAAAGGCCAACACTGTTGCACTCTGTTCGCGTAGCTAATCAGACCGCTAAGCACGACTGTGTTGGAACGCGAGCGATTTGGCACTTGCGTTGCAGGGTGTAATTACTGATTCGCAAGGGCGCACAAACGAGCAAGACGACGAGGAAGAGCATAAAGCGCCCGTAACTGCTAGCAGACTAACCGGAAGTCGTAGGTTCTTGTTCAACCAATGGACATCGTTTCCGCAGTTGACATCACCAGATTCCCCCTGCTGACATCGTGACGACCGCTGGGGATACCGGAAAGGCGAGAGGAGGAGAACGGCATTGTTTTTTTAATGTTCAAAAATATATGAGGTGGTTTAGGGGCCCTTTAAAGACATGGAAGACCATCTTCGAAGTGTTATTGGACCAGCGCACGATGTGCGATCGGTGAGAGTCGTGCGACATCGTTCGAACAGCAGCAGGCAACGAACGGTACCATCCTTTGCCAATTAAGACTTCTTTACTCCTCCCGTCGGTGGCATCTGGTGGCATCGGGTGCTACACCATAAGACGCACAAAAAACCAAGGGGACTGCTGCGCACACCATACACAGCGAGCGAGTACCAGTAGCGCGAGTCGGCCCACACCGGCCACCATTCGTCGGTCAGAAATCGAAAAACATCGAAACCCAGCAGAAGACCCAGCTCTGACGGAACGCTTCGGCACGGCTCATTCAAGGAGAGAGAACCGGCTTCCTCACTCCGAAAGAACCGCCGCTCACTTACTGAACCACGGCTCCCTCGGTCTTCAAAAGAGCGGCCCACTCCTGAGCGCTCAGGAGCGAGCCGGGTCTTTTGAAGAGCGAGGGAGCCGAGGCGAAAAGAGCGGCACGCTCCTGAGCACTCAGGAGAGCCGGATCTTTTGAAGAGCGAGGGAGCCGTGGCGAAAAGAGCGGCTAAAGAGCGGCTGGCTCCTGAGCGCTCAGGAGCGAGCCGGGTCTTTTGAAGAGCGAGGCAGCCGAGGCGAAAAGAGCGGCTCGCTCCTGAGCGCTCAGGAGAGCCGGATCTTTTGAAGAGCGAGGGAGCCGTGGCGAAAAGAGCGGCTAAAGAGCGGCTGGCTCCTGAGTGCTCAGGAGCGAGCCGGGTCTTTTGAAGAGCGAGGCAGCCGAGGCGAAAAAAGCGGCTCGCTCCTGAGCGCTCAGGAGAGCCGGATCTTTTGAAGAGCGAGGGAGCCGTGGCGAAAAGAGCGGCTGGCTCCTGAGCGCTCCCGAGCGAGCCGGATCTTTTGAGCCGCTCTTTTGAAGAGCGAGGGAGCCGTGGTTCAGTAAGTGAGCGGCGGTTCTTTCGGTCTTCAGCCGAAAGCGAGGGGGTGAAGGCGACTCTTGCGAGGAAGGGCGGGAGGGCGGTTGCTTTCTCGTACCGCTAATAGATGGCGCGGAAGTCGCACCCAGCATAAACTCCCTTGATGTAGGAAAGTACCGCCACTCTTTGTACTCTGCCGCCGGCGCGCGACCGCCTCGCCTCCTCCTCGCCCCTCGCGAGTCCCCTCCGCGGCAGACGGTCTTGCGCCCGTTTTTCTGCACGATGATTGGTCTCCCTGCTGTTGCCCTTGGGAACGAGTGGAGCTTGCGTTTTGCTTGTGTTTTGCTTTTTCGTTCGCGCCATTTTGCGCCTCAACTCGGCTGGCTCGGCGTATAGAGAACGTCGCACGCTAACATTGCACGTTGTTTCGTGCGCTGTCTGCTGGCGCTATGCCGCGCTGCTGCGCATATAACTGCGGCAAGAAGCGTGATGATGGCTATGCAGTTTTTACGATACCGCAAGGAAAGCGTGATGGCTTGCGCAAGAAACAGTGCCTGTGCAACATTGGCCGGAATAACTTTGTTCCGATAAGGAACAGTGCTGTTTGCGAGGTAAGGCGCCTTTCTTATTGCTCGTATCAAAGCATCCCCTAATGCAGAATTTCTTCAATTCTTCCGGCCTGCTCATTAGCGTTTTAGCTGCGGCAATTTGTACGTTGCATAAAAATGGGGTTCTCCTCAGAATGCTGAATATTCTGCTGGGACTACATCACCTCGCACGTCGTCAACTCTTATTCAATCGGAAATGGCATAGTTGTACACAAGCATTGTTTCTCATTCTGAATATAATATGATACTCTTCTACGTTATCTGTATCTTGTCAAATAACGTTTTTTGCGCGTGCACGAAAATAAAGCATCTTACTGACCATTCTTTTTTTAGATAAATGTTTTTCTGATGTCTAATCAAAATCACAATTTTAACTATCCTACTACATAATTTAATGGTATGTTGGTGTGAACTATCAAAATACCTTTTTCAGAGGCGTTCCTCTTGCCTAAAAATATAGAATGCCTTCTCCCATAGGTATAATGAGTATTTTTTAAGCTTCATTGACACCGACGCCTAAAGAATAATCTGTAAATACCTTTCCTCAGATTATGTTATTGTGGGTGATGAGTGGCTGCCGGCACCGCTTCATCGCACTGAAATTGCGCAACCGTCCTATTTAATGCAGAAACTACAGCGCAATAGCTACTTTGACATTGAGACAAACACATGGACGGACGATGCACTAGCTCGCCAGTAATTCATTATAAGAAGGCACACTGAATATAATACCTGCGGTGCACATGCGCGCACATACCAGAAAAAACTGCCAAACATAGAGCGATCTGCCACAAGCAATACTAGATCAGATGCAAAAAGTAAAGCAGCGTATCATGTGGCAGAAAAAATAACTGGAGTATAGAACTCGCCTCAAAGCTCCTTTTACATTAGTGTGTGTCATCCATACTGCTTTAAGATGAAACCAACTACCTCATAAACGTTGCCTTCAGCATTCTCCATGCTGTTATCACCATTTTTCAAAATATTCTACGCCACTGGGGAGCGCAACTGGCCCAAAATAATGCGCCTCCATCCGTCCGCGGGAGCCCAGGCGCAATAGCGTGCCGTGCGCAGCGCGCGCAGCCGGCGGGCGAGGAGAATTGAGGAGGAAAGCGCGCGCGTGGAGGAGAGTGTCGCTGCTTTCAAGATCAAGGGGCTTTAACCCAGCAGAAGACCCCGTTCTGACGGAACGCATCGGCACGGCTCTCTGAACGCGAGAGAACCGGCTGCCTTTCTCCAAAAGAACCGCCGCTCATTTTTACTGAACGACCGCTCACTCGCTCTATAAAAAGAGCTGCTCACAAGATCCGGCTCGCTCCTGAGCGACCCATCTCTACTAGACAACACGAAGATCATGCACCAGCAATCCCTAATTTCCACCATATCGAAGGCCAATTCTTGTACTGGCGCGCTGTGGTGTCCTGTGCCCTTTTAATGTCAATGTTCATTCTGTGCTACACAATACAAATATTATGTACCAACGAGCCCCAATTTCCACAATATTGAAGTTCATTTCGTGCACTAGTGTTTTGTGTTGTCTTGTGTCCTTCTTATGTAGGTGTTCACCCTGCGCTAGACTATGTGGAGGGAATGTAAGACCTAGTCTCCACCCTATTGAAGTTCATTTCTCGTGCTAGCGCCTCGTGTTGGCCTATGTGCGTCATTTGTCGGTGTTGACTCTGCACTAGGCAATACGAAGGTGAGCCCTATTTTCTCCCACATTGAAGTTCGTTTTGCGTACTAGCGCTTCGTGTTGTTCTATGTTCGTCTTGTGTCGGTGTTCACTATGCGCTAGACAACACGAAGATCATGTGCCAGCAAGCCCTAATTTTCACCATATTGAAGTTCATTTCTCGTACTAGCACCCCGTGTTGTCCAATGTCTATCTCACGTCAGTGGTGGCCCTGCGCTACCGAATACGAGGAAGATCATGTTCCAATAAGCCCAAATTGCCAACAGTTTGGTTCTTAAGGCGAAAGCTTTAGACGGCTGATGGGACGAAAATTTGACTGTATGGCCCACCCACGACCATGGGTGGGAGTCGAACCCACGGCCTTTAGTGACAGTCAATCGCTCGATCTTTCGTGGAACCAAAATTCAATGGCACCAAAATTGATAGTGCCACCATTAACGTTCGAACTCAGGACCATTGGTGGCAGATAAATCCAGGACCTTTGGTGTTAATTCTGGTGAAGTTAAGGCACAGTTAATTATTATACAGTTAATGAAGGCAGGCGAACCCTTTACATTTGGTGGGAGTAGAATCCACGACCTTTGGTGTTAATTATGACAATTGGTATTAAGGCACAGTTCA
The DNA here is from genome assembly GCF_013339745.2 of Dermacentor silvarum. NCBI lineage: Eukaryota > Metazoa > Arthropoda > Arachnida > Ixodida > Ixodidae > Dermacentor > Dermacentor silvarum. Next base: position 99,178,465 of record NC_051156.1, read on the forward strand.
TTAATAAAGAGTTAAGGCAGCCGAACCCGCGACCTTTGGTTCGCGTCGAGCCAGCGATCTTTGGTGCTAATTACAGAAAAGTTAATGAAGGCACAGATCATTATAATAGAGTTAAGGCATTCGAACCCCCGACCTTTGGTGGGCGTCGAAACCACTTGGAGGTACGGGAGAACCACCCATATCTCCAAGTTGGATTCCAATTGTCATCCTGAAGGTCGAGAGTCGAACCCACTTTCTTTGGTGTTAATTAATGCGTAGTCAATCGAACCACAGGTAATTAATATATTGGCATTAAGGCAAAGTTAATTAGGCACTCCAACCCTCGACCTTCGGTGGCAGAAGCAATAGGAAGTAACGCATAAGAATGAAAACGTCAAATAATGTAATGAATGCCTCGTGAGCGCGCAGGCTTTCGCCTTCGTCCGTGTTAGCGTATTCTAAAGGGACTGTGACATTTTACAGCGAAGCTATCTATGGCTAGGGTTCTATGCATTTTTCGTATCCGTTAACAGATCTGCGTGTGAAAAAACTCAACTCCCGAATTTGATGCAAAATCTCTTCATTTTATGCAAAAGCATATACGTCTCATCACTTGGAGATTCATTTTTAGTAGATTAGTTATCAATAGGTACCATTATAAATCAGTAAGCTGTCAGGTAGGTAATAAGGCTTTTTCAATGATTTGCCGCTGTGCGACCCGCGTCGGCCATGTGTACGCTCGAACCGCCCACTCTTTGTGGTCGTTCCAAGCGCTTGCATGCCTAGTTTCCTTCCACTATCCCCGAGTGGCGGTCCCATAGTGCGTGTCTACTTTCCGCCGAATGGCGGTCCCGTCGTGCCTGTCTAGTTACCTCCGGCTCTCCGACGTGGGTGTAGTTTTCCACGCGAATGTATGCCACCGATCAAGGCCGCCGAACAAAATAAAAGTGTCTGTGCCTGTGTCTTTCTTTGGGATGACCTCCATCGCCGCTCAAGAGAAATAAAAGTTGCTCATACCTTTGATCTAAATTCTGTGTCACCTATGTGTCGTGTGCTAAACTGTTTCGCTGATAATCCACCTTCAAAGCAGTGGAATGGCGGGTGATTTTTTTTGTTTCTTCTCTCACAATTATAATTTGTGTTGTGTTGCATCCTGGCGCCCTGATTCTTGGTCTATGCCCCTTAATGGCTACGCGCCATAAATTTGGTCAACAATTGTCATCATCGATCGAGTGGCCTTATCCAGCTGGCAATGATACATTCAGGTAAAGTACAGGCAGATAATTATTGGCCAATCCCCTATAGTGTGGGTACGAGCCACAGTGTGAGGCTATCATCATCATCATCGTCTTCACCGTAGAGGCCGGAACAGGAGCAGCATCATGAGACCAGGGCTTCCAGTGCTGTGTTCCGAAGTAGCGGTAAGTCAACACCGAAAGCTGCTCTGCAGTTATGTTATTCTTTACTTCGGCACTCTTCAGAGAGAAGTGCGCGTAATAGGGAATGGTCCCCTCCAAAAATTCGAAATAATGGTTCACTGTTGTTCTATACAGGCCGTGCGGTGCACAATCTAGCAGGCACAGCACGCTAGTGGTAACTGCTGTGGTGCACCAGAAACTGCCTTGGCATCTAATAGGTGGTTCCCAACGCTGGCAGAAAGCTGAGCGCCACCAGTGGACTTGTGGTTGTGGCACCTGTAGCTGCGCACGAGTCATATAAGGAAAGCCGTTAGGGCACATTCACACTCGTGACTAGGCGAGGTTGCGCGACCAAGTTAGTCGCAAGTAGTCGTAAATGGCCGCTTTTCTCGAAAGGCGACCGTGTCGGGCCAGTCGCTCGCTCTTCGATTTTCAGTCGCGTCACCACAGTCGCAGAACAGCTGAACCAATCAGATGCGCAGGAAAAGGAGCGCTGTATACGCTGACGCTTATTTTACGCGGTGATGACATTGCAAGCAGACGGTAACGCAAATCGCGAGAAATGTCGGTTTAGCGACTGACCGCTCGCTATTGCCGGTGTGGACATCGTTTGCCTTGAGTGGCTTTCTGGTCGCCAGTTACAATCGGTCGCGGGACGTCGTCTCGTCGCAAGTGTGAATGCGCCCTTAGCTTTCGTAACTTCATGTTTACGTGTCGTTCCGCTCGCGCCACTGTGTGTATTACGGTGTAGTGTGAACGCTGTTACACAATACGAAGGCTGATGTTTGTGCGAAGGAAGAATGCTGTCATGGCTCCTCTGAACAGCCGATTCATCACAGCGCTGACGGGCGGCTACTTCTGTTTCGTCGGTTTTCAACTAAACGCACTGCGGGTCTCTGGAGACCTCCTGATGAATCACGCGCTGGTCGCACGTGCGCCGTATGCTGTATGTGCGAGTAAAAGTGCGGTATCGGACCTCGCACTGCGAGGCGGCCGGTCGCGAGGCCGGTCGTGAGGCCTAACGACTGGGGCGCTGAGCGCCGCAGCAGTGTTGCCAGATTTGGCTGTATATAGCCAAATTGGGCTACTGATAAATGTTTCGCGTTGACTTGGAGTAGTTGGAGCACTTAAATAGAATGAGGGGGCGCATGGTTGTGGCTTTGGGAGACAATTCCTGCAGATTTTTTGCTGTATACGTTTTTTGATAAGAAAAGGGTTTAATGGCTTAATTTGTTGAGTGTCGTGCATCAACCTACCGTGTTGTTATAATATTCTCATATGTATGCCTCTTTAAAACGTGATAGGGAGCCCTGCCTTGAAGGTAAGCATAGGTATGCATGTAGCTGTGTGCGGCGCACCTTTATTTTCTAATTGAGGGGATTTCTCTTAAAAATACTGGTTTCTGTTTTGAAGTTCAAACGTTAACTCGGCTCTCCGCAGGCAAAGGATCCCCTTTGTTCAACGCCATGCGTGACGAATATTTGTGTGTGCTCCGTTTGCAATCATCAACCACCGTTACTTGCAGTAGAACTTCTCTGTGGGAATATTTATGACAATGCGGAGCTATTTTTCCGTGCATCAAGGTCTTGCTGTGAGCGTACCAAGAAAGTATCGGGGCGAAGCGTGGGTAGAGTACACCGCACTAGAAATGGGCGATGTTTTAAAAGCTCCGAGAGCGAGCGAGCAATATTTCCGGCAGTAGCAGTGCCCGAAAAGCGAACAGGTAGTACTACGCCTCTACTTTCGCGACACAACAACTAGGTCAATTCGCAGCGAATACTCTCCGTGCATATCTACTCGTCCGATCATCAACATTCACGGAAATGGCCATGAAGGTACTCGCAGCTTCACGATATAGAGTGAAAGCTTCTCCGCCCATCCGAGAATGGCAAACTGCGTGCACGCATCGTTCTGTGGAAGGCCAAGGAGAGGTTACATAACTTACCTGGGACATCGCCAGCCACGTAAACTCGTAATGACAGCTCGGACACAGCTCGCAACAACTGGCGGTTGAGAGCGGCCGGGTGGAACCAGTCGCCGCGTGATTAAGAGGTCCGGGGTGACGTCTAAGAGATTCAAATAGGCATTATTTACAACGTTTACAGTTTAAGAGTTTCTGTGTACGAGCAGGAAGAAGTACATAAAATCGTAACGACCACTCGGGCACGAGGCTCAACTGTAGTGGGATGGAACCTGCAGTCAATGCCTAACCCAACAAACCTGATCAAGCACGTTCACTACAATTAGGCTTCTGGCCGAGTCCTTGCTGACATCAAGCTCGTTCTTTTGCTCAACGTCTCCTTTGCGTCACATTTCTTGCCTTGTAGATGCGCTCATGAAGACCGAGAAAATGTCGAAAAATTGCGGCCGGAAGCAGCGTACATTTCCTGCCAGGAATCAATACTTCTCTGTTATAGCCCAATACGAACTAGTAGTACTTCAAAATAGAATCATGCTCTAAATGGCGAACACACATTTTGGACTTAACTGTGGGACGTTTTCCTTTTCGGCATATCATGTGTTCCCATTCTTAAAGCTATCTGACGTCATTGAGGAAGGAACAAAATGGTGAACCCGAACATTATTGCAAAGCAGGACCGCATAGGAAAGTTGTTCCTGTTATCACATGCACAAACTATTTTGCGTGAAGCTTATCACTTGAAGAAACTGCCACGCATCATGCGGCACGAATAACACGATCACAGTAGCGGCATACGAAGCAGAACCACTGAAATTATACCAGAAAGAAAAGCAGAAGCGAAACAAGAATCGACGCGAGTGATGAAAGACGTGATGGCAGCGCAACTAGTTCGCGTGCCCACCACTTTGGCCACCTCTCGAAAAGAGCTTTGAAACTGAAGTATGTCTAAGAACGTTTTTGGCGCTCGTGTGGATACTAGAATGTGCGACACTGTTCATGTCCTGCATACAATCTGATTACGCAAGGATCGGCGACAACAATATTGTAAGCATTTATGCGGACTTCATCTTCATCTGCACAAAACTATCATCAATCATCGGGAAGTGTTCTTTTTGCGTCGGCGCCATCTTTCCTTCTTGGAATAAAGCGTCATCTCGACCGTAGTATTTCAAGTGGTGGAGGTGCTTTAAGATCCCTTCGATCTCAATCCAATTCAAGATCTCTCCTGGAGCTACGTTCGGGACGCCGCTTACGCCAAGAGGCCGACATGTCACAAGACTAGCCCGCAGCGTCCACCAGCTCGGTTCAAGTGCCAGCCACCCCCCACTCCCAGACCTGCCGACAACCGGTATCGCGATCCTGAAATCTTCTCTGGCTTGCCTGGTGAGGACGTTGAAGGCTGGCTCGACAACTACGATCGTGTCAGCGAGTACACTAACTGGAACGAGACATCGAAGTTAACAAACATTTTAGGTCTCTCAAGTAGCCAAGGCATGGTTCCTGAATCACGAGAGATACCTCCGTGATTGATCTTCTTTCAAGGAGCAGCTACGGCGGATTTTTGGCACACCCACGGCTCGTTCGGAAGTTGCGAAAAAGAGGCTCTCTGAGCGCACCCAGCATTAAGGCGAGTCATATACCTCGTACATTGAGGACATCCTCGTGCTTTGCCGCCGTGTCGACAGTGCCATCCCAGAAACTGACCGCGTGCGACACCTTCTTAAGTGTATAGGATCTACTGCTTTCAACGCACTCGCCGCTCAGAACCCTTCGACGGTGTTGGACGTCGTCTTCGTTTGTCAGCACCTCGATGCCCTGCAATCAATCGGTTTGCAACCGCACCTTTCCGACAACCCCCTAGCAAACAGTATTGAGCTCCGGTCCATCATTCGAGCCATAATTATTGAGGAATTGCAAGCGCATGGCTCACCCCCCTTGCAGCATCGCTCACGTGCAACCTGTTTCAACTGACCGGCGCGGCATTATTAAAGAGGAATTGGCCTCCCTGCAGAACGCCTACAATGCCAACGCTTCTCCTTGCCCACAACCGGCTTATTACGCACAGGTTGCTGCAGTGCCAGGCGCACCATCTGTAATCACACCGCCTGCGCCTGTTCACGATCACCTGGCCCCTTTAGTCGCCCGAGCACCGAACCCACCCTACTACTCTGCCAGGCGTTCGTCGAGGCATATATGCTATTACTGCGGCTTTCGAGGACATATCTACCGCGCTTATGGCGCGAATCCTCCCGCTCGCCGATCTCCATCTCCGGCCGACTTCTCCAACACAGCCCACAACGCACGTGCCTCGAGACGCCGCTCCTCATTGCCGCTGTGATTTTCTGTTTCACCACTTCGGACTGTCTCCCAACTCCTTGTCCAGCGACCGGAAAACTAGCCAGTGCAGTTTCTGGAGGGAACACTGCATCGCCGCGATGTGCTACAAGTCTTCCTGAACGTCCGTCGAACATGTTGGTGTTTGTGGAGGGTGTGCGTTTGTTAGCTCTGATTTACACGGGAGCTACTATTTCTGTTATGCGAGCGGACCTGTGCTCTCGTCTGCAGAAAGTGAGGACGTCTTATGTTGGATCATCATTGATTGGGGCTAATGGAGCAATCATTCAGCCATCAGCCCAATGTACTGCACGCATCTTCATTGATTGTATCTGTCATCACATTAGGTTCGATATTTTATACGCGTGCGCTCATGAACAAATTTTAGGCTGGCACTTCCTCTCGTCAGCGTCCGCCTTAATCTCTTGCCGCCTACCTGTAGTCCATATGACCGAGACCATTAATTGCAGCGAGAGTGCCGATGAGCCACGACTGCGTTTTCTCACTGCTGCCAATTCTGTAGTGCCTCCCGGCCACGAACAAATCAGAACACTCTCTTCTACGGACATCATCAATGGCGACATGTTCATCACTCCTTACGGCCGCTGTCTTGCCCGTGGGATTGTCTACGCTTCCAGCCTGGTGTGGTTTAAAGAAAGCTCTGCATTAATCATCGCATTGAACACGACCACTGAGACAATCCTCCTACCTCAAGGCTCTGCAGTAAACTGTTATGTGGACACTCAACCAGTCTCTCTGCTTCCTCTTGCCGCCTCGCAAGCTCTTCCCCAACAGGGCAAATCTGCTTCATCTGCCCTTGCTTCCGTGATAAGTCCTAAACCTACTGCTGCTCAGAGTGAAGCGTTGCCAAAATTGCTCAGGAAGCATCAGGCCTCCTTTGATATGATTACTTCGTCACTCGGACAGACCTCCGTTGCCTCCCATCGTATCGACATCGATGGTCAGACTATTGTACGCCGTCGTCCCTACCGAATCTCTGTGGTCGAACACAAAATCATCGAGGAGAATGCCGCCGCTATGCTGAAAAGAAACATTATACGTTCCTCCGCCAGTTCTTGGTCATCACCCGTCGTTTCAGTGCAGAAGAAGGATGGATCAGTACGATTTTATGTTGACTACCGCGCGCTGAACAAGATCACCCGTAAGGATGTATATCCGATGCCCCGTATCGACGACGCCCTTGATTCTTTGCAAGGCGCGCAATACTTTTCCAGCCTTGATCTTCGCTTCGGATATTGGCAAATTCCAGTGCACGAAGCGGACAAAGGCAACAACGCCTTTTCTACTCCGGACGGTCTTTACGAGTTTAACGTAATGCCTTTCGGCCTAGGCAATGCTCCCGCCACATTTGAAAGAATGATCGACAATGTTCTTCGCGGCCTCAAGTGGAGAACTTGTCTATGTTACCTCGACGACATCCTCGTGTTTTCCTCGACTTTCACTTACCTTCTGCAACGCCTAGATGAAATGCTCACATGCCTCTCTAGTGCTGGACTTCAACTAAACACCAAGAAGTGCCGTTTCACTAGCACAACGATTAACGTCCGGGGTCAACTCGTTAGCAAAGACGGCATCCAGCCCGATCCGGACAAAATTCCGCAGTGCTCAACTTTCCACGCCCACTTCGCACAAAGGAAGTACGCCGCTTCCTTGGACTCGCCTTATACTTTCAAATGTTTCATCCGGAACTTCGACAGCATTGTATCGCCACTCCACAAGCTCCTTGATAGTTCCAGTTCCTTCGATTGGAACGATGAGTGTGGAGCCGCGTTCCAAGAACTCAAGCGCGCACTAACATCCCCACGTGTTGTTTGTCATTTTGATGACAACGCACCCACATCACTACATATTGGAGCTAGTGGTCAAGGAATTGGTGTCGTACTGCTGGAGCGCGACCGCAACTTTTGCGAAAAGATTGTTACATATTGACGCGTGTGCTCTAGGCAGACGACAACGACGATAGGGGCATTAACGGACTCCGTCTAGTGGGTCAGTGGGATTTTGGCTGACGACGAAGAAGACGTGTTTCTGCTCTATTTTTGTTTGAACAGGTTGTCCTGCTGTTCTTTAATAACGTCTCCCTGTCTTCTATTGTCGTTGTACCCCGCACCTCCACCACTGTCGCGATACAACGCCAAGAGACGACAGGGAGACGTTCTTCAAGAACAGCAGGACCACCTGTTGAATCAAAATAGAACGGAGACACGTCTTCTTCGTCGTCAGCCAAAATCCCACTAACCCACTAGACGGACTCTGTTCATGCCCCCATGGACGTTGTCGTCTGCCTAGAGCACACGCGTCAATATGCAAGCTGCCTTCTGACTTCCGCGGAAAAGAAGTACTCGATAACCGAACAAGAGTGTTTGGCTGCTGTCTCATTCATTCAGAAATTTCGTCCATACCTCCATGGTCGACATTTCACGGTTGTGACCGACCACCTTGCCCTGTGTTGGTTGTCGACAATCAAAAACTTGTCTGGACGCCTTGGCCTCTGGATACTCCGATTACAAGCATACGATTTCGATGTCATTTACAAGTCCGGAATGAAGCACCAAGATGCCGATGCTCTTTCACGATGCCCATTACCACCATCATCGGAGCACATCACATCACCTTGTCAAATTGTCCGCACGGAGGACGCCTCGTCTCTTACACCGATTTCCTCCTTGACTCCATCAAACCGCCCTTCAGTGCTTTCCGCTCACCAGCGCGCCGATTCTTATTGCCATAGTGCCAACAATCGCCTTGTCTGTGTTTCAACTCCACCCAATGCCAGGCTATGGAAACAGCTGAAACTATTCAAGTTCGAAGACGGCGCGCTCTACCGTTACATTTTTCACCCGGAAGGTCATCGATGGGCTACCGTTATACCGCGCTCTCTTCGCGCTGAAGTTCGGCAGGCGCACACGATGATCCTGCACCAGGCCACTTTGGTTACCACAAACTCACGAACGCATACTCAGCCAATTTTTTTTTTGGCCAGGTCTTTCCACGAGCATAGCTACCCGTACAAAAATGACTGTTGATTTTCCGTTGACGTATTGTTGGGGTATTGTTGAATCAACGGACTTTCAACAAAGTCTCTAAAGTCTTTGAGTTCGCTCAACAGTTGCACAATGATATTACCATTGAGAGCTTCTCAATAAATAATTTATTGGGTAATTTGTGTTGATTTTCGTAGTTGTTTTTTTGTTGTGTAGCAGTTGAGTTTAGCATATACTAATTAGGACTCACATATGAAGGCGACATTTCAAAACTTTATTAAGAAGCATTCTTTGCCTCATTCTTGTCACTTTGCGGTAGGTAGGTAGGTTCTAGTTTGGGCTCGCTTTCGTAAAAAGAAAACAGTGTGTGACCGACTTTGGCACCGAACGTTGACCGTCGAGCGCAGCAGCCCGGTGTTCTAACCTTTAGGCCACGAGCGCACGCGTACCTCTCTCGTTCCGAAACCAGTCAGCGTTTTGAATGCTCGGCGCGCGCGCCCCATGTAACTTCCTCGTCTTCTTGCGACAGCTCGCGCTTTGAGGCGCCACGTTAGACTGTACTATGTCCGGGACCAGCCCGCTTTCGTAGCCGTTTAGGCTACGTAGAAACTGTGACTTTGAACCATCTTCATGATCGCCCACGAGTGACTTGCTCGCCGGCGTACAAATGCCATCGTCGTTTTAACATACAATATATGGCATAGCCATAGGTGCGATCCAAAATGTGCACGTTTTAGGGAGCAAAAGAATGTGAAATTCACTTGCAAACACGGTGACTGCGTGCATGGGGAGTTCCCCAAAAGTAGACACGGCGGCAGCGCGGATGGTGGCGATAAGGCAGGCGCCGACAAGCGACGACGCTACCTTTGAGCACCGGACGCGCTGTGCGAGCCGTAGGATGCAAGCGCGCACAGGCTGTAAACATACACTTCAGAGGTCTTAGAATTTCCTGTGCCACACCCTGTGTCTCGAAAGCATAACACATTTTTTTATCCAACGGCCGTGGTGCTAGATATCAAACAACGAACGCGCTTTGAGAGCACAGCGCGTTGAAAGAGTTTCGGATTCAGCAACAGCCGCAACATTACGCAGCTAATCGCTGTCTCAGCGGCTGCTCCCGACACTCGCCTTGCAGAAGCATGCCATGGAAGCCTCCCTAGCCTGCAGCTCTCCTATGTTCAGTGAAACAAACGAAGGCCAAAGAGAAATGAAAGAAATCAAACAACAGTTACGAGCCCACGTTATACCTAACTTTTTACCGCGTCATCTGCAAAAATGCTGCAAACTAATTAAACAAGCTATTGTTCCTAAAAATAAAGATGTTAGTCATAACTTTTACTCATAGGTGACGCAATAAACGCCAAACCAGTGTTTGAGCATGAGTGTGTAAGTGTGTGCGTGCGTGCGTGACTTTATTGTGAGCAGTCTTTTGCAACGGTATCCAGTGTGCCGTTAGTTTCGTAGTCGCAATTTTGTTAATCGTATTATTTATTTTTTACGCTACAAATTAAGTTTTCCTTCAAAATTTATTATGTTTTCTATGAACAAAAATTATCAATCATTATTTATGGATTTTAGTGGTTATTTTTGGTAGGAACGATTTTATTAACTTAATACGATACTGAGGCTGTGACCGTTTTTCGACTCTGTCACTCGTCTGAACTTGTGCGGTGGTTCGTGCCGAGCGCGCTTTGTTGGAAGCATTTTTCTTTTGTTTTTGGACATCATGACGCAACTTTTAGTGAAATTGCTCTATGATGATAAGTGGGATGTTTATCCGTTGAAGACGTTTGCTGACGCAGCTACTGGTCTTCGGGTGATGTTCGAGCCTGGCAGTTTTGATGAGTTGCGCGGCAGAATTCATGATGGAAGGAAGGCGAACAAAGCCGCAGCCTAACTTCTGCACACAGGTAAGTGATTTCGTTTTCTTGAGCACATAGCCGCGTTTTTTTTTCACTTGGACGAGCGTGAGATGTTAAGCACACCGTTCACTTTCTGCAGGCAAACTGCATGCCCTGGAGCGATAGCGTGCGAAGCTAGCGCTTGCTGCCGCCGCTGCTTCGATTGAAATGTTCGTAATATTATCTACTAATTTGCTATCGCAATCGATGCTTCGCCTTTGGAGCGACACTGCGATATTAAAAAAATATTCTTAATCTGTAGTGGCTCATCGTATACCTTAAGGCAAGTGTGCACATTTTCTCGCCTAGTCGTTAACTGCGCCTCTATTTGCGTTGTGGCTAATGTCGCCGTGTGCTGCAAAATATATTTCGCCTTTTCGGTATGTGCGGAGAACAGCCTACCGATAAGTCCTGCATCGGCGCGATGATTACACGGATACACATCGTAAATGAACAGAGGCGTGGTGGCGACGTCGGCAAAGCCGCCGACGGGCTTGCCTTATCACACATCGCCACCCCAACCGCAGCAAGCATATTTATCAAACGTGACGTGTTGCCGTTTAAGGCGTACTGCACGCTTTTAATAGGCGATAACTCAAGCGCGCCGCCGTTCTCTGATACCTCTTTGAGCTGGGCCGACTCGAATGTGCGTTGCTTGCAGAAACGAAAGGAACGCCAGACGGCTCATCGGCGCCTCAAGCTAAGCGCCGCACTCGAGCACCGTTAGCGCGGCGAGGAATGGCTCGTTCATGAAGATAGCTCACTGCACAGACGCAAGCGTGCAATGCGCACAGGACGCGTACGCAACGCGCGGCACACAAATCGCGCGGAATGTTCTTAGCCACTCAGCAGCGGATACTAAACTTCAAAGAAGCGGTGCCGGTTCTCACTAGCACGCTCGCGCGCGCATCGCTCTCGGCGAATTTTTAGGTCTGCCCTGCTGCTCCCGAAGATTCGGACTGCTGCTTGGTATCGGCTGTGTACTATAGCATGGTATTTCGTGTTGTGAGAGAGCTGGGAATATATTTCAACGGTGTGAAACAAACATCGCTGTGCGTATCTTTCGTAATATTTACTGTAACACTCCATTTCATCATTTTCGCGACGGCCCTCTTGAAAGAGACGCAAATTTTTAATTGCCAGTGTATTGTGTATTAATATTTAGTGCGTGGTTATGTATATTGTGTGACATTTTTAATTTCCATTATCTAATTCTGTCTACATTCCCTTCTCTACAGGTTACACATGCACCAAATGCCCAGGTGCTAACGTGTCGTTCGTCAAGAACAGCTTGGCGTCGTTTCTCGCAAGAGACATCCATTCATCTGCGGCTGATTCACCAGGAAGCTTGCATCTCTGTTGCCACTCTGCGCCAAGTGGGATTTTTAACTTTTTTTTATTCTGCCCTGTGGTGTACGCTGTGACGCTGTGAAGACTTACTTTCATGGACGCTGTGAAGGCTTACTTTCGATGTGTTCTGCCTTTAGTTGTAAAGAATTGGCTACCTTGTGAGTGGAGGTAGTTCCTTTTTCTTGTGAGAATGTTTATCAGCCTAACCAAGTGGTACATGCGTACTTGAAACAGCAGCACAGACGAGGATAATGAAATAAGTAGGAACACATACAAGCGCCGACTCAACTAGAAGTTTATTCTTGAAGACAGGTTGTAAACACATTGGAACTTGACAAAGATAAGAAACCATGTATGCGTGGCCTTTGTGATTAAACAAAATTGTGTTTTCTGCTGTAAGGGGTAGAACGAACAATTGTTTCATCACAAAGACGAGAACACAAGAGAAATTATGGAAGCCTTATTTATTGATTCCAAAGAAGACAAATGCATAAGCTATCTGTTGCTCTTAATGGGAAAGAGTTGGGAACTCTCCTTGTTTGGTGGTATCACTTATAGGACATCTTTCACAGTTTTTTTTACCTGCATATTTATACTACAAAACACGTCTTTCGTTCATTTTTTTTTGTTGCACCGGGCTGTCTGCCACGCATGCATGGCTATTTCTTTGTCAAGTTGGCCAGTGTGCTTAATATCTTTGTCGTCACGAACAAACTTCTAGTTGAGTCAGCATTATTGTGTGTTCCTACCTTGTTTCACCGTTCTCATCTTTGTTTGAGCTGTTTGTAAAGTATGTACACACACCAAATTACCAAAATATCCGTAAAATTGAGATACATGAAGTTATTTGCACTATTCATTTCTGCAAGAATGGTATAGCTTCTCATCTCGTTTGTTCTTAACGTTGTTGTACAGTTTTTGTAATATATAGCTTGGAAAGACGTTTTCTGTCAGATTAAATATGCATGTATGTCACTTTAAATATTTTTTTTAACATGGGTAGTGCAGCTCCTTCCGTCTTTCAGTTAGTGCTTTGTCGCAACTTTTATATATTTTATGCAGCGAAATGTTGGTGGAATTATATATATTTATGTGCGCAAGTGTGGTAAATGGTGTTTTGTATGTGCATTTATTTGCATTTTTTACTAGCTCTCCAATCAGGCTGTACAGTTATTGAAACCTTTTCTCATGCTTTATAATGACTCGTTCTGGGCTCTTTGATGATGCAGGTGACCATTTATTTCACTGTTGGGAATTGCGTTAGCTGTGTGTCACTCCAGTTGTCTGTGTATTTTATGTCACTTTATTATATCGTTGAAAGTATTAGCCTTGCATTAGCTTTTTATTGACCGAGGTACCAGTTAGTTGCTGTGTAGGGTGAAAAAGGCCCAAAGAAATGATTTCATTAGCTTTGTTCAAGTCCAGAAAAAAATTCACTGATGAGCTCACTAAATTAGAAAATGCCACCAGTAAACTCTTCCGTACCCAAAAGTAACACAAGAAATTAAATACTGTTCACACTCGAGAGGGAAACAGCGCGAAAAAACACGACAAGAAGGGGGACACACACCAGCGCTTCTTGTGCCTCTTGTCTTGTGTTTTTTGCGCTGTTTCCCTCTCGAGTATGCACCGACTAGCCCAAGCCTCTACTGTCTTGAAATACTGTGCAGTTCTTGACTTATGCCGGGGGGGGGGGGGGTAAGCTGCTTTTACAGCACAAATGTTTTAGAAGTTTACCTCTGAAAAACACGATTCAGGTGTTTTGTATATATACACATGAAGTCATTTGTTTCCAGTTTACTTGTTATTTTGCCTACTCACAGGCAGCCGTAAACCCTTCTATGAGTGTTTACTGGGTGTGTGAAGCATTTTATTGTAAGGTATCCAGTGGTCTTCATTTTTGTATTTATGCATGCAAGCCAAGAGTTCATGTGTTCAAAGTTAGTTACAAGGGTATGCTTAAGGTCTGCCTTTGAGTCACTTGACTTGTTTTTACAAAATAAATTTTTTTCTGCTGTAATTGTGAAATATAATTCTTTCTGCTGTAATAAACTTCAAGTTGAGTGAGCATTCATGTGTATTCTTGTCTTAATTCAGCGTTCGCATCTCTGTTTGAGCTGCTGTTTGTCAAGTCTGTACATACACCAAATTGCCAAAGTGCTCGTAAAATTGTGACACATAAGGCTATTTGCATTGTTTATTCCTGCAAGAAGGCTATAGGTTTCCATCTTCCGTTTGTTTTTAACATTGCTGTACATCTTTGTAAGTCAAGTTCAAGGAGTCCCTTAGGTAGCCAATAAGAGTGATAACTTTGGAAAATTTATGAATTTCATCCATCATCATCATAGTTTTAAACCCACTAAGTTCTACTTTTCAGTTCTCATGACCCTGCTTTGTGCTGTGCTGTACAGGCACAGGAAGCTTTTTTATGCTGTAAGTGCAGGTGGTGTTGTATATCTTCCAGAAAAAATTGTTGCGAGTTTAACTAGGCATGTGTACGCTTTTGCTACATTTTTTCAGCATGTGTGCTATAGTTCTGCTCCCTTACACTTAATAGCACTGTAGGCACTAGCGTATGTCTTCGGGTTTCATACAGTTGTGCCTTATATACTGTAATAATGTGTCATGTGCATGCTATATTGCATATTAGGGTACATGAAATTTGTCAGTCGCTCCTTTGCTTCTGTTCGGATTAGGGAAAGTTATGTGAAGAGGCACCGGGGCATGCAAGTGCAAATAGCAAAGCAATTTCAAAATTAAGTGCACTAAAATGTCACAAGCCCAACAAAATATCAATCATATTTCAGTGGCAATTTTCGAAATATCAATGCCATCTCAACAGGCGCACAATGTACTTTTCAATGCTGTGTCAATAATCACTCAACAAATAGTCAACAGAACAATCACAACAGCATTTCAAGACTGCATCAATGGAAACCCAACAGAAATTTAACAGAAATTACACAATGATATGTATAAGCACAATGTGCTTTCAATACAAACTCAACAACTATTCAACATTGACTTGCCCAATTGTGTTTCAATAAAATTTCAGTGGCCAATATTCAAGAGCCCTCAACACTTTGCTCAATGATATCCCAACAAACTCCCAATGAATGCTCAATAAGATACTCAACATTGACCAATGATATTTCAATGCATTCTCAACAAAAATTTTTGTAAGGGTAGATATGTTGCCTCGTGCACGCTTTGCTTCGGTGGGGTCGCTACAGCCACTCCCTTGTCCAGCAGAACCCTTCTGTGTCGGCGGCATTGACCTTTTCGGGCCCCTCTCAACTCCAAGACGGCACCAGATGGATCGTCACTGCTGTGGACCACTTGACGCGGTACGCTGAAACATCTTCAATACGTTCAGGAGCAGCCTAAAAAGTATCGGCCTTCTTTTTGCAGGCTATCTACTTACGTCACGGGGCCCCTCACGTTTTTTTGAGCGACCGCGGTAAGGAATTTCTTTCAAGCGCTCCTAATGAAGTTCTGCAAGCATCCAACACCGTGCACAAGACGTCTAGCTACCACCCTCAAACCAATGGCCTCAGAGAGCGATTTCATCGCACGCTGCGCGACATGCTATCCATGTATATTCAACCTACTAACTGGGATGCGATACTCCCATTTGTAACATTTGCGCACAATACGTCTGTTCAACGGACCACCGGATACTCTCCTGTTTTTCTTAATATATGGCCGCCACCCAACCTCATCACTCGACGTTTCTTTTTTTCTGGCCCCGTGTCAACAATTCATCATTCATTTGCGACCACTTTGTGTCTCGTCTTACCCAATGTTGTCGTCGCACCCGTATGAACACAGAAGCATGGCAAGACGATCGCAAACATTGGTACAATGCCTTTCACCACGTCGTTTCCTACCGGCCTGGTGACGATGTGCTCCTGTGGACACCTGCACCAGCACCCAGTTTATGTGGGAAGCTTGAGTCTTGATATTGTCACCTGTAGTAGTGGGCATAGGGCAAGCGCAGAGGCGCAAGAAGAAAGAAGTGCGCGTGCTAACCGCCCCGCTCGATAGTTGCCTCTTGCCGCCGTTTTCGCCAGAGCCCAGCCGTTCCCAATAAACGTCGTCAGCCCCTTTTGAAGACCCGTGGCAAAGTGGTGGAGGTGCTGGGTATTTCTCACTCATGCCACAGACTCCTCCTGGGAGCAGAAGCACCAGCCCTGTGTTAGTCCATACTCCCGTCCATCGGACCAGCCGCAGGATCCGGGGACTGCCCCCTAAAGACACCGTAGTGCTTCAGACTACCTCCCGGTATGGCCCCTACAAAGTCATAGAGCAGACCCCGCCGGTGAACTATCGCATTACACCTGTTGATTGATGCCCCAACTGACCGACGCTGCCGCGGAACAGAGATGGTGCACGTTTCCCACCTGAATCCCTTTCACATGCGTTCCCCAGTCTAACGTACGGCCCGGCTGGCCGCTTCTGTTCTCGGGGGACATTAGTGAAAGCATTTATGTGGACTTCATCTTCATCTGTACAAAACCATCGTCAATCATCGGCTCGTGCTCGTTTTGTGTTGGCGCCATCTTTCCTTCTTGGAATAAAGCGTCGTCTCGACCGTTCTATTTCAATATAGACAACAGATAGAACCAAACAATATTCAAGAAAGCTGTGATATCTGAATGCGCGTCTTGGCCCGAGGGATAATTCAAACTTCTCCTCTTTCTGGGGTTTTACTTGTCAAAACCACTTTTGATTATGACGCACGCCATAGTGTAGGGATCCGGAATAATTTTGGCACCTGAGGTTCTTTAACGTGCACTACAACGCAAGCACACGGGCGTTCTTGCATTTTGGCTTTCATCCAAATGCGGCCGCCGCGGCCGGGATTCCATCCCGCGACCTCGTGCTCAGCAGCGCAACGCTTTAGCCACTGAGCCACCGCAGCGGGTCGATAATTTTAACAGTTGTTTCCAAGTAAAATGCCGTTCCCAGAAAAATGTTAAACAGTTTACACGTGCAAGTACACTGAAATAAATTGCCACACTCAGATACCAGCGCAGGTGTTTTGGGCCAAACTTTTAGAAGTGGATGTCCCGCCTTCGTTTTTATTATAGTAATTAATATTTTGTAAAGAAATTACTAAATAAGAGCACAGAAAAACCATAATTTGTCAATTCAGAGAAATGTTGTGTTTGTTATTGGCGTTGCGTTAAAGTTATTTAGGTTTGCCCAAGTCGTGAATATTGCTGCTGTATGTGTGTCGTCTTTTTATCGGTGAATAAACGAATGCTGCAGTGCTCTGTAGAGGATAGTATTCTCGATTCAAGGGCGCCACGTATACCTTTGGCTGTTATAGCAACAAGCAACACTATGTTAGTGTTATAGCAACACTGTTATAGCAACACTATGTCCTTTTTGGACATAGTGACGTCTAATGAACATCATTGCTAACCACCGAACGTATGCGAAGAACCATTTTATCGCAGAAAAGCTATCGGAATACTAGGCATTAGGTTCTACAGATGGAAAACGGCAGCGCTAACTGCCCATATTAGGGGCACTCAAATACATGTTTCTCTAAAACAACCGCTAAGCAAGTATGCCGCTCTCCGCATGCAGGAAGAATCTGGCGGGAGCACAACAAAGGAAGGCCGCGGCAATGACTTGCGCTATTTGACATCTCTCTTGTTCGTGTGCCTTATCGGAGTAGTGCCGGCAGTAGTGGCCGCTGGATTAGTGATGGCCCTGCTTGGCCCCTCGCATTCATCCGTCTCTCCAACG
Source organism: Dermacentor silvarum (assembly GCF_013339745.2). Lineage (NCBI taxonomy): Eukaryota > Metazoa > Arthropoda > Arachnida > Ixodida > Ixodidae > Dermacentor > Dermacentor silvarum. The sequence continues at coordinate 99,196,133 of NC_051156.1, forward strand.
GCAAACGTGAGTGTGCATTTTTTCATGAAACTAAGGATGGCTGGTTCTCTATCCAGAATACCACCTCAGGCAGCGCACCAGCACTGACCCAAAGCTGGCATTCGGGCAAAGTGCAACCCACTTGCATGCGGGCCCTAGTAAGAGCCAGGATTGTGCGGACAATGTGTCGATGGATCAGCCAATGCATTGTTAGCATAGGACGAGCGTTGGGCCATATCGCTGGCATTATTATCGCCAGCTGTGGGCGAATGCCCGATGTATGACGAATATTGCAAATGCGATAGTTTACGAGTACGCAGATATTATTTGCGCGAACTTCTAGCCACTGGCATTTTCGATAGCAGTTCTGCCCAATCCAGCCTACATCAATGAGTAGCTGAGAAAACACGATAGAAATATAATCACGGAGAGAGTGAAAGTTCTACACCCATGCAAATACCAAATTAGAAGAATCGGATAAGAATTTTACAACAGAGTTATTACGAATATATAAGTGCGAAGCTGTCATTGTCCACGAAGATAAGAGGGTGACGTTTCGTTATTTTCCATCAATATATTTAATAATAGGTGCAAAAGTACAACTTCCGTGGTGCTAGCTGGATATTGGTGGGTTTGACAGGGCTCCGAATATGTAAATTGGCAATGTGCCGAAAACGATGCACTGGCCAGGGCTTTGAGGGCAAATAGCTGATGTAGGCGGGCTGGTCAGTGCCCTAATAACGGAGGGCTAAACTAGGGCTCCGAGGACCGCCATTAAACAAGGGGTAGGCGGCATTTATTGCCGCCTAATTCAGTGACTTCCCCCATATTTGAAAGAAATGATTGCGTCCATGTTATCACATGATGCAATATCCACACTGCAAGACTGGAACTTGGGGATGGTAATGCGAAAATGTAAAGCAATAAATTTTGCTGCAGCAGATGTTCGAGGCAAATCTCTTTATTATGAAATCACATATTACGCATTTCTTAAAAGTTGTTGCAGGCACATCTTAAACAGAAACACGGAATGCACAGAATCTCTCGGTCTCATTTACACCGCAGTGTTGCACAATCCACCTAGCGAATGTAGCACTTCAGAATGAAAGGCCTACTGCAATATAATCTTGAACAATATCATGGCATGTTTTCAATACTGCCGATATAAGGTAGCCTTCGTGCTAAATTTTACATGTGAAGTTCGAGTGGCTGCGTCAGAAAAAACTTGCAAAAATAGACATCTTTCCCCTGAATCAGAAAAAAAAAACATGCTGCCATTTCCACTGGCTGGAAATAATGCTTGACCTAGAAAAGTCAGAACAAGCACAGTTCCTGAGCATGACTTGCGAAATGAGGCAGCACCCGCAGCACAATCAATCAGCCAGCTGTGGGTGTGACCGGTTGTGGTTAGAGCACAATGCGCTACTCGTCAGTGCAATTTGTTCTGAGGAACACTGAAGAATAACGCGACAAGCTTCGCTTACCCCGATTTCCTCGACACGGGAATGGCTGCTGATCTTTTTTTTCTTATTTTTTGCAGCCAGCAAAGGGCGACGTTTTCGGTAACCACAGTGAACATTTTACAGTAAAGTTACGGGTAAAACTTCCAAACCGGCCAAACTACCGCCAAGCACTCAAGTTCGGAGGCGCGATACCGGTTCTTCAGTTCGCTGAGTCGGCGGCTAGCATAAGCAACTGGCCTCTCCTGGCCGTCCGAGCTAAGTTGTAGAAGGACAGTACCAAGGCCGAGACCTCTCGCGTCGGTGTGAAGCACCGTATGGGCATTCTCGTCGTATTGTGCAAGCGTCGGCGGTGTCTGAAGAACTATCTCGATGTCACGGAAGGCAGCACCTTGCTCACGACCCGATTTCTAGTGGGCGTCTTTCTTTAGCAGCTGGTTGCGAGGTGCCGCACTAGAATACAAGAGAGGAATAAAGCGGTGGAAGCAAATCCCAGAAAACATTAAGCTGCTTTGCCGTGGTGGGAGGTGGAATACAGACAATGGCTTGGAGCTTTATGGGACCAGTACTGACGCCGTGACCCAAGTAAATGAGTCCGGAAAAAAACCTGTCGCAGTTTCACCCGAAAGGCGGTGCACCAATTGCGATAGCAAATTAGTAGAGAGCTGTACGGAGTAAGGATAGTAGTTTTATCAGCTGTATAAACTTGGACATGCCGCAGCACCAGCAACGCGCAGAACTGTTGTCGACGCCATCGGCGTTTTGGCCGCGTTCGCACCGAACGCGCGCGGCGTTTTTATGTAAATACGTATTTGGTGCCGCAGCTAAACCTCGCCTCCCCTCCCTCCCTCCCGTCCCCCCCCCCCCACAGCCTTTCGCGCGACGGAAAAAGTTGCGTTTGCTCTCTATATATGGGAAGGAGGAAAGAGACGCTTAATTTTGCAGCCCTTCAGGGAGCACGGCGCAGAACGCGCGTTTGCTCTCCGACGTGCGTTCGCTCCCCATGAAAGCGCGCGCCCCTCGCGCCCTTTCACTCGCACATGCAGCGTCCGGAGCACGGCGACGATTTCATCGCCGTTGACGTCATACGGAACCTCACGACGACGGCGACGACGACGGCGACGCCGACGGCAGAAATCTGCTTTATAGTGTCCATATAACTGCTATCGCAATAGAACTGAAGCACCTTGAAGGCTTAATGCCTAGGTGACCGTCTTGGAGAACCCGCAAGACCATTTTGAAGCACCTGAGGTGTTCAGGAAATGTAGTGCCATATACAATGACGTCGTCCAAGTAGACCGAAGCCATTGTCCATTGCAGATGTAAAAGTACGCAGTCCATTAGGTGCTGAAATGTATCAGGAGCGTTGTAGAGACCAAATGGACAGCGGTTAAACTGATACAGTCTGTCAGGCGTTATAAAGGCAGTTTGCCTGTGTAATTTGGCTCTATTTCTACTTGCTAATAACCAGAAAGAAGATCAAGCGTGTTAAACAACGGGTTCCATGCAGGCGGTCAAGGGCTTCATCAAAACGAGACAGTGAACATACGTCAGGTTTTGTCACACTGTACAGGCGTCGGTAGTCAACAAAGAAGTGGGTCATGCTGTCCTTCTTCACTAGGGATGCGGGGGACGACCATGGGTTAAACAAGCGTGATATAACACCTCCCTTAAGCATGTCGTCTGGTTGACTGCAAATTCCTGCGCGTTCGGAAGGAGATACTCGACGCGGGTGGTGTGGTACAGGAACTTGAGAAATGGTATCGATCCTGTGCCGAAGAACATAAATGTGACCGAATTTATTCGGCGATATCAATCAATCAAAACAACTTTATTTAGCAACTTTACAAGGCGAAAACCGTCACACAATCACGGAAGTTTTGTAGCAGCGCTTCAATCTTAGACTTCTGTGGCCGAGGTAAGTCGGCACCAAAGTTGAATTCGTTCCAGTTAAGAAGGAAGCAGTTGGCGCGAAGTGCTGCAGGCTGCACTAGTGCTACGACAGACAATTCTTCTAGGTAGGTACAGGTTCCGAGAAAGGTGTCGGGAGGCAGGCGGAGGTCGCTCTCGGAAAGGTAGGAGACAAGTTGAGTGAAGCTGCTGCATGAAGAGCGAAAGCAGAGCACATGACATTGGAACCTCCTCCAGTTTGGGAATAAACTGCGCTTTCCACGAGAATGTCTGCATTCTACATTGATGCTAAGCCGCAGCACACAGACAGCCAGGCACCAGATGAAAAAGGCATCGTAATTGTGTTTGTCGTAGTCCCAGGTTGCAAAAATGGTGAGAATTGCGGAGCTTCAGGTCGTGCCACCCCATTTCGGTTTGCTCACAAGGCAAGCAAGCTTGACGAGCATAGCCTGCTTGTGAAATGCCGAATTTCAAAGAAAATTTCGTCGCTGAGGTTTTGAACGTGTGGTACTTGTTAGCAGCACAGCCTTCCCCATGCAGAAAGCCCTGGAAATAGAAATGGAAACTGATGGACTTCCACGTACGACAAAGAATAGTGACCTTTAATGGAGGCATTGGGGACGGAGGTATAGGTGCCGAAGTAGAGGAGAACTCAATAGCGCAATCAGCTTCGCTAAACTTCATACTGACTCCACACGTGGTGCACCAAGCACATACTAAAATCACTGGAACACACAGGTTTGGGACCACAAGGAACCACTACCACTGTTTGGCTGCTTTCCCGACTGCGCAGGCACATAGCCAGAAATCGCCGAGGCTTTGTTGAGCGGTCCCATCAGCTAGGATGAGGTGGGTTCCGTCGACTGGAACAGGCATCAACGACACTCTCCTGCTGAAGCTGTAGACCGCTCCTATGTCCATAAGTGCCTCAACCTGCTGAGGCGGATCGGCAAGCTCCACAGGCATAGTTGGCATCTCTTTGGAGGGGCCTAGTGAAAGGAGAGTGGCTTCAGACAATACGCGGAGTCCTGCCCTCGACGGCCCGCGTTGTAGTATCCAAAGGGAAATTCCGGAGCGGTAGCCGAGTTTGTCGAAGACTCGAACACTCGTCGGTAATGGCGAGCAAAATGTCCGGAGTCGCTGCATCGGTAGCACTTGAGAACTGGCGAAACCAGAAGAAGACGTCCAGAAGGAGCAGTATGTCGGGCCATTGACGCCGGTTCCATGAAGGCTTGTCTGCATGCGCAGTCAGCAGATTGCGAATGCTCTACTGTCTCCACCTCAAGGGCGATGGTAATAGCTGATGACACATCTCTCGGGCGAGCATGTCTGACAAACCGCGGGACGTGGTTGTCAGCGACGGTGTCAACAAAGGTGTTAGCGTCAATAATGTTTATGGTTATGGTAGCGCAGCCTGACAGGGCCTTTCTCGAAAGGCTGTCGACGTAAGCGGCGAGCCGTTGAAGGTCACGTTGACCTTGTCGGACGCGTTTAAGCTGTGTGAGGAAGAGCTGATCAAGGTGGCTGCCACAACTGGTTTCGAGCGTCGAAACTAAAGCTTCAACGTTAGAACTGGTGACCAGCGGGATGGATTCGAAGTATTCAGCCGCGGCTCCGTAGAGTTGTCCCAAGTACCTGAGTCTTGTCTCAAATAGTTTAGAAATTATGAGCAGCAACGAATTCGAATTGCACACGAAATGCTGTCCACGATGAGGTGCCATCAAAAGTAAGTGGATGAAGTTGCGCTCCAAGAAAGTGAGGCTGAGTGGAAGTGCGAACGCCTTGGTCAACTGACGGCGACACATGAGGCTGAAGGCCCGACTGCCCGAATGACAGAAATTCGCGCAGCGAGGTCTGGGATGACGTCATCAGTAGCCAACGTATGTTGCGCGAACGTGGTCTCGAAGAAGATCACGTGAGTTGCTAAGGGAGTGTCAAATTCTTGCATAAGCACCCTTCGGTCAGCGGCAGCTAGCGAAGCAAGTGCCTGGAGGGAGTCGGTTAGCGGCGGTGACTCAGCGGTGCCTGACTGAGGAGGTGGAGTGCGCTCACGCTCGACAGAAGGCTGCGATTGATGTAGTGGAGGAGGCACGTGTAGCGTGATTGCCGTGCCGAAGCTGCGGCGGTTCTGCTATAGTTTCCACTGTTGCAAGGACAGGATTCTCCAGGACTGTTGGCGGTGTGCCATCCTCTACAGCCTTCTTCTGTAGGCCGTCCACTGTTGCTGTTGTCGCGGTAGTCTTGCTTCGTGTGAGCATGGCTCACCGTTGCCACTCGCTCTCAGCCAATCGGCTCACTCTCAGCCAATCGATACAGTCATCTGACGTTCTATCCTTGTTTCGTCCTCTTTCTGTAGACTGGATCTCACATGCCATTCAGATCGCTTTTTCCAAAGTGCGCCACTTGGCTCACTACAATACGGTAAATGTATTGTGAAAACTATTTTCTCTCACTTAAATATTATTAACTACCCATAAATAGCTCCTTTCCAAATTTTCATTGAACCTAAATTTAAAATCTGCCCATCACCGCACCACAACTCTAGCGAAGAGAAATGCAACACAATCTTGCAATCATCAAATAAAGTTGTGCTCTGCACTGGCTAAAATCGAAAAATCAATTCGGTGCAGGGCTGCTTGAATGGAATGATCATCCGACACTAACGCAGCAATCGCAAAAATTCTGCTAGTAGCAGTAATATACACGCAAATGGAATTCAAGCGACCAGAAGAAGCGTTTGAGAAGCTGGGCTAATTTTAAGGGCAGCAGTATTGCAAAGTTTAGTTCAAATAAACACACTAGTTTATAAAACACTAACTTTCCGCACCATTGTCTAATACACTTTACTTGGCGCCCTGCCATATCTACAACATGCGAAAAAGTTCCCGCAGAAACGCTTCTGAGAGTTGTGTAAGTATGCGTAAACCTTGGGCCACTTGCTCATCTGCACACAGCCCGGTGTCCTTATCAGTATTATGAAACTTGATCCGACCAGTATAAACGACAGCACTGCGGCAACACGAACTGCTGCGAACGGCGGCGCAAGGTGTATTAATGACGCAAGCAAACTACTGCAGGTGGCGGCGCCAGGTGTGCTGATGACATTATAAGACGCTATCCCTATTTAGCGGCTTATCCATTCGCGTCGAACGTTATCAAGCATTATTTATCGTACTCAGGTGATCTCCGATGGGGACAAAGTGCGCCGAGTGCTCATAGCTTCGTGCACGCTGTGTTTTCGCCGCTCAGATCAGCCGTACTCCGGCGGCGGCTGCGTATGACGCGGCCCTGCGAGTCCTATTTTGAAAGGGATTTGCGATGTGGACAGAGTGCTCCGAGGGCTGATAGCTTCGTGTGAGCTGCATTTCACCACTTAGTTCGCGCTGAAGCGAGAGGTAGCACAAAGGCCAATTCGCTCGCTGCTTAAGCCACGCTTTTCATCTTACGTGGGACGGATGACCGGGTTTCCTCGTTCGGTAGGCATAGAAATGCTTACGCATTTATAACAAATATCACCTTTGTAAGATCTAGGTTCCTAAGTTTCCGAGGTCATCCCACATCGAAGACCGCGGCCGCCACGTCGACTTTTTTTGTGAACTCTGCCTATAATTATGCCTAGAACTCACAAAAATCTTTGGTGCTTTGGTGCTTAACTTTAGGACGGATAGGCCGAAGGCGAAATGACGACCACAAGGGAACATGTTTCACGATAGCAGTGTAATGGCAAGATTGCAAGAACTCACGTTGCCCTGTGAGTGTGCTAGGTATACATTGAAGGAAAAGGTGAATGAAGAAGGCGGCCTAAATGCCGCACATTCCCCGGCAATACCGACCCCACCGCGTACTCCTGGCGGCAGCGACGGAGGTAGTCAAGACGAACAATCGTGGCCCTAGTGCATTTTCCTGTACATGCGCGTGCAACCAATTCTACATAACAGCATGTATCTGGCCGAGCGGTTCATTCATAGCGCCGACCACCCTTACGAGGGTGTCTGGGTAGGCCATTGAAGATATAAAAATTGGTGGTAAAGAAAGGCTGCGGCAGTGATTGCTCTCTTGAGACACGGCCACTTAGGCCAGCACATGTATGCGCAGTGAACATCTTTACACAATTCTAATGTTCGTGCACCACTAGCAATAACCAGGGGCGGATCCAGGTTTTTTCTGAGGGGAGGGGGTCAGCTTCTGTCACAGACTATGATGATAATAGTAGCCTTTCTTAATTACCGAAATTCACCATTTCTGCTCACGCTAAACCCGCCTCAGTTAACCGTGACTTGTGCAACACCTGTATCGAAGCTAGGTATCGGTTTCTCTGAACTTATAGGAAAAGTATGTAGCCCAACACAGCCATGTACTTAGCGGCTGTGTCTGATAATATGTCTATGTGTGTATTGTTTCTGATAATAAAATTTGGGATGATCTGTTGCTGATTCGTTATAGGTGCATAAGCATGGGTCCGTCTTCGGAATTCTGTTGGCACACCTTCATTTCCTTAAGAAGCTTCTTTGTGCTCGGCTGATACAGCTTCGTTTGCTTTGGAGGAATAACGCTCCCGCTACTACGCGCCGACCACTACGCTGGTTGTTTGCGATATGCGAATAACCGCGTATGAAGACTCAGGACGCCACCTACAAGAAGAACGATGTGGCGTAGTAACCGATAGAGCGAGCCGGTGTATTTTTCTTCGTGTTTTGTTTTCCACGCGACGTCATCCTTTTACACAAGGTGCGCATCTGCTTCCGTTTCGTTTACCACGCAACGCCATCCTAGGCCCGCACCTTATTAAGCACCTTATAATTGTGAAAATTGTGAAAGCTGCACACTCCTCCCGAAGGACGGATGAGTTGTAAAAAGAGTGGGGGAGATTTACTACTTTGAATAAGTCAGACCCCACGCTCAACTGTTAAAAATAAACAGTGCACATCTTAACAATTTAATATTTTATTACGGTTTATTACGGAGAATGAAAGTAACACTGGAATAAAACAACGTACAAAAACAATGCTGCATTTCTGCACTGTTTGCTCGCTGACAATCCCTGAGTTACCTGACAATACACGCAGGGCAACAGCGAGAGGTGATGAGTGGACCACGCTTTGTATATATTTAATTTACAAAGGCTCGTTATACATTTTAGGTACGGGCTGGGTAGTTTTTTTCATTTTTGTAGAAACACACGAAACACTTTACATGTCACATACAGATTGCGTAACAACATGGTAGGAAGTTCTTTGTGTGAAACTGGCTAGAACTCGTGTGAAGCAAAAAAATCATGAGCCATTCAACTCTCTGAAAGTGGATGACGAGTGGAGCTGTTTAGCACACGACATAGAGGCCTCCCCATTACTACGACAGAAAAGAAGTGAAATTCAAAATGGAGAACGGTAATTTGTATTTTTGGTTTTTTATGTACATTCACGGGGACTTACTTTAAGCAAATGAAAACCTGTAAAACAAGAGTGTTGTTATAGTGCTTTTTTGGTACGCATATTTCTACGCATATGTACCTTTCCTCTGCCTTTCATCTGTACGCACGTGTTCCTTTGCTGCCTTCAGTGCCTTGAAACGAATGCTTGGACACAGGAGAGGAGAAAATTACTGGGGATGCTTAGAACGTTTTAAGAATATGAAGGCGAAGGCCTCGTTGAACCCATAGCGATGTGGAATGAAGCTCTGAGCCCACGCGGCGTATACAAGGTGTGCGAGCGCGCTGCGAGCGTACTGCCACTGTTTCCAGAGCGTTCTACGGGCGCCGCCGCTGACATTTCCCTCCTCCTCCCCAGCGCCGCTGTTGCTCTTTCCCTCAGCGCGAGGGGCAGCATGGGAATGCTGGTCTGATGAGTGGCGTCATAGCCAGCTGTGGAAGAAGACAACGAACGCGCGAGCACGAGGCAGGCGCGAGGCGAGCCCGCTCTCTTTTTCTGTAGCCTACAGCGACCTCTAAACATTAAGATTTAGGGCTTTTGCCTTTAAAATGTCGATATTATTTTCTGTGACATTGTAGCGACAAATTCCACAAAGTCGCTACGTGGCATTGAAGGACAGACAGACGAACTACGAAGGACAGGGGAGGAGGGGGGGGGGGTATTGAATTGATCTATTCACTGTTGCGCTTCTGCTTAGTCCGGCTAGAAGAAGATTTTGTAGTGGGTTCCGAGGAGGGCGCGGGCTGATGTCGCCTCCGAGAGGAGGCGCGGCACGGCGTTCCTCCTGAAGTTTATCCGGCGTGAGCCACTAAAGACGGTTAATTTCTTCCTCGGGCTCATGGTCCTTTGACGCATTCTACGCTTTTGCACGGCCTGCTTTCGCTATCGGTGTATACGTTGTCTGTATTCATGTTGCTGTTGTCGGTGCCTCTCCGCTTAGTTAGATTTTTTCTCCGGCGTGAACGTGCTACGCCGCACCTCTATCTTTTCCAGGTAACGGTAAGAGGCAACCGATGACACCCCGAGGGGGAACTCAGGTAATCAGGTGCGAAGGCGCTCGCGCGGACATCGGCGTGCTTCGTAAAAGGGACGTCCCCTCGTTCGCTCGACACCGCCGACGGGACGAGTAAGGCAGGGCCGAGGCCAGGAGGTCGAAAGGTGTCCATGCGAAAAAATAACTACGGCAACTTCGCGATACCACACCCCTACGGAAAACAGCTAAGCTTGTGAGCGAGCTAGCTTTACTTCTTCATGGCCGCTACCACTCCTACTCGCGAAAAATACTTTTGAAGAAAGCTGGTGGCCATATCTTTTGCGACAGGGCCATCACTCTGTCAGCGAGGGGCGATGCAGAAATTTGAGGGAGGGGGGTCAGGACATCCGCACATCCCCCCTGGATCCGCGCCTGGCAATAAACCAGTTGCTGCACTTACGAATCTCTAAGAATTGATCAGCCCATATAGCGCAGCTTGTCATTTTAGGGTAAAATTGCTCAGTTAAATATATACTACCCCAGCTGGGAACAACCTGGTCAGTCACAGTAGTATGAAATCGCCCCGCCTCCTGTGACAGTAAGCATAAGTCCCTTCCGGTGAAAAATATCTTTTAACAGCGGAGCTCTTTAAGCCGTCCGTTATTCCATTAGTCGTCCACAAAAATGTGGGTCGAACTTGGCGGTTGGGCAGAAGGGTCCAAGTTCAATGGCACATACTCGTGTCAACAAGCAAAGCTGAGCCTGGCTAAGCCTAGCTAAGCATGGTTGGGACTACTTAAGCTTAGTCAGTCATCGACAGCCACTCGATAGCCAATGGATTGTTAATAGATAATCGATCAATAATCAATAAATTCCGAAAAAGTTTGGGGATGAGTTGGTAGTGCTTAGCCAAGCCAAAAAACAGAACTAGCTAGGTGCCCATAAGCTCCGCTGTCTCTTTAGCATTGCACCTCCACTGCACGCAACACAAGTTTTTTGACGACTTTCATTTCCCCTTTTCCTAATTATTTTCCTGATTTGCTCATAATTTCGACTGCAGTTCATTACCCCTATTGTTAGCTTCGCTTCATTGCCTGCAAAATTTACACGGTCGTCATTATGAAAAATTTAGCCCTCTGTTCCCCCTCTTCTCGTATATGCTTCTTCTTCTTTCTGGGGATCTTACGAGCCAAAAGCAGTTCTGATTATGAGGCACTGTGATGCAGGTTCTTTTGTTTAATGATTCAGACGGTTCTCGGAGGCTCAATTTGAGGGCAAGGCCATTTGTTGTAAAACGCACACAAACTTTTAATAAAGCTAGAACGAAAGGTAACCCATAAAAAACACTAAAAAAATCTTGTCAAGAACATACTAAGATCTAGAATGGTATCGATCGCAAGCAAGTTCGGGCAGATCACGCGTGTGAGTGCGCACAACAGTTTCAACATGGAGAAGCGGAGATGGGACGATGGAAGAAACGACGTTGGCATAGGCGCCGACTACGGGGGGGCTCTGGGGCTCGAGCCCCCCCCCCCCCCCCCCCGGAAATCCGATGCCTGCCCCCCCCCCCCATTTCTCGCCAAAGTGTCAACACCAGAGTTATGTTGCCCACATCATTTGCGATTTCTTTAGAGTTGCCTCAACGTTTCACTAAAATTTTTATTGTGGCTGAAAGCTTACTGCATCAGCGCGGACATGCACGGCTTTACATTCACACTTTCGCTTTATTTCTGCAAATCCTGACCATAGGACGACACGCGCATTAGAAGCGCCAACGGCGGCTACCTAATAAGCATTTTTTCTCACTTCAACGTTTTTTTTTTAATTTCGACTTTGAACACTATACACACACATACAATATATTTAAATATATACACAGGAATAAGTTTGTTACAATTTTAAAGAGAAGGATTTAGCCAAGTAACAATTATTTCTAATTGTAAGGATAGGTTATGCCTGGAGAATGAATACGTTGCTCAATGTTCACCTCCAATTACCCCTGCCTTGCGCTAGCGTATTTCTACTTGCGCCTGCAAGTTGGAATAGGCTTGGAATACAGGGATAATTGGAGACCGCAGAGAGAGGCCTTCGTCCTGCAGTGCCCGTGGACATAAAATATAGGCTGATGATGACGATGATGTTCACTTCTCGCCCGCCGCGGTGGCTCAGTCAGCTAAGGCGTTGCGCTGCTGAACACGAGATCGCGGGATCGAATCCCGGCCGCGGCGGCCGTATTTCGATGGAGGGAAAATGGAAAAACGGCCGTGTGCTTGCGCTTTACTGCACGTTAAACAACCGCAGGTGATCAAAATTAATCCGGAGCCCTCCACTACGGCGTGTCTCATAATCAGAACTGGTTTTGGCACGTAAAACCCCCCAAAAAAGAAGAATTTTCACCTCTCTTCAAATTGCTTTGCGTGCTTTTTTTGACCCTGAAAAAGAAAAACCCGCAGTCTTCCGTGGCCCCTTCAGCAGAGTCTTTTATCAGCGGCGTGTGAAATGCACATGAATGTTGTGTGTCTGAGTATTGCTACTGTTTCCAGTAGGCAATGCTAACGACTCACGACAGAAAACCAACCAAAAGCTGTTCTAATAATTTACAACATTTATTAGGGATGGCAACATGCCCACATGCCCGAAGCGGTCATAAATGAAAATAATTTACTCAGTAACCGAAGTGAGGCTAAGCCGGATTCACTCGCAATCAGAATCATAGCCGCCATGCGCAGCAGCGCTTATACTCGCATTAAACGTAAAAAGAAGAAAGAAAGAAAGAAAGAAGGAAAGAAAGAAAGAGGCACAGTGTCGCCCGAACGGCGAAGCATCGATTGCAATAGAAAATTAGTAGACAGCTATATCAAGTAAGGATAGTAGTTTTATCGGCCGCATAAACTTGCAAACATTTGCTTACTAACTGAATTATCAAGCATGTTGTCAGCGCGCCCAAGCAAACATGAACACAGCACACTCGATGACCTCTGACACTAACCGTCAAAACGCTGGCGTATGAAAGTGCGGCACCAGCAGCAGCAAGCAGTGATCTTCGTACTGTCTATCGCTTCAACGGAAACTGAGCGGCAAAAACACAGCGCGTACAAAGGTATTAGCTGTCTGTGGATCGCTTTCAAGATACCGCGCGCAGATTACCGCCAAAATAAAGCGCGCGACCCACGTATGTAGTACTCCCCAGGCGCACGGAAAGCCGCAGTCACTACAAACTAGCAGATACGCGCCGCGCTTGTCCCCCCCCCCCCCCCCCCCCCTTTTTCAAAGCGCAGGCTTTATCGATAAAGTGACCGCGCGTTCAAGACTTGTACTCTGCGCATGCGCCGCTTCCTTCTCTTCTGAGCCTTGCAAAAACCCTAAGCTTAGCGCGCTGCCACTGCGCCGTCTATAGTGATATCTTGTGAGCATTAGTAGGAGGCACCTTCGCGTTTGAGCAGGTGGAGAATCCGAGATAGGAGAACCAAGCGAAGCGCCATTGTGTCCGTTGTGGTTTTCATGCGCACAGCTTTGGAAATGCAGAGGACTTTAAAAAGCTCGCTGGTTTTTCAACGAGGTAGTACCATCGTGTCCAGGCCCTTTGGATGCGCCTCACTCGTCTCACTTGTGAAATTAAGCGAGTGCCTGCTCATGCAGACAAGTTGACAACTGACGTCTGCGACCTGATCGGTCCGAACAGGTGAGTGAAGTCTTCCATTAGTAAGGCATACCCCTTCGAATACTCGACGTCTTTAGTAGAGGTTCACTAACGCAGTAAGCGTCGTCAGCACGAAAGCAATGTGAAGTGCATCGTCATGATACTTTGGCTTGCGTTAACTATAACACTATACGCGCGCGATCGTAAATGGTTCTTTATGGCAGCCTTGTGCATCTGGCGGCGTCCAAGTCGGCTACCACGTCAGCAGGAGCGCAAGTGCCCGCGCTTAAGCCACCCGGAGTGACCAAAAGTGGTCGGCGCTTACTGATTCGGAAAATTGTTCGATCTCGTTCTAATGGAAGGGTGCGTCTTTATGAACATTGCGTGACGGTAAGTTTTAATAAAAGGAAAAAGTGGGAGCTATCGCATAGTTCTGAGCCGTTCTGTATCAGGACGGCAGTCTTACAGAGAGAGTGCTCCTACATTAAAGCATGTACGAGGTATTCAGTTGGCAAAACTTATCAGGCGCTAATACGAGCCGAGGAGGCAGTGAGGGAACCTTCAGGAACAAGTGAAAAGTGAACGTGCGTGGTTTTGATTCTGTAAGGCAATTACTGTGTAAGACGACTACTGTGTTTATGTAAGGATCGTGTAGGCGCGGAATGCTTCATCGCGTAGAGAATCGGCCTTTGAGGATTATTCGTCTCGCAAAATTGGTTCCCAGTGGCAGATCTATTATTCCAGTTTAAGAAATTGGGAGAATAGCTTTTAAAATAGCAACAGTTTGCTCAAGTGGCAATAGATTGACAAAATGGCTTTGTATGTAGTTTGAATAATGTATTCCAAAATGTATGGTCATGCTGCACAACGTATCCACAAACATGCTAGCAGCCACACAACTTATTTCTATTTTCACAACAGCCGTGATCTGCACCTTTGCGGTAGTTCTTTAATGTGTGACACTTTGTTCAGCGTCCTCATGCCGTTCCCGCGCCCGAAAAGTCATTCCTGTGTCAAATTATGAGCCCGAGCTCCTTCGCAGTGAAGCCAGCACACATTGCCATGACGAAAGTTAAAACGCGCATGCGAGCGCCAGCAATGAAAGTGGGTAGACACTCAGGCGTAAGAAAAAGCAAGCTGCATATTCGCTTGGTGCATCGCTCATCGAAACAATTCGTTTTCGCGGCTCTCGGCAAAAGAAATGCGCCGACTGCGGTTTAATGTACCGCGGTGTCACGGCGCCTGTAAACAAAGTAACTGCACGGTCTGCACGCCTGTGAGAGATCTAACGGGGCAATCATGGCCCGGTGGCACTTTGAGGAACTGGGAACAGGAGATAGAGCGTGTTATCTTATGCCACCGTCGTGCGGCAGTGCGCTCAAAGAATTAAAATAACATGACGCGTGGATGTAGTTCACAGATGTAGCGCCTGCATCTTCTTTTTACATGAAACGTCTTATCTGCTTTATATTTTTGTTTGATGGCAATAATAATGTAGGTGCAGAGATCACAAGTGTCTGGTTATTCGCGACAGATGATTATACTGTGATATTTTTGTTTATGTTCTGCTTCTCTTTTATTTCAAAAAGAGAAAAGTTGACGGCGCAGTAATGATGACATCGCAAATTGGACAGCGCAAACAAAAATATCGCAGAATAGGGGGTGCATCATCGCACAGCATGATCAAACCGGACGTGCGCGCCTGTCAATGGTGATAACTGGACGGCGCGCCCTATACCTTCAGGCTTGTTATGCTTCGGCCACGCGCTCCGCTCTTCGCATTTCTTTTCATCGTGATAGTACGTATGCCAAGTGTATTCGCGTATAGCTTGTAGACAAATGTAGGTTGCAAGACCGTGGTGTGTGTCTCCCTTCTTGTCTTCTTGTCGTGTTTTTTTGCGCTGTTTCCCTTTAGAAATGTAGGTTGATCGTCCCATATTCGTTGCCACGTGAGGGTATAAAATTATTCGCATGCTGGTCGGCCCATATTCTGATGAAATGTATTTCTAATTTCAAGAAGACGCATACCTTTATTGCCGCGCGCACTAAATGATATTATGGGCAGCCGAAAATTTTTACAGCTCATTGCCACAGGCGGCGCCGTCATTCAGACTTGGCAAATCCTATTTTTTTGTGTGAAAATTGGGGTTTTTACCACGGGATACTTCATGCTTCCAGAAATGGTCAAGATTTTTTTGTCTTTTTAAAAATTGAGCAGGGTTCCTTCGCGCTTGACCAACTCCGAATATGAATTTTATACCAAACTTTGTATGTTTATCCGAGCGTCTATTCAGAATGTTATTCATTTCCCTTGCAGACTGTTCAAAAGCAATGGAAAAATATCTGATCGGGAAACGGGAAAGCCCCCGGTGAAGACTGCGAGGAGAGCCGTCCCTCATCCAGCATTTCCAGTTCAGTCGCTGAAGCTCCACCGTGCGCTAATGACACTAGCACACCAAGCTCTGTGTGCACTGCAGAAGACGGTCCTTCCAAAATTCGATCCATCGGCGAGGTTTCTGATGCACCATCTACAGAAAAACAAGGGCGGCGCTTCCAGCCTACTGGAAAAGTACCTACAAGTGGTTATCTTACAATCTCCATAGTGACAAGGCGTTTTGCGAGACCTGTTGCACAGCATCACAGATGAAACTGCCGCTCCCTAACACTTCCCAAGACAAAGATTCTTACCTGGCATTTGTGAAAAATGGTTTCTCAAACTGGAAAAAGGCAATTGACAGATTTAAATCCCATGAGAGGTCTAATTTTCATAAGGAGGCATGTAATGCCGTCGTAGCTGAAAAAGGCAGCGCGAATGTGGCATATGCTTGCGCCAAGGAAAAGACGAAAGAAATGGACGACGCCCGACAGGCTCTCCTAGCAACACTGTCGTTACTACTGTACCTGTCGACCCAAGGCTTAGCAATACGTGGCCACGAAAACAGAGAGAGTAATTTGAGGCAGCTGCTGGAATTCCGGGCTAATGATATTCCTTCATTGCGATCATGGCTTTTAAGAACAAAATACAAATGGATTTCTCACCAGATTTTAAACGAGATGGTGGAACTCATGGCACATGACATCCTCCGTTCACTGGTAGACGAAGTTCGTGCGGCAGAGCACTAAGCTGTCATTATGGACGAGACAGCAGACATTTCTGTCAAAGAACAACTTTCAGTTTGTTTTCGGGTGGTCACAGAAAGCCTGGAAGTAGAGGAGCTGTTCAGTGGGTTTTTCAACACGACGGACACCACAGCGACGAGCCCACGGAGTAAGATAAGACAGGAGCGCCGACTCGCCGCCGCGCAACGCATTCGCTCGGGACAAAACGTGCAACGCAAATTACACATCTCGTAGCGCCATCTGTCGAGGCGCGTGGAAAACACTCAACAGCTTGCTTCCATGTGCGCATGCGCTGAGTGGCGGAGACCGGCGGAGACCAGCGGCGACGGCGGCGCAGAACGGGCAGCGCGGCACCCGCTGAGCGTGTCGTCTGCTACAAACGTGGACCGTCGGCCGTCTCAATTTGACAGTAATCAAACACAAAAAATATATGCGCACAAATAAAAAAGCGCAAGTACTACAGTCGTCAGGGCGTGCGCGGAGCAGACGACAAAACGGATAGGCAAGCAGGCGCCGCGAGAGAGTTCCCGCGCGGGCCTTTGGTCCTCTCCGCTGCAGAGTTTTTCTTAATTCGTAGCGCCGTCTGGCGAACACGCTGTGAAGCAGGAGCCGGCGCTGCAGAATGTGTCCCTTCCAGACGAGCGGAGTCGGCGCTCCTGTCTTATCTTACTCCGTGGACGAGCCTCTTTGCTATATTGAAAGACATTCTTTGTAGATTTAATCTGCCAATTGAAAAGTGCCGCGGGCAGTGCTATGATGGTGCGGCAAACATGAGGGAAAGCACCGAGGAGTACAAGCTCTCATGCAAGAACAGGAACCTCGCGCGCTATATGTACACTGCCTAGCGCACATCCTCAATTTGGTTTTGCATGATGTCGGCCAGAAAGTAGACATGTGCCGTGATTTTCTTTACGCCGTCACTGAACTGATAAACTTCATGAACCTGCTCTTCAAAGCGCGTTGCTTCTTTTCAAGAGATTCAGGTAGAAGAGGATGTGAACTTGCGAAAATTCTGTCCGACAAGGTGGACGCTAAAGGCTTCATCACTGCGATCAGTTCTTTCAAATTATAGCAGTCTCATAACGTTTTTTTCTGAAACAGCATCCGAAGAGCAAACTGAGGCCGGTGCTAAAGCCAGCGGATTTTTAAGGATGCTGTTCAAGTTTGATTCGTTTTTCATGTTGACGCTTCTGACAAAAGTGTTTTCACGAATGGAAGCACTGAATACCGCCTTACAAAAAAGAACGCTCAGGTTTGACCAAGCGGAGAAAATGGTGAAATCCGTCACTGCAAGCGTCGCTGAACTGAGGCAAAGTTTTCCCTTGGTTTGGGAGGAGGTGTTGGCAGAGGCAGGAAAAGTAGGTTGAGGACCCGTGTGTTCCAGCTGCTAGGCGAAAGAAAACTCCACACCGCAATCAAGAAGGTTCCTCAGCTGACGTGTTTACATCAGCGGAGGACATCCACCTGAGATGTGGCAGCATATGTCACACATTGAGTTGTTTGCCACAGGAAAGCAAGACGCAGCATACATAACAAAGTTCTACGGTGACGACCTTGAACGAGGACGGCTGATTTTGCACAGAGACATGCTCATTGAAATCGTAAGCCAACAAAAGTCGGCACCGTTGCACACATTCGAGGACGTCGTGCAGATGTTTTCGGGGGAGAAGTGGAACACCTGCGAAACATTTTGCCGGAAATGGCCAAGCTAACAAAAATTGCGTTGACCATACCGGTCTCGTCAAGCACATCCGAGAGGTCCTTTTCTTGTCTTCGGCGACTGAAAACGTACCTGCGGTAGACGACTGGACAAGCCCGTTTGAACCATCTGGCAATTTTGCACACTCCCTAAGAACTCTCCCGCAAAATCAATTTAAATAAAATTGCCGACGACTTCATTGCTAGAACAAGTTCCCGAATGAACACATTTTTCCTCAAGGTGAAACCATCCCATCAGACAACGAAATGATGTGTTTAATAGGAAAGAGAAAGTTGCCAACTCACAAGTTAAAGCTAACCATTTGGCTAAGAAAACAAAGCAAAAAATTATTTCCAGGAACGAAAACGGGGTGCATGAAAGGGCAAGTAGGGTCAGGCCTTTTGGGTACGCAAAGACGCTTCGTTGCGCTATTTCTAAAGCTTCCCAGTCTATGCTGTGCTTTTTCCTTATTAATATTTATTTGTCATATGCTGCATTAGCTGCTCAAAAACGCAATCCACGCTCTTACTACTTCCTCTCGTGCCCTTTCCCACTGTTGAGATATCGTTGTGTCTTATTCATTTATTTGTTAATATGACTGTGTATTTCTGCGCCAGATAATTTATTACTCTATAATAATTTATTCCGCCGCCGGGAAATAAATGAAACCAGTGGCATAAGACATGCTTTGACAAGTAAATAAAGTATTGCGTCATGGAGTCACGTTGTTTTATGGTAATAATTGTAGTCATAAGTTGTGTACAGAAATTGTTATATATATTGTGTATGTTTTATATATGTGATGTCTTATCTTTTCAACTGACCTTTAGTCAGGAAAATATTTCTTGACTGTGTCTTTGTATAGTGAAACGTTCACACATCGTTACATGGCTGTTTTCATTTATGTGTAGTTGTGCGACTTATAGGCACAAAACAGACACATCTCCCTAACGTGAATAACTTAATCGGCTTTTCGCATGGCTCATCCGAGCGACGCGAGTCTCTTTGTGGTACGAGGGGACTCAGGTTATGAAATATATATATATATATATATATATATATATATATATATATGGATATATGACCGCTTAGATAAGCTGGTCGGGCCCCAGCCCCCCCCCCCCCCCTCCGGGAAAATGAACACTTACCGCCTATGGACGTTGGTCTCACCAAAGGTCGGTGTGTTGAACCGTTGGACAGGCGACCAGAGCGCGGCAGCTCTGGCTTGGCAGGCTGCTTGGCGGCACGGGCAGATGGCGGCGCAGTTCTGGCCAGGCAGCTGGGCGTAGAACTCGGGCCCGTAGCCCGTCTGCTCACGTTCTGCCCACGGGCGCAGAAGCTCGCCGGCCTCGGGCAGCAGTTCGCGATCGGGTAGAGTGGCGACGCCCTGGGACGGGTTGGCAGGAGGCCCCGGTCGGGCGAAGTCTTGGTAGCTCGGGTCCCGAACTCGACGGCCCGTCTTCAACTCCCGGTCCGGCGGCCGACTTTCTCCTGGCGCCACTTCCTCGAACTCTCCCCCTTCTCTGCCAGTGCGGCTCGCTTTTCTGCTGCTCTGGCCGATTCGTCTTTTTCTGATTAGCCTCTGGTATCTCCGTGGTATCTTCCGACTGGGTGCCTTTTCCATCAATTTTCTCTTCTTGCGCTGCGTGTTCACGTGCCGGACGCTCTTTGACGTTGTCGTCTTTCATCGAGCACAAAATTCGCCTCCGCGCGCGCATTCCTTGTCTGCTTCATGTCTGCCTCCATCCACCGTACCGTGACTCGCACTACGCAGATCACTAAGCACCCCCCCTCTTTTTTTTAAGTTTTTCTGAAGGAAAATTGCCACTCAGCGCGGGACGCATCTCACACATGCTTTGAAGATCACACTCATTGTCTGTTCACGAGAGTGCACTGCAAAATTTTATGGCAAAGTTCACTGAGCATGCTCATCAAAACACTAAAGAGAAATACTATTTCAAAGAAAGAACAACAATAAAAAAACTGTAACATCAAAGACTAAAAAGATGGCATTGCGGTGACACAACCTTGCAAGGGTAACATCAAGAGGCGTCGGGTTGTAGTCCCGGCATTTTACTGATGTGGTCCGCCCCCATATTCTCAGATGCCTTGATATGCTCTACATGAAAGGTATATTCTTGCAGTAATAAACTCTATCGGACTACCCTACTGTTGAGGCATTTTGCCCGTGATAAATATCGCAGTGGTTGATGATCAGTTTGAACTATCAAGTGTGTTCCGTAATAAAATATATGGAACTTTTCTATAGCCGAAACTAATGCTAAGGATGTTCGCTCTATTGCCGAGTAGTTCTGCTCTCGAGGCAATAGCTGACGGCTGGCTTATGGTCATCATTATCAGCCTATATTTATGTCCACTGTTGGACGAAGACCTCTCCCTGTGATCTCTAATTACCCCTGTCTTGCGCTAGCTGATTCCAGCTTGCGCCTGCAAATTTCGTAACTTCATTACCCCACCTAGTTTTCTGCCGTCCTCGACTGCGCTTCCCTTGTCTTGTTACCTATTCTGTAACTCTAATGGACCACCGTTTATCAATCCTACGCATCACATGGCCTGTCCAGCTCCAATTTTCCCGCTTAATGTCAACTAGAATATCGGCTATCCCCGTTTGTTCTGTGGTCCATACCGCTCTCTTCCTGTCTCTTAACGTTACGCTTAACATATTTTGTTCCATCGGTCTTTGTGCGGTCCTTAACTTATTCTCGAGCTTCTTTGTTAACCTTCAAGTTTCTGTCCCATATCTTAGCACTGGTAGAATGCAATCATATTGCACTTTTCTTTTCAACGACTGTGGTAAGATCCCAGTCCAGCTTTGGCAATGCCTGCCGTATGCACTCCAACCAAAATTTATTCTTCTGAAAATTTCTTTCTCATGATCAGGGTCCCCTGTGAGTAATTGACCTCAATAAACGTACTCCTTTACAGACTCTAGAGGCTGGCTGGCGATCCTGAGTTCTTCGCTTGCCAGGCTATTGAACATTGTTTGTTTTCTGTATAATCATCTTCAACCCCCCTCTTACAATTTCTCGGTTAAGGTCCTCAATCATTCGCTGTAATTCGTCCCCATTGTTGCTGAATAGGGCAATGTCATATGTAAACTGAAGGTTGCAGAGATATTCGCCGCTGATCCCCACTTCTAAGCCGTCCCAGTCGAATAGCTTGAATACTTCTTCTAAGCATACAGTTAATAGCATTGGAGAGATTGTGTCTCCTTGCCTGACCCCTTTCTTGACAGGTATCTTCCTACTTTTCTTGTGGAGAACCAAGGTTGCTGTGCAATCCTTCTAGATATTTTCCAGGGTTTTCACGTATGCCTCCTGTACTCCTTGATTACTCAATGCCTCTACGACTGCTGGTATCACCACTGAATCAAATGCTTTTTCATAATCTATGAAAGCCATATAGAGAGGTTGATTATACTCCACAGATTTCTCTATTACCTGATTGATAATATGAATATGATCGATCGCAGAGTACCCCTTCCTGAAGCCAGCCTATTCCCTTGGTTGGCTGAAGTCAAGTGTTGCCCTGATTCTATTGGAAATGATCTTAGATAACATTTTATGGAATACTGAAACAAAGCTAATGGGTCTATAATTCTTCAATTCTTTAACGTCTCCCTTCTTATTGATCAGTATAATGTTGGCATTCTTCCAGCTTTCTGGTACACAAGGAGTCGTGAAGCATTGCGTATAAAGGGCCGCAAGCTTTTCAAGCATGATATCTCCTCAATCTTTCATTAAATCGACTGTTATTCCATCTTCTCCAACAGATTTTGCCCTGGTCATGTCTTTCAAGCCATTTTTAACTTCATCCCTAGTTATAGAAGAAGCCTCTGTATTCTGTTCATCCCTACTTCGAATGACAGTAGCTTGGCTGCTCTGGGCATTGTACAGGTCAGTATAGAACTCTTCGGCTGCCTTTACTATGTCATCGAAATTGCTGATGTTATTGCCCTGCTTATCTTTCAGTGCATACATATTGCCTTGTCCTATGCCAACTTTTTATCTGACTGATTTCATCCTGCGTTCATATTTTACTGCTTTCTCAATCTTTTCCACTGCATAATCTCGGAGATCCCGTACTTTCTTCTTGTTGATCAGTTTCGACATTTCAGCAAATTCTATCTGATCTCTCGAGATTGACACTTTCCTGTTTTGCTGTTTCTTTATTAGGTCCTTGGTTACTTGGGAGAGCTTACCTACTGGTTGCTTTGGTGCCTTACCTACCACTTAAATTGCTGCTTCTGAGATCAGCCTAGTTACGGTTTCATTCATTACCTCTATGTTGTCTTCATATTCCTGTTCTAAAGTTGGATATTTGTTTGCGAGCACCAGCCTGAATGGGTCTGCTTTTACCCTTACTGCGTCTTAGGTTGGCTGTCACAGACCGCGGTGAACGAGGTGCAGACGCCGTACCAAATTCCAAAGCCGACTTATCAGCTTCCGAAAATAATCCCACGAAAGCAAAGACAATTAGGAGTGAGCCCTCTGGTGCGCCAGCGAACGCCGGTTGCTGTACAAAGACCGAGTCAGAGCCCAGAGTTGTCAAAAACACAACAAAATATATTCTTCACACAGGGCAGTTACACACACACTTGCACACTTAGGCTAGGCACAACACAATACAAATCAGATGGGTATTAACAAACACAAGAAAATAATTCACGACTAGCACTAAGAGTCCAACACGTAAAGTACAAAATAAATAGGAACACTAAGTGTCCAATCGTATTCACCGTGCTGGTTGGTCTTTGGAGTCAGACGATCTCGGCGTAGCTCGCGCAAATCTCGAAGAAGGAACTTCTTCCGGAAATGCAGACGCTCGATGAACTCGTCGACTAGCTTGCCGGGGAATCCCCTTCTTCCGCAGACGCTCGGTCTTCACGTTACATCATTTCACCGGTGCGGACTGAACTCCCCGAATTCCTGAATTCCACTGAACGATTCTCACACGGCGGTTATATAGCTTCCACAGGCGTTCTGGAACTTTCCTATCGGAGTCGAGATCTCGTAGCCTGGCCAAAGCTCGCGAAGCTTCGAGGCTTTTCTCGTTCCTTCGACCGCCGCTGTCGGAGCATTCTCGAGGGGGGAGGGGGGATGATGACTCATCTTGTTGGTGTATGCCCACGCGGTAGTAATGTCTGTCGACTCGCCGGGTGAGAAGGTGTCTCGGCGCGCGTGTGCTCTCTCTCTCTCCGGTTAACGTCGCTTCGTCGAGTCTCTTCCCGACGTTTCGGCGCCGTTGTTAGCGTTGTTGCTTGAGGCGTATGCGCTCTCCCCCTTTGTTGAAGTTGCCGCGGGGCCGGCGTGTTCTTTCGCTGGCTTGCCTGACATTTGGCGCGCGCTTGGATTACGCGCTCTTTTGTGACATTGGCCTATTCCTTCTTGACTAATTATTCTTTCTCTCTTCAAATTGAGAGAAATCCTAGACCTCACTAACCTATGGTCACTGCAATTTACCCCACTTAACACTTCTACATCCTCCACTATGCTGGGATCGGCAGACAGTATGAAATCTATTTCATTCCTTGTTTCTCCATTAGGGCTTTTCCAGGTCCACTTCCTGTTGCAGCGCTTCCTGAAGAAGGTATTCATTATTCGGAGCCTATTCCGTTATGCGAATTCTACTAAAATCTCTCCTCTATTGTTCCTAGAATCGATACTGTAGTTGCCAACTGTTTGATCACCAGCCTGTTTCTTCCCCACGTTTGCATTGAATTCTCCCATGGCTACAGTATACTGAGTTTGCACCTTTCTCATTGCTAATTCAATGTCTTCCTAAGAAAAGCTGTTCTATTTCTTCATCATCGTGGCTGGAGGTTGGCACGTAGGCTTGTACTACCTTCATTTTATACCTCCTATTCAGCTTTATTACGACGACTGCTACCCTCTCATTAATGCTGTAGAATTCATCAATGTTGCCCGCTGTGACCTTATGGTTTAGAAATCATACCCCGAATTCTCTCTCATCTGGAAGCCCTCTATAGAAGAGAACGTGGCCGTTAGTCAGCACTCTATAAGCCTCGCCAGTTCTTCTAACCTCACTAATGCCAATAATATCCCAGGCAATACCTGATAATTCTTCAAATAGCCCTGCTACACTAGCCACACTGGATAGGGTGCGAGTGTTGAACGTTACCAGGTTCAGTTTCCAGTGGCGGCCTGTCCGGAACCAGAGATATTTAGCACCCTCTGCCGCGTCGGAGGTCCGACTGCACCTTGCTCAGGTGCTCCACAGTCGCTGGGGACTGAGGGCCATGGGTTAATTGTAGGAGCCGTGAGGGAGGTAGTGGCCGAATACTGCACCAGCGAGGCCAATTCCTGTTTTGGTGAGGGAGTGACTATGTTGAAGCTGAGTGGGCCTTCCTAATTTGGTTGCACCTGGACGAGTATAGCCTCAATAGCTCTCAGCGATATTTTTTTTTTGCTGGTGTCTGGCGTCATATGATACCGAGTGTAAAACTCCATTGTGCTCCTGCATAAGGACTGTGCCGATGCAGCTGTCAGAGGCGACGCTGCGCAGTATGAACACTCTTTTAAGGTCAGGAGCCATTACTATAGGTCCCGAGGCTAGCGCTTGCTTTAATGCTTCAAAGGCGGCTTCTCTTTGGGTGTTCCAACATATCTTGTTCTGTTACATTTTCTATGTCAGTTCAGTCAGAGGCTGTGCCTTCTCTGCATAGTGAGGTATGAAATTGCTACATTATCCTGCCAAGCCGAGGAAATAACGCAGTTGTCTCTTAGTATCGGCTCGTAGAGCTTTTGGAATCTTTGCGATCGTGCTTTCTACCGGATGAATTGTTTCGCCTCCTAGTCGATGACCTGGGGAAACCATCCACGTTACGCCGAATTCGCACTTCTGTAGCTTGATTGTCAATCCGGCTTCTCGGATCCTGTTCAACAGACAATGCAGGGATTCTATATGTTCCTCCCAGGTTGGCGTAGCGATGAGAACATCATCGATGTAGTGAACGACGTCAAGGATGCCCTGGATCAGAATTCTCATAAACAGAGTAAACACTGCAGGTGCTGACTTGATCCCAAACAGCATGTAGAGGAAATAATAGTGTCCGCATTGGGTGGGAAATGCCGTTTTTAGCCGTGAACCTTTGTCCAGTGGCACATGCCAATATCCTTTAGTGAGGTCAAATTTGGAAAATTATCTACTTGTGCCGACCTCAGCGAACATCACATCCGTCTTCGGTATAGGTTCTGCATTGGAAATAATAACATCAATGATGCGACGGAAATCGATGCAAGCACGGTAGCTTTTGTCGGGCTTTTTAGCAGCAACAAAGGTGAGTTGTAAGGCGAGCCGGACCGTTCGATCACCCCAGCTGCAGCTTCCTTCTCGACTGCTTCCTTCACTGCAAAGGGTATTGGACATTACTGAGTTACTTGGTTCAGAGGTCAGTTGAAGACGACACTCCAATACGTTAGTCTTTCCGGGTACTTCGGAAAAGATGTCCTTGTGGTTGGCTAGGAGCCTGCGAAGTTCCGCACGTTGACTTCCTTGAAGGTCATCACCAAGTTTGATTGCTTCTATACTAGAGCCCTCACTTCTTTTGAAATTAGGTATAGGGGTGTCCGTCTACTCCTCCACCACGATGAGTGATGCTGACTGTGGGGAACTTTCCAGTTCACGCTCTTTAAAGCCCTTAAGCATGTTGATATGGAATAGCTTTGAAGTACTCGTATGTCCCAAGTCCAGCCAGTAATCAAAGTTGCCTTTTTTTCACGTGAGCAAGAAAGGCCTCTTCCAGTGCTCCAACTGTTTGTTTGCCATCGTGGTAAGCAGACTAAGGGCATGGTCTCCAACTTTTAGCTCACGTGTCTAGCTTCCCCGGTCATAGTAACTTTTCTGGCCGTTTTAGATCGCGACAATTTACTTGCAACAACCGTAGTGTCTTTTCCAGACGATCTCTGAGATCCAAGACATACCCATATGTGGTCTTGATTTCTTCGCATAGTTGGTCTCCTGTCCATAATTCCTTAAGTAGACTGAGTGGGCCTCGGACGTGTTGACCGTAGATCAACTCGAAAGGAGAAAATCCCATGCTGGCTTGAGGCACTTCACGATACGCAAGCAGGAAGGGTGCTAGTAATCGGTCCCATGACTTTGGTTCCTCTTGGCCCCTTTTGCGTAGCATTTGTTTCACCGTGCCAATTAATCGCTCCACCAAACCATTACACATGGGATGGTAAGGCGTCGAACTAAGACGTTTGATAGCCAGTAAGTCATTTACTTCTCTCATTAGGTGTGATGTGAAACACCAGGCCTGATCGCACAGTATCTCACGTGGAAACCCAATGCGATAAAACATTTCTATCAGTCCTTCGGCCACCGTAGCCGAATCGATCGACGGCAAAGCTATCGCATCTGGATATCGTGTAGCGAAATCCACCAGGGTCTCTATGTATCGGTTACCCTTATTTGATATAGGCTTTAAGGGTCCAATTATGTTCACCGCTACTCTTTCAAATGGAGTGTCTATTAAAGGCATGCGACCAAAATGTGCCTTGCCAACCTTGCTCTTAGGGTACGTTCGCTGGCAAGTGTCGCAAAAGCGTACATATCTTCACGCTACCTCTTGGACTCCTGGCCTGTAGAAGGATCGAAGAACACGATTGATCGTTCTCTTCATTCCTTGGTGCCCCGACATCAAACTGTCGTGTGCCAAAGTAGGCACTTGGCCACGTAATCTTTGGTGTACTAGCACTCTTTCGGTTGTTCTGCCCGAGGGTAACCGGTAATGGCGATACAGCACTCCCGTTTTCTACTTCTAAAGAGTAGGATGCCCATCTTTTCCCTTGGAACACTTCACAAACTTTGTTCCTTCTACACTCTAAGGTCTTCGTCTTAGGCCGTGGTAGGATCCTTCCTGGTTATTTTCAAGGCACTGATATCGACCTTGGATCAGTTCGGCTGTTGTTCTCGGCTTTTGATTCCGACCAACAAAGAATCTGGGGTCTTCTCCCTTGGTCCCCTTTCCACCTGCTATACAATCTGGGATGGGCTTGTTTTTCATCAGCCTTTATTTGCATGTTTTATCTGGGTCATGTTTTATCTGGGTTAACTTATCGTGATCCTGGTAAATTTCCGATAATATCATATAAAGGAGCTGTCATGCATTTCGCAATCGACGTACCAGAAAAATAGGAAAATAGGGTGAACGAATTTCAACCTCAGCCTCGGGAACTTTGATGCTGCTGCCATCGGCCAAGAACAGCTAAGTGGTGGTACCTGTCAGAGCCTTGTCTGGTACGTGGGAACGATGCACTACCAGCGATTTGCTTCCGGTATCTCGCAAGGCTGACGCAGTCTGTCCGAAGATTATGCCCTTTAACACGGGTATCTTGCGTGCTACAGCATTTGTGTGCGTCTTCACCGAGCTAGCAATGTCTTCTTGTTTAACAACTGGTGTGCTGGCACCTTCTTCCGGTTGCTCTTCTGGCGACAATAGGCAAGACATCTGCTTTGATGAACCGTTTTTCTTTGTGCAGGCTTTGATATCATGCACGGGATATATGGCAATATCCGCAGTAAGGTTGCCTCAGCTTAGGTAGGCAGTACGATGTCCTGTGACCCAGTTTTCCGCATACAAAACATCGCACTTAAATTTTCTCGGATGACTTCCGCTTTTCTCCGTACGGTTACCGCATTCCGTTTTCTCTCGGAATACTAACAAGTTGTGCTTTCTCTGAGCCTCTAAGGATTTATCATCGTCATCGTGGTTTTTATTTTCACCACTGTATACACAAGATGAAAAGGGAGAGGCGGAAAAAAAGCCGAAATTTATTCGGCTTGACAAAGCTCCGGTCTCCCAGACAGGCACGGTAGCGGCTGGTGTTTCAATACAATCACGCATAAAGTGTATTTTAAGCACAAATACATGTAAATATTCTCATTTTATTATATAGAAACTAGTTATAATACAGTTGTGTAACATAACTTACAGTATACAACTGCAATCTGTTATCTTGTATATTATTATTTGACACCAACTCTATCGCATATAACATACGGCAAAGGCAATATATATGCATATGCATACACCATATTCTTTCTGTGGTTTTACGTGCCAAAACCAGTTCTGATTATGAGGCACGCCGTAGTGGAGGGCTTCGGATTGATTTTGACCACCTGGGGTTCTTTAACGTGCACTACTACGTAAGCACACGGGCGTTTTTGCATTTCGCCTCCATCGAAATGCGGCCGCCGCGGCCGGATTCGATCCCGCGACCTCGTGCTCAGCAGCGCAACGCCTTAGCTGACTGAGCCACCCCGGCGGGTACATACACAATGTACAGGGTGTTTCAGCGAACACTTTCAAAATTTATTTAAGGCTGCCTGTGGCAGATAGCCCAATTCTAGTTAATGAGCTCGTCTACTCGAAGAGGCGGACATTACTTGCACAAAAAATTGAGATGCATAAGCGACTAATTAACAAAAATTCACTAATTAAGTTTTTAACTAATGACCTGATGGCCCATATTGCAATTTACAAATTGCAGCCGCGGAGCTCGCAAGACGCACCCACTTGGAACGAATTCTCGGGATGACACCAGTTTCGAGATATTATTCCCGAACTTTGCGGAGAAATGCATTGGCGTTCCAGTTAATTTTGTGCTTTAATGCATAAAGCGACGTTTTATTAAGAACTTAACTGGAACGCCAATGCATTTCTCCGCAAAGTTCGGGAATTTATATCTCAAAACTGGTGTCATCCCGAGAATTCGTTCCAAGTGGATCCGCCTGGCGAACTCCATGGCTACACTTTGTAAATTGCAATATGGGCCATCAGGTAATTATTTAAAAAACTTAATTAGTGAATTTTGGCTAATTATTCTATTATGCATTTCAATGTTTTGTCCAAGTAATGTCCGCCTCTTCGAGTAGACCACCTCATTAACTAGAATTGTCCTATCTGCCACAGGCAACCTTTAGGAATTTTTGAAAGTGTTCGCTGAAACACCCTGTACATATATATATATATATATATATATATATATATATATATATATATATATATATATATGTATATATTGTGAGCGCTAACTGTGCAGTTCATCATCGTCTTTATGTGTAGATACCCACCCTCACGATCATCATCATTTTGTCGGGTTGGTGTTCGTGGGCTGTCTCGCGCTGTGTGAAAATGCAAGACCTTTGCCTTCGTCTCGGGCGTCGTCTCACAAGTGGTGGACCGTCCGTTGATATCCCCGTCCTCTTGCTCTACCGGTCACCCCTAGAGCTCCGCTCTGGTCGACGATTGTGCTCGCCAACACCAGTCATGGCACAAACCACCGCATCCACTGCTGCCACCACCTCAGCTACGCTAGTTGGGCCTATTTGGTCCGTCACCGCACCGCAACGTGACCCTCAGGTTTTTTCTGGCCTTCGCGGCGAAGACGTGGAAGACTGGCTTGACCAGTACAACAGGGTGAGCGCTTGCAACCATTGGGACAAGTCCCAGAAGCTCCGCTATGTTGCCTTCTACCTGGGGCAGGTCGCCCAAACTTGGTTTTTCAACCATGAGCGCGACTTCCCTGATTGGCCAGCATTTACTGCGCAGCTGCGACAGATATTTGGCACATCTGCTGGGCGCTCCGAAGTAGCGAAACAGAAGCTCGCTACCTGCATCCAGGGAGCCGAGGAATCTTATACCTCTTACATTGAAGACGTTATGGCCCTCTGCCGTCGCGATCAGAGTGACATGCCCGAAGCGGAACGTATCCGCCATATCCTGAAGGGCATCAACTCCGTTGCTTTTCACGCCCTTGTTATTGAGAACCCCACTTCCATTAGTGACATCATCACGACTAGCCAAGGACTTGCCACGATCTGCTCCTTTCGTCTTCCACGCGCCTCCTGCGACGCTCACCTTACCGACAACGACGAATTTCGAGCGCTCATTCGCTTCATTGTGCGAGAGGAGCTTCACGGCCATGCTCCGGCCAACACCGCCATTGCGTCTTTGCGAGCTCATCCTCCCAGTTTGCGCGAGATCATTAAGGAAGAACTGGCGTCCATGCTAAGTGTCACACATGCCCGGTCCCCTGCGCCTGTTTGTGCACCTTCTTACGCCGAGATTGCTTCGCTGCCTGCGGTCCCAGTTCCATCTGCACCTGCCACCGTTGTCAGCGACCACCTGGCCTCGATGGCAGCGAAGGCCCCCATGCAACCATACGACTCTAGCTGGCGCCCTTCCCGCCCAGTATATTTATACTGGGGCATACGTGGTCATATCTCTCGTGTCTGCCGCCGGCGCTAGCACGATGAACGACCTGGCTATTCCACCTATGAGAGAGACTATGTGCCCAGATTGGAAGCCTACGTTCCAGGACCCTATATATCCTCATCACGTCGCTCGCCCTCACCTCCGTTGTCTCAAAACATGTCCCGGTCTTCTCGCTCACCCCATCGTCGTTCCGCATCTCCGTTTCGCCGTAATTCATCGCCCCTGCGTCCTGCCTCCACTTCTTTCGACAACCATCCGGAAAACTAGACGCTACAGTTTTTGGAGGAGAAACTGCTTGTTTGCGAACTGTCCCAATTCCTCCTGCTCGCACGACTAATTTACTCGCTGTTTGTGTGGAAGGTGTTTCTGTCGACGCTCTTATTGACACTGGCGCCGTCCTCTCTGTTATTCATTGCGAACTATGCTTCCGTCTACGAAAATTGCAAACTCCGTATGTTGGTCCGGTATTATGTGGCTCTAATGACAGTCTAATTTACCCTACCGGACAGTGCACTGCTCGTGTCCTCATCGACGGAATTCGCCATCATATTCAGTTTACTGTGTTTTCGTCGTGCACTCATCTGATCATCTTAGGCTGGGATTTCTTGTCAGCTGCATCTGCTGTCATTTCGTGTGGACGACCACTGATACATATTACGGACAGCGAGCTCTCTGACGCTGCCGATTCCTCGCTGCCTCACCTTGTCGCAGCGGCAGATTTTGTTCTTTCACCCAGCCAAGCCCGCATTCTCACAATTAGATCAAGCGAAAATATCGACGGCGACGCAGTGGTTTCGCCTTCTCAGCGCTGCATTTTTCGGGGAATCGCCATCGCTTCTTGTCTAGTGCGTTTCTCACGCGGCTGCGCCAGTCTAACCACCTACAACACGACATCAGAGCCACTTCTGCTGCCGGAGGAGTCCACTGTTGCCATGCTTATCGACGCAGCACCAGTATGTGTCGTCACTGCTTCGCCTCTCTCCTCCTTCACCGAGTGTACGCCCATGGACGGTTCACCCAGTGCTCTCAGGGCCACTGTGAGTTCAGATCTGAGCCCAACTCAGAGTGATGCCTTGCTGACCGTCTTAAGGAAACACTAACCTTGCTTTGACGTGTGTTCGGATGGCTTGGGTAAAACAACATTGGCCACTCATCACATTGAAACCGACGGATCCGGCGTCATTCGTCGCCGCCCTTACCATGTATCGTCTGCTGAACGGAAAGCTACAGAAGACCAAGTCAACGACATGCTCGCACGGAACGTTATAAGCCCTTCAGCAAGCCCTTGGTCGTCTCCTGTTGTCCTAGTTAAAAAAAGGACGGTTCGGTACGCGTTTGCGTCGATTATAGGGCGCTAAATAATATTACCCGTAAGGATGTATATCCTATGCCCCGTATTGACGATGCTTTGGATACCTTACAAGGTGCCGAATACTTTTCGAGCCTCGACTTGCGTTCTGGATATTGGCTGATCCCGATGCATGAGCCCGACAAAGAGAAGACGGCGTTTGCAACACCTGATGGCCTTTTCGAATTCAACGTAATGCCTTTTGGTCTGTGCAATGCGCCAGTCACATTTGAGCGAATGATCGATACCGTACTACGCGGCCTCAAATGGAAAACCTGCCTATGTTACCTGGACGACATTGTCATCTTTTCGTCCAGCTTCTCCCAGCACCTAGAACGCTTAGTAGATGTTCTCACGTGTCTAGCCAAGGCCGGTCTCCAGCTCAATACTAAGTGTCGATTTGCGAGCCGCAGCATCAAAGTATTAGGTCACGTGGTCAGCAAGCACGGAATTGAGTCAGATCCCGACAAGGTCGCTGCTGTACAGCATTTCCCAACACCAACCACACCTAAAGACCTTCGCAACTTTCTCGGATTAGCGTCGTACTTCCGCCGCGTTGTCCGTGGCTTCGCGACTATCGCAGCTCCTCTTCATAAACTCCTTACTCCCTTTACCTGGACGGATGAATGCGAAGCCGCCTTTGAGACCCTCAAGCGATGCCTCACATCAGGACCAGTACTTCGTCACTTTGATCCCACAGCCTCTACTATCCTCCACACTGACGCAAGTGGGCATGGAATGGGCGCTGTCCTACTGCAGCAGAATCACGCGTCTGAAGAGCAAGTCGTGGCCTAAGCGAGTCGTACTCTTTCTCCTGATGAGCGAAACTATACTATCACCGAACAAGAATGCCTCGCCATCGTATGGTCCATACAAAAGTTTCTCCCCTATTTATATGGCAGCCAATTCACAATTGTGACTGACCACCATGCTCTGTGTTAGTTGTCCTCCCTGAAGAATTTGTCCGGACGCCTCGGCCGTTGGGTTCTGCGTTTGCAGGAGTACAACTACACTGTCACGTATAGGTCTGGCAGGTAACATCACGATGCTGATGCTTTATCTCGTTGCCCACTGTCGCCAAATGCCCATGCCGCACCTTCCCTCTGTTCGGCACCACCCTGCCAACCGACCACAACCATGGCCCCGGTACGGTTCGTGACCTCGGTCGACATTCTGTCCTCCGAAGACCTCGCCTCCCTCCAACGTGCACATACGTACTGCCGCACAATTATCGACCGGCTCACTGGCTTATCCCGTCCTCCCAACTGCCGCTTAAGACAACTGGCATGGTTTAAACTTCATGATGGCTCATTATTGCGGCAAGTTTACCACCCTACCGGTCACCGATGGGTCCCAGTCGTCCCTCGCTCACTTCGACTGCAAATTTTACAAGCTTTTCACGACGACGCCACGGCTGGCCACTTAGGATTTCATAAAACCTACGACCGCATTAAGACTCGCTGTTTCTGGCCTGGCCTGTCTACCAGTGTTGCCAAGTACGTCAGTTCGTGTGCGTCATGCCAACATCGAAAACGTTCGACGTCTCTTCTCGCCAGCCCTTTACAACCATTGCCGTGCCCGTCCGTTCCCTTTGAATTCGTGGGCATCGATTTATACGGAGCCCTTCCGCTTACACCCGCGGGTCACCGCTGGATTGTCACCGCCGTGGACCATCTCACTCGCTACGCTGAGACGGCAGCTCTTTCTTCTGGTGCGGCCGCTGAGGTCGCCGAGTTTGTCCTGCAAGCCATTATCTTGCGCCGCGGTGCCCCTCGTGTTCTTCTCAGTGACCGTGGCAAGACATTTCTTTCCCATGTTCTTGCTGAAGTCCTGCAAGCCTCAAACACCGTCCATAAGACCACCTCTGCGTACCATCCCCAGACCAATGGTCTTACCGAGCGTTTCCATCGAACTATGTCCGACATGATCTCCATGCATGTGAAACCCGACCACACAAACTGGGACACCATACTTCCTGTCGTCACGTTTGCATATAATACTGCCGTTCAACGCACAACAAACTACAACCCCTTTTTCCTCGTGTACGGCCGTGCACCGTCTTTTGTTTTGGACACCACTTTTCTCTCTACGCCTTCTGTTCCATCCACATCCCTACCATAGGAGTTCGCCGCCCGCGTCGCCCACTGCCGCCAAATTGCGAGCGCCCACACCGCGACCATTCAGGACAAGAGGAAAGTCCGTTGTGATGCGACCCGTCGTGTCATTTGCCCAGGCGACGAAGTGCTGCTGTGGACACCTGTTCGAGTGCCAGGGCTCTGTGAAAAATTTCTTCACAGGTATCGCGGCCCATATACCGTGCTTGAAAGAACATCTGCCGTGAACTATCGCGTAGCTCCTGTTACCTCGGTTACTGACCGCCGTTGCCGCAGCACTGAAATTGATCACGTCTCTCGCCTGAAGCCGTATCTTCGGCGTTACGACCGTTTTTGACTCGCTGCCTTGCCGGCCGCTTTCGTGAGGGGGGCAGTTAGTGTGAGCGCTAACTGCGCAATTCATCATCGTCTATATGTGTATATACCCATCCTCACGATCATCATCATTTTGTCGGGTTGGTGTTCTAGGCTGTCTCGCGCTGTGTGACATTACAAGAGCTCTGCCTTCGTCTCGGGCGTCGTCTCACCATATACAGACATACACATATATAACAAATTTCACTGGAGTGTATAATAAACACAAGTTATCATCAGGAAACGTTCTTTATTCTAAATTATTTTACATACTTGCAAACATACATGTGCATCTATGTTAAAAAATAGAGAAAGAAAATGTCCATATAGGCTGCTGCTTTCGCGACAGACACCTCGGCAACGTAGCGCAGGGCGTCATCAAATCCTCGAAGTTTAGAAGCGCGAAGACGCTCTTTGCCGCATCGAGTTCACAACGCAAGCCCTGCCGCGCGGCCCGGGCACAATCGCTGCAGCGGAAACCTGGATTCTAGGAATCATAGTTACAAGTGTGAACGTATAAACACAACCAGAGTACCTCATAAGTTCTGCGGAACTGTTAGAGGATTTAACAATACACATCTATAAGAACAAATCCAATACTTTAATTTTGTTTAGAGATAACACATCAGCATTTTGTTGGTTGAAATAGTTAAGCAGAAAAGGTAGTGTATGTTTAAGGCGTTGAGAGCTATAATTAGTACGCGAGAAAGGGACCTGCCATAGTGACTGGCGACGATATGAATATGTACTTCTAGTTTCTTGTAAAGTTGCCAGGGTTATGAATGAATCAAGTTTTCCCAGCATAGCGTAGTAATATTTTGAATTTATATATGTGACCAGCTCTAATTATTCTGTTTTGTTGGAAAAGCCCTTGCGTGTGCTCGAAAAAAGAAACGTTCGCTATCGCCCGAACCGCTTTCTTTTGAAGTATTTCGAGCATTTGTATATTTTGTGCAGTACCATTACCCCATATAAGTGAACAGTAACTGAGGTGTGAATGGAAAAGAGAATGATAAATGAGACGCCTAACTTAAACAGGTAATGCACTTCGATTCCGATTTAACACACCAACAACTTTTCGTACCTTAGAATAAACATCACTAACGTGTTCATTCCAGGACATCTGCGCAGTGAATATTACGCCTAGGGTCTTTATGGATGACGTAATGTTAATTTTATATGAACACAAAACAATATTATGTGGCAATGTAGTAGAACAATTCCCAGAGCATGAAAAATAACGCATTTTATTTTCGTTTGATTGAGGATGAGGCCGTTTGCC
The DNA here is from genome assembly GCF_013339745.2 of Dermacentor silvarum. Taxonomy (NCBI): domain Eukaryota; kingdom Metazoa; phylum Arthropoda; class Arachnida; order Ixodida; family Ixodidae; genus Dermacentor; species Dermacentor silvarum. The sequence goes on from NC_051156.1 coordinate 99,231,707, forward strand.
TAAAAAGTTGCACTGTCTCTGAGCCTCTAAGAAATGATCGGAAGCTTCTTCCATGTCATCCAGCTGGCCGTAGCTCTGCTCGCACTGAAAGAGCGCTAACCGGTGATGACAGTTGCTGAGAAATTGCTATGCCACCACTAGGTTGCAAAGTGCCAAATACTCCTTTTCGGTCTTGGACATTTCCACCCATCGATCAATAAACTCAGTAGCCTACTGGCGTACTGTTTGCCAGCTTCGCCATATTGGGGTTTGCTCTGTCGGAACTTCTCCCGGTAGCCTTCCGTCGTAAAACCAAAACACTCGAGCAACGCCACCTTGGCTTTGTCGTAGTCGAGGGAATCGTCGGGAGACAGACGTCGAAAAACCTTTAGTGCTTCTTCGCTCAAGCATAAACATAGAGCCATGGCCCATTTGTCTCTAGGCCATTCTTGTCCGGTAGCGACCCTCTCGAACCCTTTTAAATAGGCATCCAAGTCGTCCCGGGCTTCATTGAATCCTAGTATCAAATTGTGAGGATTCACTGTGAATGGTGCGCTGCATCCAAGCCCTTGGCCAACCGTTCTTGTCTCTAGCAGTACCCGTTGCAGCCATTGGAAGGCGCAACTGAAGCGTTCGCTCCTCCACTTCTAACTGCCGCTCCCTTGTTTCTCCGTGTTTGCCTTCAGCTTACTCGACTTTTAGCCGTAACTAATTTCCTCTCCTGAAATGTAAGCTGCTGCCTTCTAGCTTCGCGTTCCACAGGCCGTTCTTCTAGCGCCCGCGCCTCCTGCTCGTCTAACTACGTTACGAACTGCGCTCCTTCCAGCCCCATGTGTTCCGCTAAAGCTAACATCTCTCGCATGCTAGCCATGGTTTCAAGCCGTTAAAGTTAACAAGAAAACCCGAACGAACGGCTTTGTCCTGTCGCTGCGGACGCCAATTTGTGGTGCAGTTTCTTTTGTTTAATGGTTCAGACGGCTCCCCGAGGCGGAGCCTCCGAGAACCCAATTGAGGACAAAGCCAATTGTAGTAAAATGCACACAAACTTTTAATAAAACTAGAACGAAAGGCAACCTATAAAACAAACACTAAAAATCATGTAAAGAAAAACACTCAGAGCTAGAATGGTATCGATAGCGCGTAAGTTCGGGCAGATCACGCGTGTGAATGCGCACAACAGCTTCAACGTGGAGAAGCGGAGATGAGACGATGCAAGAAGCAGTGTTGGTCTCACCGAAGGCCGGCGTGTTCGACAGTTGAACAGGCGATCAGAGTGCGGCAGCTCTGGCTTGGAGAGGGAAGGCAGGCGGCTTGGCGGCACGGGCAGGTGGAGGAGGCGTTCTGGGCAGGCAGCTGGGCGTAGAACTCGGGCCTGTAGCCCGACTGCTCACGTTCTGCCTACCTGCGCAGAAGCTCGCCGGCTTCGGGCAGCCGTTCACGATCGGGTAGAGTGGCGACGCCCCCGAACGGGTTGGCAAGAGTCTGGCCTTCTCCTGGGGTTGCTTCCTGGAACAGTCCCCCTTCTCTGACAGCGCGCCTCGCTTTTCTGCCGCTCTGGCCTTTTCGTCTTTTGATGAGTTGCCTCTGGAATCTCCGTGGATTCTTCCCATTGGATGCCTTTTATTTTTAATTTCTCTTCTTGCACCGCGTGTTCACATGCCGGACGTTTTTCGACGTTGTCGTCTTCCATCCAGCATCACATTCGCGTGCGTATTCCTTGTCGTCTGCTTCTTGTCTGCCTCCACCCACCACACCGTACGTGTCGTGCACTACACACATCACAGATGGATAAGCGATGGACCATTAGAGTTGCAGATTAGGTACCAAGACAAGTGAAACGCAGTCGAGGACGGCAGAAAACTAGGTGGGGTGATGAAATCAGGAAATGGCAGGCGGAAGTTGGGAATCAGCTAGCGCAAGACAGGGGTAATTGGAAATCGCAGGGAGAGGTCTTCGTCCTGCTGTGAACATATATATATATATATATATATATATATATATGTATATATATGACGGGGCTGGATCTCGAGCAGGGAAGACGAGCGCGATTTTTGCTCTTTTGGGCTTTTAGCGCTCTTTCTGTGCGAGCAGAGCTACGGCCAGCTGGATGACATGGAAGAAGCTTCCGATCATTTCTTAGAGGCTCAGAGACAGTGCAACTTGTTAGGCAAACGGCCTCATCCTCAATCAAACGAAAATAAAATGCGTTATTTTTCATGCTCTGGGAATTGTTCTACTACATTGCCACATGATATTGTTTTGTGTTCATATAAAATTAACATTACGTCATCCCTAAAAACCCCAGGTGTAATATTCACTGCGCAGATGTCCTGGAATGAACACGTTAGTGATGTTTATTCTAAGGTACGAAAAGTACACACACACACACACACACACACACACATATATATATATATATATATATATATTGCCACCGCTAGGTAGTGGGTCGAGGGCAAGAGTTGGTAGAGCCCAAAAGAACAAAGACCGCGCTCGTCTTCCCTGCTCGAGATCCAGCCCCGTCACACCCATTTTCCAGGAGCAGGCTGTTGTACAGTTTATTAAAGCCCCAACAGTACTTCTGAAGGCTCGTGACGAACTGGTGGAGGTGCTGGATATACGCCCTACAAATCCTGCACTATGGATCTGCACTACAAATCCTGCGCCAGTCGACACTCCCGTGCATCGGGCCAGCCTCATAATCAGGGAGCTGGCCCCGGAAGTCGTCAACACTACGGTTTCCACCACATCAAGCGGAATGACCAGTGCTTCCGTTCAAAACGCCCCAACTGGTACAGAAAGCACGAGGTCGAACCGGTACACATTTGAAAGCCCACAGGTCCCGACGATGTTTCCTGGCACATTGTTCGAAGATTTCGAAGACTGGATGGTAGGCTTTGAACGCGTGGCCGCCTTGAAGGAATGGAACGAAGCAGGAAAACTTCTACTTGGAGAACGGCACGCGCATATGGTTTGAGAACCTTAAGGAACAACTGACGTCGTGGTGCGAATTTTGTCGTCAGCTTCTCGAGACCTAAACCAGTGCTGATCGCCACGAACTAGCGGTTACCCCCCGGTCAAGTTGCCATGACCAGATATATCCAAGACACGACCCCACTGAACACAAGACGTTTTGTAGCCGTCTTGGAGAAGCCAAAACGAACTATTCAAGACGGCTACAGAACGTCTTGACATAACTGTCGTCTACCGATCTGGACGAAAGCACAGCGACGCTGACTGCCTGTCACGTGCTCCGATTCCACTGACATCATCAGATTTGGAGCAAGATTTGCCGTTGCTTGGTGTCGTTGACACCGTGCGGATGGCTGACCTACAACGTGCGGACACAGACCTGCTTGCTCTTATCCAGTATCTTCAAGGAGCTGACGTTGTTATCCCACGACCGCTATCACGAGGACTGACATCGTACTGCCTGCGGAACAATGTCCTTTATAAGAAAAACTTTGAAAACAGTCAGGAAACGTTCCTTCTCGTCGTCCCTACGGCATTGCGCCAAGAAGTCTTGCAGGCATGTCACGACGACCCCTGTGCTGGACACTTAGGCATCACCAGAACATTAGCACGCATACGCCAGCGATACTACTGGCCACGGCTATTTTCGTCTGTTCAGCACTATGTGAAAACCTGTCGTGACTGCCAGAGGCGTAAAGTACCACCCGTCAAGCCCGCCGGTCTCCTCCAACCTCTGGACCCACCTCCAGCGCCGTTCCAACAAGTGGGCATGGATCTCCTAGGTCCATTCCCTATGTCATCTTCGGAAAACAAATGGATAATTGTCGCCACCGACTACCTAACCCGTTACGCCGAGACCAAAGCTGTACCCCGGGCAACTGCTGCTGAAGTCGCCAAGTTTTTCGTCCTCAACATTGTACTGCGCCATGGTGCACCCGCTGTCCTCATTACTGATCGCGGTGCAGCATTTACAGCTGATTTAATGCAAGAGGTGGTCACGTTGACGCACAGCAACCATCGGAAAACCACGGCTTATCACCCCCAAACTAACGGTTTGACAGAGCGCCTTAACAGAACACTGGCCGACATGCTCTCGATGTATGTTGATGTAGAGCACAAGACATGGGACGAAATTTTGCCATACGTGAGATTTGCCTATAATACAGCTGTGCAGGAGACCACCCAGCTCACCCCATTTGAACTTGTCTATGGACGTCGCGTCACGACACCTTTAGACGCCATGCTTCCAGTAGACGACGGCACCACGGCAAGCGAGGGCGCTGATGACTTTATCCAGAAAGCAGAAGCTCGCCAGCTTGCTCGGAACCGCATCCGTAGCCAGCACAGTACCGACGCCCGTCGTTACAACCAGAGCCGACGGAATGTCCAGTAAAACCCCGGTGACCACGTGTGGGTGTGGACACCTGTCCGTCACCGTGGGCTCTCGGAGAAATTGTTGCGACGATACTTCGGACCATACGAGGTTGTGCGCCGGCTTAGCGATGTGAATTACGAGATCCTGCCCCAAAGTGTTGATCCTCGCTTGAGCCGACGACGTCCCCGCCCCGAAGTTGTCCACGTAGTACGGATGAAGCCGTACTACACCCGCGAGTGAAGTGCACCTTTCAAACCCTTCGCCGTCCTACGCAGTGTTGTGTGGTTATCCTCAGTTTTCTGTGACCACATTTGCCATTAGAGCTGTCTTGCCCCTTATGAACTTTATTCTACCCAGCCGACCGGGACGGTCGCTTTTGGAAAGGGAGAAATGACGCGAGATAGGCTGGCACCTGCGGCCGCCGGCCGCTGCAACGAGAACGACGAAGTGTGTTCTGAAGCGCGCGCGCTCCGAGTGTCAGCCTATGTTGCAAAGAACACCGTTTTGCCAAGGTCTCGATTGCTATCTTCGTGACAATATGTACGTCTTGAAGACATCTTGCAGAGGACGGCTTGAAGGCGTCTTGTTAAGCTGTTTTAAGCTATCATCTCGCTAAGACGGCTAGAAAACGTTTTGTAAAAACGTCTCGAAGATATCTGGGCGGATCCTTATCGAGATATATGTATAAAATATGCATTTCAGTTCTTTCCGCTGCTTTATACGGTTGTTAGATATCTAGCACCCATACTGGCCCCACAGCCTTTACTTAAAAACATGTAAATGCACTGCCTTTCCTTTGGTCTGTCATTTTACCATCCTGTAAGGTGTGCATTTCCGTTAGATGCATATGTGCCGTTGCGCTGTACGTCCAGTCGTAGCGTCTATACGTATTTCACGAAGAAAAAACATGAAGACAACGTAAAAAATGTGCTAGATTGAAGGCAGCATACATGCAAGACCTAAGGCCTTTAACCACGTTGAGAAAACAGAAAAAGTGAAAAATAAATCCAAGGCTTGTACGTGCATAAACTATGAAGCAGACCATAGGTGGAGATTCCGGATTAATGCTGACCGCCTGTGATCTTTAAGATACACATCAATCTCAGTACACGATCGTTGTCGCGTTTCGATCCTATCGTACCCGCGATCTCGAGCTCAGCAGCGCGATGCTATAGCCAGTTAGCTACCGTGGCGGGTAGTAGAAAAACGTGCGCCTACGCTGAGCAGCTGCGCAAATTTAGTGTGAACGTTAGTTTCAGACAGATGAAAAGGTTAGTCTGGTGATATATTTTTGTGGCAGAAGATCGCTCGGGTTTTTACCTGTGCGGTTTTCTGCAGGCTGTCGCAATCGGCGTTTTTCGCGTGATGCTACTTCAACCTCCACGCCAGCGCGTTATTTGACAGTTTTTCGCTCATACCGAAATCTGCACATTGAGCTGCATCACAATTCTGCTGTCAGCTGTTCAATCAAGTAGTGAAAAACTATAGTATCACAAGTTCATCAATTCCTTGTAACGCTTTTCACTGTCGTGTACTCTGAAGTTGTGAGACTGAACCGTTGATTTAATCGCTATTTCAAATTAAATACCTATATACGCTCAAACGCTATAGCTAAAATTGGCGCTATAAATATTGATTGACTTCTGTTTAATTCTCTCGCGTTTTGTTTTCATACTTTCTTACAAATTGAGATGTAGTTTACCGATGACGTTAAAAGTTCCCTCCTATTCCATTTTGTAAACATTATTTATGCGCTGTATTCATATTTATTCATATTGCGATCATTTATTCATATTACGCATAAATAAACTTATCGAGTTAATGAGCGAACATAACTTTCGTTGCCACCGGAGGAATACATCGGTAAAGCCGTTACTAGGAACGGTGCTCTGCAGAAAGCGTTGCGGCGAATTCAACTGCGAGCACCATGTATAGAAAAGAATGTGCAGCAACCATCGTCGGTGGTTGTCAGTACAAGCGAATAGCCCGTTCGAGAGAGGGCACGAACTCATGTTTTCCTTGCAAATCAACAATCCGACCGCCGACATCTGATCAGCCATAAAAACATCCGGATTCACAGAAATCTATCTGTTATAATATTGCTGGAAGGTAACGGTAAGGGCTCGCCACGCTTGGGCGCATATCGCGGTGTGATCGCACCTGCTCTAAAGTGCCGACCGTCTCTTAACACGCTTCAACCGCAATGATACGGCAGTGACAGCGTCCGAAATAAGGGAGGGGGGGTGGCGGAAATAAGAGGCCTGTGAAAGGCACAGTCGCAACTTCCAGCTCAACGCTCGTGCTTGAGACGTAGTGACATCGAGCAAACGAGCCAGCGCGCGAAATAACAACGGAAGTGATGGCGGCGTCTAGCTCGGCGCGACATGATTCACAGTGGATAAATACAAACACGCAACGCGCACGACACACACGACGAGCACGACGCGCTTACCAAGCCCTCGCACCGCGGCGCTTCAACAACCCTTGACCCCCAAGATTTGCGCGCGCAAGAAATCTCGAAGGCTATCACATTCCAATTATACTATATTTAAGGTCATTCTGCAGTTAAGTTGGCGGATTTTGGTGTTGTATGCATAGACGTGTAGAGAGTTCTGTTCCATTAATTTTTATTTATGTATTTATTTTTGTTCGAAAAGGAATAATAATGCTTCCTTAACAAACCTTGATTCCTTCCGCAACCGCGTCAGCAGTCATCTTTCAATTGCGCCCTTTTAATCTGTTCACCGACTTTATGCTTTTCATTCTTGCATTCTGTCTCCTACTGCGCATCAGTTACATCTTGAAGGTATGCTGCATGCCATGTGTTTGAATGCATTGTATTAGAAATGTATTATAAGTGCCCACTTGCTATATAATATGTTTACTAGCATTCTGGTTGGTACTGCGCATCAGGTACATCTTGAAAGTATGCTGTATCCCTTGTGTTTGAATTCACTGTATTAGAAATGTATGATAAGTGTCACTTGCTACATGACATGTCACTAGCTCTTATAGTTTTGTTGCCGTTTATGCCCTCCTTATGCCATGCTCCTAGGGGGGCCCGTAAGGTCTTTGTAAATAAATGCATAAATAAATAAATAAATAAATAAATAAATAAATAAATAAATAAATAAGTATAGTAATCTGAAGGTCATAGATTCGAATCCCCCTCCAGTCCACTACATCTTCAGGCATGGAGCGGTGCCTGACACCGGCAAAAAATATCGCCGAGAGATAGTGGGGTTATACTAGTCAAGGTGGAACCAAATTAGGAAGGTCCACTAAGCTTCAACAAAGTAACTCCCTCACCAGAACAGGAATTGGCCTCCCTAGTGCAGTGTTCGGCCACTACCTCCCTCACGACTCCTGCAATTTACCCATGGCCCTCAGTCCCCAGCGACTGTGGAGCACCTGAACAAGGTGGCAGTCGGACCTGCGACGCGGCAGAGGGTGCTAAATATCTCTGGTTCCGGACAGGCCGCCACTGGAAACTGAACCTGGCAACGTTCAACACTCGCACCCTATCGAGTGTGGCTAGTGTAGCAGAGCTATTTGAAGAATTATCAGGTATTGCCTGGGATATTATTGGCATTAGTGAGGATAGAAGAACTGGCGAGGCTTATACAGTGCTGACTAACGGCCACGTTCTCTTCTATAGAGGGCTTCCACATGAGAGAGAATTCGGGGTATGATTTCTAAACCATAAGGTCACAGCGGGCAACATTGATGAATTCTACAGCATTAATGAGAGGGTAGCAGTCGTCATAATATAGCTTAATAGGAGGTATAGAATGAACGTAGTACAAGCCTACGCCCCAACCTCCAGTCACGATGATTAAGAAATACAACAGTTTTATGAAGATCTTGAATTAGCAAATAGGAAGGTGCAAACTGAGTATACTGCAGTAATGGTCGACTTCAATGCAAAAGTGGGGAAAAAGCAGGCTGGTGAGCATGCAATTGGCAACCATGGCATCGATTCTAGGAGGACTAGACGAGAGATGTTGGTAGAATTCGCGGAAGGGAATAGGCTCCGAATAATGAATACTGCAAGCAGACGTCCAGAGCGTCATTTATATAAATAATCAGGCGACACGAAAACGGTCCGGTGAACGGCAAAGCAGAGCGAGCGCGAGCACCAACAACACTCTTGGTCCTCGCACTTCGCTTGCGTCCCTGTTTGTCGCTAGAATTACACCCCGGTGAAAAGGGAGCCAACTTGGCGACCTAAGGAAACTTCGATTCTGGCGGGTCGTAGTGCGGTTTAAGCCGTTCCACGTGAACCGTGTCACGGCAGCGGCGCCGTTGGTCCGCAGACGACTGAAGGGGCTCAATGACGTAATTCACAGGGAAGTCTAACGTAGAAACCGGTAAGGACCGTCATACTTTGGCAGCAGCTTTGCGGAAAGGCCGGGAGCGGAGACGGGAACGCGCAGCCACACCAATGTACCAGGTGAATAAGACGGCGAAGAGGAGCTACGGTCGTGACATTTGGTAAGGGAGTTCGCGAGCTGCCCGCATTCCTCGGCGCAGGTGGCTACTTCAGATAGGGTCGTCGATTCGGAGGCATCGGGGCGATATGGGAGGATAGTGTCCATGAAGGAGGAAGGCTCATGGCCGTTAAGAAGGAAGAATGGGAAGGATCCTAAGGTGGACTGAGTGGTGCTGTTGTAAGCGTTGGTAACGAAGGGTATCTGGTCCTAAATCGTATGGTCAGCGGTTACCTAGTGTACGATTAAAGCGCTCAGTCATGCCTTTGGTTTGGGGGTAATAGGCGCTGGTAGCGCGACGAATGTTACATTCACGTAGAAGGGCTTCAGAGGCTTCAGAGAGGAAGGAACGTCCGCGATCGCTCAGTAGCTCACGAGGCGCGCCGTGCCGAAGAACGAGGTTATGGAGGATGAACAAGGCCACGTCACGTGATGTGGCAGACGGAAGCGCTGAAGTTTCGGCGTAGCGCGTGAGATGGTCCACAGGGACTATTACCCAGCGGTTGCCATTTGAAGTATTCGGAAGGGGTTCGTACAAATCACTTCCGATGCCATCGAAAGGCCGGGTGGGACGGGGCAGGGGTTGAAGTGGGCGAGTCGTTGAGTAAGGTGGGCTCTTGCAGCATTGGCACTCAGAGCACGAGCCGACGTACTGCCGGACGAAGCGGTACATTCCACGCCAGTAGTTAAAAGCCGCAGGCGTGCGTAGGTCTTTAATATGCCGGCATGGGCGCATTGCGGGTCCGCATGGAAGGAGGCAATGACGTCGGCACGTAGACAGCGAGGGATTCATCGTCATCATCAGCCTATATTTAAATACACTGCAGGACGAAGGCCTCTCCCTGCGATCTCCAATTACCCCTGTCTTGCGCTAGCGTACTACAACTTGCGCCTGCAAAGGCGAGGGATTACGAGCACCCATTTGCGGCCCTCAGATAGGTAATTACGGCGGTACAGAAGCCCATCGCGGATGATAAAGTGACGAGCAGTTCGTCGAAGCCTGCGTTTGGTGGCTAGGAGTAAGGCCATGCAAGGATCCTGGCGCGGCTCGGATGGCATGTCGGCACATATGAGGGACGAAGCATCGTGTCTGAGGACAGATGCAGCTGCAAGCTCATGAACAAGTGGAGAGCGGGAAAGTGCGTCGGTATCTGCATGTTTATGTCATAGTGCCTAACGAGCCAGGCGACCAGATGGATCTTTGAGGGAAGACAGCCAGCACAGGACATGATGACCAGCCACGACGTCGAAAGGTCGGCCGTAGACATAAGGTCCAAATTTTGTGATCGCCCAAACGATGGCCAGACATTCTTTCTCAGTAACAGAAGAGCTTGCTTCTGCTCTGGTGAGAGCTCGGCTAAAGTTTGGCCCAAATTACGTGAAACACCCTGTATAAAAAGCGGTCGATGAAGATCACGATGGCTGCTACAGGAACTGGTAAAGCGTTTCCTCGGGGTTACATGTGTGAAATTTTTGTGATTCAGAGTGTCTCTTTAATTTAGGAAACGGGAGATGTGGGCAAAGATGAACATGGCAGTGTGCAAACGTATTCACTGGTTGGCAGATGATTCATTGCGCCGTCATGCCCGTCTTTTTTTTGCAGAGTGGTACATATGTGCAGCTTGTACAATGCTTTTCAGATAAACCGAGAATTACTTCCTTGGTCACTTAAATGTAGCTTCCTGTGCATTCCGGTTCATTTCCAGGTTCATATAAGTACCTAATATGAGGCTTATACATTCACGTCTCGTGTACTAGAATGCTAAGAGTATTTTATTTACGTATCATTACTCAGTCTGATCGTACACTGCACTACAGTGGTGCTCAATTGTGATACTGATTTCCCTGTTTGAGATTTTTATACTATTTTCACTTGATTCTCACACCATTACATTATTTGATGCATCCTAACGGCAATATTTTTTTTTATTTTTAAGTGTTCCCAGTGTTTGTTTTGAAGGTATGCAGCGTTATTCCTTTTTGTGTTCTTTTCAAGCTTCTAGATTATTGGTAACATTGCTTGTAGGGAGCTAACATGCGATTAAATCCCACATTTCTCAGTCTGTTTCTTGCAGTTGCTGTGATTTACATTTCTAAATAACTCTAGTCTGTTCATCTGACAGCATGGGTTGTTTAATTTGCTAAATAAGTCTATTCAATTTCTATCAGGTTCTAGATAATTAAAATTCTTCCTGCGAGCTTTAATTAGTCACTTTTGGGGTGCTTTAATTGAATTTACTTTGCATTTATTATACATTTTGCTCACATCTTGCACATGTATTGCTTTTTTAATAAAGTTTTGCTCTGTCTTACTGTCTTAATTTAATGCGCGTTTGGCGCAAAAGCCCTGGGCTGGACGCTTGTTCAGACGCGCCCATTTTTTTCTTTGAGGGATGACATTCCCATTTTGGTTGTAAACATCGTAGCTGCATACCAAAGGTGGTATTCTGGATTCATTTTCGTGGACATGTCATTTTCATGTGGGCGACTTCGTAGAGGATGCGTCGGCGTCGATAGGCAACAGTGATATGCACTGCGCCAGGAGATCTGTTGCACGAGACACCGACGCTTCGACTCATCTGGAACCCACGCAAAGGAGCATCAGATTATTGTAAACCTTCGAAGACCATTTCTAGACCAGCGCTTCGATAACGTCTGAAAAACGTTTAGAGAATGAATATGAATGACTATGCCAAAGGGAATATTTATGTCTATCCGAATCCTATTTCTAGACGAGCTTTTTGAATACCTCTTTAAGAGCTGTTATAGATCGTCTCAGAAAAGTGATTAAGCCGGACATTAGCAGACATATACGAAGTTTTAACAACGAAGTTGTTTAACTCGTGTCTTTAAACCGTTTTTGTCGTCTCGGATAAACGCTATAAAAACGTTAGGTATCTCTTTCGTGCTACCTGGGGGGTAGCTCCAAAGAAACGTTACTTTCATTTCAGAGCGGAATGTTTAAGTATAACCTACAGTTTCCGTGGCATTATCTGGTATATATATATATATATATATATATATATATATATATATATATATATATATATATTGTAACAAAGAGAAGCCGGCAGACAATCGGCCTTCCGCCAGAACGCCTTGTTTACTTCTGCCTCCTTTTTTTCTCGCTCGCGGTCCGAGCGCTCAAGCCCCAGTGCACATCTTTGTTTTCACACTCGGCCACGCTGCGGACCTGCAAAGCAAGGATCGACAGTTCAGTTGAAGTGCTGGAGCCTTTTCTTGAGGCGTGACAGGTGCACAGCTAAATTATTTATTTTACGCCTGTCGAGGCTGGCACCTGGAATTTCGGTGCTCACGCGCCAGGTGTTCTCTCCTATGCATTCAGTAATCTTGAAGGGCCCTTCAAACCTCGGTAGTAACTTCTGGCCTGGTGCTCTGACTCCCCTTTGTACCCATACCTCGTCACCGACGTTATACACCAGAGCAGGTCGATGTCGGCGGTCATAGTGTCGTTTCCGCGTTTTTTGCGCTTGTGAAGCTTTTCTGATCGCTGCTGTTCTAATCTTTTTAAAGACGGACGCTCGGTCGGCAGAGCTGTCAATGGTAACTGAAGTGTCTAGGCTAAGGACCGCTTTCATCTGCGGTACCTTCCCGTGAACGGTTTCATATGGGGTTGTCCCGGTAGACGTCTGCAGTGCCGTGTTCACGGCGTAAGCCACTGACTGAAGGTGAACGTCCCAGTCGGCGTCTCCTTTTTACCCTATTTTTGTATACGGAGCAAGTCGTGCCTGGATGCTTTGGTTAGTTCGCCCCGTAAGGCCATTTGCCTCGGGATGAAATGCGGACGTGTAATGATGCTGCACTCCTGCCGTACTAAGGTAATTTCTTAGTTCGCGACTGCGGAATGCCGTGGCACGGTCTGAAATTAATTTTTTGGGCAGGTCACGTCTCCATTCAAATCGTAGCTTCAGGAAATCGATTAGGTGGTCGGACGCGATAGATGGCACAGCGGCCACTTCGACGTACTTTGAGAAATAGTCCAAGGCCACAATGATGTAGCGGTTTCCTGCTGTAGTGATCGGTAGAGGTCCAATGTAGTCGATGCCAACAGTGTGAAAAATAGTTTCTAGCATTGGAATAGGTGTCAGTAATCCAGGCTGGCATCCTGGTAGTCGCTTATATTGCTGACATACTTCACAACTGGCGACGTAGGAGCGGCCATTGCTTTTCATATTCGGCCACCAGAAGCGTTCTTGTATTTTGCGGAGCGTGGCTTGCTGGCCGATGTGCCCTTCTTCCGGAGTGTGATGAATAGCTCGCAATATTTCCGATCTGAAACAACTGGGGATTACTAGGAAGTGACGTTCGTCTGAGTGGTCCTTGTGCCACTGCCGCCGATACAGCGTGTCATCGCTTAATCCTTATGTGGAATTCTGTGCTGTAACAGCGATTTAGGCTATAATTGAAGCTAAGTAGTTATCCTCCTGTTGGGCTTTGGAGAAGCCTTGTTGCGAGAACAAAATGAAACTCTCCTCTTTTTGGGACACGCGGTCAAGGGGTCCGAGGGCTCAAGCCCCAGTGCGCATCTTTGTCCTCACAATATACATGCATTATATATATTCTAATGCGAACACAGAACACGAGAGCAGCAGGCAGCGTTCGCAGCGTGTCTCAACCAGAGCAGCTCAGACAATCTCAAGCTCGCACTTCCCGGTTGATTGGCGATGTGGCTGCAGCGTCAGGCATTCCTCTTCACTACAATCGCCCCCACCGGAAAAGGAGCCATCCTGGAGACTCATGGGGAACATAGAATCATTGGGTCGTAATACGGCTTCAGGCGTTGTACGTGGACGGTTTATGACCACGACAGCGTTGGTCCGTAGGTGGCGTGACAGGCTCGAGAATATAGTTCACAGGCGATGTCTGCGCTACAATACGGTAGGGTCCTTGATATTTGGATATAAGGTTGAATGAGAGGCCAGCAGGAACAGCAGGAATTCAAAGCAACACAAGGGAGGCCGGAAGAAAGTGACAATGCGGGGGATCATCGTCACGTCGAGATTTTTGTTGCCATTGGTCGAAGGCTGTGATGGAACGGGCGAGTTGACGTCATTCCTCGGCGAGTCGGGCAACTTCAGAGATGGGCGTACATTTGGATGAATCGGGTCTGTACGGAAGAATGGTGTCGATGGTAGTCGAAGGTTCGCGGCCATAGAATAGGTAGAATGGGGAAAAGTTTGTGGTCGCCTGTGGTGCAGTGTTGTAGGCGAATCTGATGAATGACAGAATGATGTCCCAAGCAGTGTGATCAGAGGCGACGTATTTGGAGAGCATGTCATGTCAGACCATTAGTTTGAGTATGGTAGGCGGTTGTGGTGCGATGAACGATGCGACATTCAGCAAGGAGCACGTTTACAACTTCAGAAAGGAATACACGGCTTCTATCGCTCAAAAGTTCGCGAGTTGCACCGTGGCGGAGACTAAAGTTTTTCAGTAGGAAGGATGCTATATCACGGGCTGTGGAAGCAGGCAGAGCGGCTGTTTCTGCATATCGCGTTAAGTGGTCGATGGCGACGACTATCCAGCGGTTTCCGGAAGCCGTGCTCGGAAAGGATGCATACACGTCAATCCCAATGCGATCGAAGGGCCTGGCAGGACACGGGATTGGCTGGAGTGGACCACAGACATGCTTAGCAGGGACCTTGCGGCGTTGGCACTGAGGGCACGACCGAATGTACTTGCACACAAAGGTGTACATGCTGCACGCCAATAAAACCTGGAGCGAAGCCGGGTGTACGTCTTGAAGGCACCCGCACGAGGATACTGCGGGTCAGTGTGGAAGGCAGAACATATTTCACCGCGAACATATCGAGGTATGACGAGCAACCACTTGCGGACGTCAGAGACGTAATTCCGGCGATAGAGAAGTCCATCCCACATTTCGAAGTGAGAAGCTTGATGGCGCAAAGCTCGAGAAGGTGGAGGAACAGTCGACGGGTTTGAAAGGAAGCGGATAAGAGCACTAATGAAGGCATCCTTGGGTTGCTCCGAAGCCATGTCGCAGCCTGCTGGGAACGAAAGTACTTTGTCAACAGCAGTGAGGCAGGCATCACTTTCTATTGACACGGGCGAACGGGAAAGCGCGTCGGTGTGGCGGCGGCCAGTCCTGTAGACAACGCGCACGTCGAAATCTTGCAACCGCAAAGCCCAGCGAGCTGATCTACCTGAGGGTCCTTCAGCGTGGACAGCCAACAAAGTGCATGGTGGTCTTTAAATACATCAAAGCGGCGGCCATAGAGGTAGGGTCGAAATTTACCAAGTGCCCAGATTATCGCCAAACATTCCTTCTCCGTAAGGAAATAACTCCGCTTTGGTGAGGGTGCGGCTTGCGTATGCAACGACGTACTCGTCGAATCCAGATTTGCGATGCGCGAGCACAGCACCGAGCCCAACACCGCTGTTGTCGGTGTGCACTTCGGTCGCAGCAGTCGGGTCAAAGTGACGCAGTAAAGGCGGCGATGTTAATAGACGAAGCAACTCTTGGAAGGCATCATCATCAAGGGACCAGGCGTAATTGTTCAAGTCGCTCCGTAGAAGCTGATTCAAGGGAGCGGTGATGAACGCTAAATTCCGAATGAAGCGGCGAAAGTAAGAACAAAGGCCAAGGAAGCTGCGAAGTTCTCTTACGGAGGAAGGTTTGGGAAAATCTTTGGGAAAATCAGTAACTGCATGGAGCTTGGCGGCGTCAGGAAGAATACCGTGTTTAGATACGACATGGCCAAGGATGGTGAGCTGACTTGCGCCAAAGTGGCATTTCTTCAGGGTGAGCGGAAGACCGGCGGCAGTTAGGCACACTAACACTGCCTCCAGCCGACAGAGATGGGTGGGAAAATCGGGCGAAAAAATAACCACATCATCTATGTAGCACAGACACGTTTTCCACTTGAGACCACGCAAAACGTTGTCCATCATACGCTCAAATGTTGCTGGGGCGTTGCAAAGCCGGAAAGGCATGACACGAAATTCATATAGCCCATCTGGTGTTACAAAGGCCGTTTTAGGTTGGTCTTCGGGTGCCATGGGGACTTGCCAAAAGCCGCTACGTAAGTCGATAGAAGAGCAGAACTCCGCGCCTTGGAGACAGTCAAGGGCGTCGTCAATTCTCATAAGAGGGTAAACATCTTTACGAGTTATGTTGTTAAGACGACGGTAATCGACACAAAATCGAATCGATCCGTCCTTCTTCTTAACAAGAACAACGGGAGATGCTCAGGGGCAGTGGCGCACCGACGGGGGGTGATTCGGGGGTTGTAACCCCCCCCCTGAGGCCGACTTAACCCCCTCTTTTGTTTAACCCCTTTTCTTTCCTAACGTATTTCAGTACTGCAACTAAGATGTAAGACGCGCAATCGTCTGCACACTCGCAAAAAGCGCATTTTTTGACAATTTCCCCCGAAGAAAGTGAAATTAGCGCTCTTTAAATGGTATTGGCAAACTGTCAAGCCCCCCCTGGCAGAGATCCTGGGTGCGCTACTGCTCAGGGGCTATCCGAAGGCTGAATGACGCCGCGCTTCAGCATGTGGGCTACTTGGTCGTCGATGACTTGGCGCTCTGTCAAGGATACACGATATGATCTTTGTCGCAGTGGCGCACTGGTACCCGTGTCGATGCGATGACAACAAGTTGACCTGTGACCCAAGGGAACATGCTGGCAGTCGAAAGACGAACGGAACTTCTCGAGAAGGCGTAGAAGCTGTGCGCGTTGGGAAACAGTGAACGTGTCGGCGATGGAGCTATGTAGAACATGAGGCGAAGTCGGCTCCTGCGCGCGGTTACAGGTCACTCCGGCGACCTCTTCAGTGGCGATGGAACAAGTTGGCACGTCAATGATGGCTGCAGGGTCGACACACTGGACGCGACCAACGCACTCCCCACGAAGCAAAATGAGGGGACAGGACAATCGGTTGGAGACGACCAGTCTACTGACGCCGGCATGAATGTCTAAAACAGCGAAAGGCAGCGGGGAACATTTGCGACGAGCAGAAATGGCGGATGGTGTAAATAGTGCGCTGGCATCAGCAACAATATTGCATGACACTGTGGCAAGGGCAAAAGAGTGCGGTGGAATTGTAACGTCTTCGGCAAGAAAAACTTTATCTTCAGGTTCACGAGCGTTGTTGTGTCTGGCGGTCCTTCGGGACAAAGGAGGCCGGCGCCGACTCAGACGCGCCAACCTGGCGCCCCTTTCTCGCGGCCGAGAATTGTCACCTGGGACTGAGGGATTAGCAGTTGGTCTCCAGGCTACCTCATGCGTCGCTAAACGGCAACTGTTGCTAATGGTGATGGTCCGTGGTGTCCAGAAGGTTCCATGTATGGTGCCGTGCCAGGTGCGAAGAGGAGGAGATATCCAGGGAGATTAGAAAACTGTTTTATATACACTGTACATGGTATATTACAAGATGGGCTCCATGATAGTGGAGCCGTCTACGTGCTAACATATTTGCATGTAGTAGCGTTTACATCTCCGAGCGTTCTACATGGTCGAGCGTCTCTACATGGTCAACCGCCCCGCCTCTACATCACTCAAGTCCCCTGTTTTATCCCTTCCGTTTCCCTCTTTCACTCGACGAGGGAATACACTTTAGTTCCTTTAGCCAATGACAGTCTTTGATCAGGTGGCCATGTCCCGCACGTGATGTGTCGTCGTTTCCCGCCGGGCTCCGCCTCCAATCTTGCTAGGTCGCCCCCGAACACAGGCAGCGGTTGACACTTTGGGAACCGAACGTTGATGTCGTTCCCCCGGGATTGCCAGACACTGGCCCCTTTCAAGATTCGCCTCTCCATAGCGGTCAGTTCGTGGAAGCAGGAAGGGCGGTGGCTGTCTCGATGGCGCGTCGCAGTCGGCACCGGGCGTCGTCGTGGTTCGGGCGGCGCTGGTAATTCACGGAACCACACCAAAGGAGCGACGCTGCCGTTTAGCGACACATGAGGTAGCCTGGAGACCAACTGCTAATCCCTCAGTCCCAGGTGACAATTCTCAGCCGCGAGAAAGGGGCGCCAGGTTGGCGTGTCTGAGTCGGCGCTGGCCTCCTTTGTCCCGAAGGACCGCCAGACACAACAGCACCCCCGCCGCCAGATGATGCATCGGGAGGTGCGAGTTGTTTCATGCAGCTCGGCCGGTTTTATGCCTGTTTTGCTCAAAGCCATGGGGTCGCTGCTTCCAGGAATGAGGATCTTCCCGCCAAAGGCCTCTTCATAGGTGGGCTCTGACTGGACTGTAGAAATGCAAGATGACAAGCTCCAAGGAGCGACCTTTGTCAGCCACACACAATGCTGCAAGCGCCACTGCAAGCCACTCTCATCGCCAGACTTTACTAATTCCAAAAATCTGGCAGCCTCCTATCTAAAGAAAACCCTGAAAAACAAGGTGCGCGTTGATCCGGACAAGTACCAAAAGACTTTCGATGATGTGTCTTCACAAACAGACACCAACTGGGTTTATGTAATGAAGCTAAGTAATTATGAATTAGAGCTTCCACAGATCAGGAAGGCGAAGGGAGAACTGACCTTTAGTAATTCATAGTTCGTAACACTTAGCACAAGAGAGCTACATAATCATTACACAATGCTGAAAATGCCGAATCAACAGATAGAAAAACCATCTACCACGTGCCCAAATTGGCTCACAAGGCCTGACTTATTCTGCATTTGCCCTATCGCACTTCGAAATTGTGCTGCTTTAATGCTAAGCTCGATCTGAGCAGATGGCCCTATCTTAACCTAGGGTTCCCAAAACATAAAAGTCGTTCACAACATATCCCCAAAGAAATGAAAGACAATGAACGCAAACTACAAAACGTGCCTTGAAAGAAAATCCCAAGCAAAACACGGCGCGTCATTAACTCGCGCAAAAGTGCAGGTCATCAACTTGCGCAACCTGCACGTGACCTTCTAAACTATTGTAACCCTCACACTAAGTCTATGGCTGACACCAAGTGTACAGCTGTCGTCGCGTAAACACTCCCCTTTAAATCGTGGGTCTTAACTCGAGCCGGAAAGGTTAACAACATAACAAAAAATTGTGGTATTCTTTACAACTGTCAAAAATTCAACACCCATCTCCCACAAAATGAATACAAAAGAAGAAAAAATTGCTACCCGTCTTTCTTGT
Organism: Dermacentor silvarum; assembly: GCF_013339745.2. Taxonomy (NCBI): domain Eukaryota; kingdom Metazoa; phylum Arthropoda; class Arachnida; order Ixodida; family Ixodidae; genus Dermacentor; species Dermacentor silvarum. The sequence continues at coordinate 99,250,656 of NC_051156.1, forward strand.
TTACTTATTCTCGGGCCCCAATCGCACCCCTTTCTTTCAAACGCACTCGAGGGGGTCGCGCATTCCGAGGATTTCGCAAGGTGCCGTCGCGAAGAAGGCAAAACCCGCTAATTTGCCTGACACACCTTGTAGCCGCGACTTTCGAACAGCCGCTTTCAAGTACTGGGAGGGGAATGCATTGACAGACCCGCGCGCGCACTGTCCCATTATCTACTAGGCAGAGCCTTTTGTTTTCCCCAGCGAGTGATCGGCCATTGTAACAGCCTACAGGACGTTTCCCTTTGTCCCTCTGCTTACAATGCGCTGTACGCGAGGCGGTTAGGCGACAGTTGCCATCCCTCTGTCTACAGTGCACTTTACGCGTTGCGGTCAGGCGACGTTCACTACGCCTGAGTCTTCGGGAAACTCTCCGTTTCGCGACGTGTCACGCCGATCCCCGATCTTAGCAAACGCCTAAGCTTGGAGTTTACCCTCCGTCGCTTTTTCGCCGTCTCTGGCTGGATCGTGACCTCAGCGCATCTACTAATGTCGCCTTGGCGCTTGGCATGTTTGACTCTAAGCGCCTCGACCGCGTTCGCCTTTCTCGTCCTGCGCCGCCTTTTCTGTTTGGCATGCTGCGAAGAGTCTGCAGCACCGGCACGCGCACTTGAAATTTCGTTGCCCCTTTGAGTTTCACAGTGCGACTGCCGTTCTAATAGAGCATGACCAGATTTGATCTTTGAGCATGTTAGCTCGTCATCAAGTCTATCTTCAACTGGCCTAGCTCTATTACTGCCGTCGATAGCATGCCAAACTTCTCGCTGGCCTTCGTAGTCGCCCCTTGCTTCCGAAACAGCCTCGCTAAACGGCGAAACAAGTGCTTCTTCGCGCTTGTCACTATTTCCGTTAACGAAGGGCACCACAGCCCTCTCAGCGCTGTCTGAACAATCTTTGTCACTGCCATCTTGGCCTTCGAAGTCGGCCACAAATTCTAGGGCGGGAAAACCACCTGTCTCTTCGGTGACCGCATTCACCTCGCTTCCGGCTACTAACACATCGAACTCATCACTGCTTACAGCTGCCTCTGGAATCGTTCCATGGTCCTGTGACCGCTGCTCAATAGGGAATAAGCCTATCAGTCTCTGAGTCTCCTCGCGTGCTTTTGCCTCGAAAGCTCCCTCGCTTGAGAAGGATTCTCCTGGTTCCCTCAGCATTTGCTCCGACCTATTCGAGAAGCAATGCGTGACCTTGTCTGGCAGGCTGGCCGAAATTGCCGCCGCCGTACACACTTGGCCTAGAGGGCCTTCCGTTTCTGGTGCGGGTGGTCCACCGCTCTCTTCGCTTTGTGTGTGTGCCACTTGCATCACACCTTTTCCAAAGCTTTCTACACTAGTCATCTCAGTGCTAATGTTACCTTCAAGAGGCTCGGCTTTTTCACTGTCTTTTGGGCCTTCGAAGTCGGCCTGCCATGCTACACCAAAGCGCCTGAACAAAGCCCTCTTGGCCTTGTCGTAGTCACGCGCTTTCTCCTCGGACAAACAATGCATAAAACACGCGCCGACACTAAACGGGAGAAGTGCTCCTAATCGCTCGGCCCACGAGTCTCGGCTGACACCCTCTTTCTCACACACTCGTTCAAAACCGGCGAGGAAATTAACAATACCCTCGTCTGTCTCGAAAGTGTGGAGCTGGCGTTGCGCTGTCAGCCATCTGAGCATCTGATTTTCCCGTTCAAGCGCTTTCATCCTACGAGCGTGCCGTTGCGCTGCCTCTTGCTCGCGCCTCTCGCGAATTTCGGCATCGTGCTTGCGCCTTTCTGCTTGTTCACGCTCGCGCCTCTCGCGCTTCTCTACTGCTTCAAGCTCGCGCCTCCTGCACTCCTCTGCCTTTTGCTTTCTTTCCTCAATTGTCTCCCAAGCCTCGTCAGCTCCCTCGACCGTCACCTCTTCTACCTTCATGACGTCGAGAACCGCTTCTTTCGTTTTTGCGGAGTCGGCCGAAATGCCTAACTCCTCGCAAATTAGAAGGAGGTCCTGCACTCTGAATTTCTCCATAGCGATCTCGTTTGCCTTCAAAATTCTGTCTCGATGGCGCGTCGCAGTCGGCACCGGGCGTCGTCGTTGTTCGGGCGGCGCTGGTAATTCACGGAACCGCACCAAAGGGGCGACGCTGCCGTTTAGCGACGCATGAGGTAGCCTGGAGACCAACTGCTAATCCCTCAGTCCCAGGTGACAATTCTCGGCCGCGAGAAAGGGGCGCCAGGTTGGCGCGTCTGAGTCGGGGCCGGCCTCCTTTGTCGCGAAGGACCGCCAGACACAACAGCGTCAAGGAGCGGGGCGTCGCACAGCGTTTGAAATTCCACTTCAGCACGAGAGCAGTCGATGACGGTCTTCTTAGCGGAAAGGAAGTCCCAGCCCAAAGTAAGATCGTGGGAACAAGCACACAGCACCAAAAATTCGACGATGTAGAGGAGGCCATTGATCACAACACGAGCAGTACACCCAGCTGCAGGCGTTATGCGGTCTGCGCTGGCAGTGCGAAGGAATAGGTTTGACAGTGGCGTCATACCTTTTCTGAGCAAACGGCAAAGTTTGGAATTAATAATTGAAATTACGGCACCAGTGACAACGAGGGAGAGTGCAGCGACGCCATCCACATATACATCAATAACCTAAGTCTGAGGATGGAGAGGCCTTGGTCTGTTCGTCGGTGACGCAGTTCTCGCCTATAGAACTGCGGCGATTAGTTTTCCCGGTCCGGCGTAGAAGAACCACGACGCATCGGCGAAAGCGAGCGACGTAGGGGCGATGACGAACGGCGGTCAACAAGAGGGCGGTGGTCCGCGTAAGAAGACATCTCTGCCCAGGGTTTTGAGGGACGGAGGACAACGGGTATGGTGAAACGTATGGTTCGGTGTCGAAGCTACGGCATTAGGATGTTGGGCGGCGACGGCAAAATCGTGCAATGTGGCCAGGTAGACCACACGCAAAACATATTGGGTGGTTGTCAGGAGTGTGTCATTGTCCACTGCTTTGTGGGTACCGCGGCTGAACGAAGTGAGGAGCAGGACGCAGTGGCATGGCTGATGGGAATTGCGCAAAGGTCTGGGGTGGCGGCCGTGTGAGATCCTCGGCATAGCTGAGAGGTGTAGTCACCTCGGGAAAAGCAACGGGAGTCGGCACCGGCGGAGTCTCGCGGGCAGAAGGGAGAGCTGCGCAAACTTGTTCTTGGATGACCTGGCGAAGGTTGGCCGGTAAAGGTGAGGGTGGCGACGTGGCTGAAGACAGCATGGAAAGCTGACGAGCGACCTCAGAATGGATGAACTCTCTTATCTGGAAAAGTAGGGAGTCTATGTCAGGAGCCGCGGCCACGCTCGCGAGGCTTTCATCAGACACAGGTGGGCGCCGTGTGAGAAAACGCTGCCTGCAGAGCTCGTCGACGCTCTGGCAAAGCTCAATGACCTGCGAAACAGTCTCAGGGCGTATTGACAGCAGCATATGAAAGGCATCGTCGGAAATGCCTTTCATGATGTGACGTACCTTGTCCACCTCCGCCATCGTCGGGTTGACACGCCGGCAGAGGTCGACGATGTCCTCTATGTAGCTGGTGAACGTTTCACCAGTTTGCTGGGATCGGATGAGTAGGCGTTGTTCAGCGCGAAGCTTGCGCACGCCAGGGCGGCCGAAAACGCCTGCGATGCTGGTTTTGAAGCGAGCCCATGTGCGGAGATCGGCTTCATGGTTTTTAAACCAAAGCTTGGCGACGCCCGAGAGATAGAACATCGCGTTGTTGAGTTTGAGGGTGTCGTCCCATTTGTTAGTGTTGCTGGCGCGTTCATACGATTCCAGCCAATCTTCAACGTCTTTCTCATCGGTGCCGCTGAAGATGCCAGGATCCCGCTGACGCTGGGCACCGGCACAGACGATGGCTCGAATAACCGGTGGGGATGTCGGGCTGGGGTCGTCAGGCATGACGGACGGCAGAGTTCGGGTGCGTAATTCCAGGTTGGGGGAAACCGCAACACCTGCACCAGAATCTAATGCGAACACTGTACAAGAGAGCAGCAGGCAGCGTTCGCAGCGTGTCTCAACCAGACCAGTTCAGGTAATCTCGAGCTCGCGCTTCCCGGTTGACTGGCGATGTGGCTGCAGCGCCGGGCATTCCTCTTCCCTACAATCTATATAAATAAATAAATAAATAAATAAATAAATAAATAAATAAATAAATAATAATAAATAATAATAAATAAATATAGCTATTGGGTGGTATTACGAAACCTGACGGGATGAAATACATGCGGGAAAAGAGAGCAATAGGAGGACGACGTGAAGTGGAGGGCTGATGATATGGCGTGAACGTGAAGTTTCTGCGATAACTATAGAGTTGTCTAGAGTTGTTTTAGCCTGAGTGGTTTCATATCACCATTATATATATATATATATATATATATATATATATATATATATATATTGTCACGAAGATAATAATTCGAACTCGCCGAAAGAGAACAGTCTTCTTTAATGATGACCGACACTCAAAGAGAACATGCGCACACCTGCGTCCTTCATCGTCTTCTCTCTGGCGATCTTGTGCCTGTAGTGGGCAGCTTACTTGGCGTTGTTACTCCCCACGTGAAAAACGACCGTCCCGGTCGCAGGTTGGAGAGGGTAAAGAGCGACAGAGGGTGCGGGAGAGAGTTGATCAGAGAGGTACTTCTTTCCGGGCGTAGTACGGCTTCATCCGTACTACGTGCACAATCTCGGCTTGTGCTCGCCGTCGGCTCGAACTCATATTAGTACTCTCAGGGACGACCTCGTAGTTCACGTCACTGAGTCGCCTGATGATCTTGTACGGGCCAAAGTATCTGCGCAGTAATTTTTGTGACAGCCCCTAATGACGGACGGGTGTCCACACCCAAACATAGTCGCCGGGTTCGTACTGGATGTTCCTTCGGCCACTGTTGTAACAGCGGGCGTCGGCACTCTGCTGGTTGCGGTTGCGAGCAAGCTGTCGAGCTTCTTCGGCTTTCTGGATATGTCGTCAGCGTTGTCACTTCTTGTTGTTCCGTTGTCTACCGGGAGCATGGCGTCTAAAGGTGTTGTTACGCAGCGCCCATAAACCAATTCAAATGGTTTGAATCGGGTGGTTTCCTGCACAGCCGTATAGTACGCGAATGTCACGTATGGTAGAATTTGATCCCAGGACTTGTTCTCTACGTCAACGTACATCGAGATCATATCGGCCATAGTTCTGTTGAGGCGCTCGGTTAATCCATTAGTTTGCGGGTGATAGGCCGTGGTTTTCCGAATATTGGTGTGGGTCAGCGTGATGATCTCTTGCATTAAGTCAGCAATAAACGCAGTTCCTCGATCGGTTTTTAAGATGGAAGGGGCCACATGACGTAGTACGATTTCATGGACAAAAATCATCGCGACTTCTGTTGCGGTTCCGCGGGGCACAGCTTTGGTTTCTGCGCACCTCGTTAGGTAGTCCATTGCGACGACTATCCATTTGTTTCCTGCGGACGACGTAGAGAACGGAGCGACGAGGTCCATTCCCGCCTGTTGAAACGGTGCTGGAGGAGGGTCCAGAGGTTGCAGAAGACCAGCAGGTTTCAAAGGTGGAACCTTGCGCCGTTGACAATCACAGCAGCTTCTCACGTAGCGCTGAACGGACGAGAATAGTTGTGGCCAGTAATACTTCTGGCGTATGCGCGCTAACGTCCTGGCGAAGCCTAAGTGTCCGACACAGGTGTCGTCATGACACGCCTGCAGCACTTCTTCGCGCACTGAAACTGGAACGACAAGAAGGACCGTTTCTTGGCTGTTTAGAAGTTCTTTTTGTAGAGCACGTCGTTCCGGAGGCAGTAAGAAGTCAGACTTCATGACATCGGTCGTGGGACAACAACGTCGGCTCCCAGAAGGTATCTAATGAGGGGAAGCAATGTACTGTCTGCACGTTGGAGGTCAGCCATCTCGACAGTGTCTACTGCACCAAGAAACGCGAAATCTTGCTCTACGTCACAGGGCTTCCAAGGTATAGGTGCACGTGAGAGGCAGTCAGCGTCGCCGTGCTTCTGTCCGGATCGATATACCACTGTGACGTCGTACTCCTGAAGGCGGAGGCTCCAACGAGCGAGGCGGCCTGAAGTGTCCCTAAGACTCGCAAGCCAACACAGTGAGTGGTGGTCACTACGCGAAAAGGTCGGCCGTAAAGGTAGGGTCGGAAATTGCCGATGGCCCAAACGACAGCTAGACACTCCTTTTCAGTCGTGGAATAGTTGACCTCCGCCTTTGTGAGACTGCGGCTTCCATAGGCTAGTACTAGTTCGGCGCCGTCTTGCCACTGAACGAGCACAGCACCGAGCCTCACGTTGCTGGCGTCTGTGTGGATTTCTGTGTCAGCCTTGTCGTCGAAATTCGCAAGTACGGGGGCTGTTTGCAGTCGCTTCCGCAATTCTGTAAAGGCTACCTGTTGTTCTTCTGTCCACTCGAAGGGTACATCTTGGCATGTTAGTCTCGTTAATGGTTCGGCGATCCTTGAAAATCCCTCGACAAAACGACGGTAGTAGGCGCAGAGACCTAAGAATCGCTGAATTGCCTTCTTGTCTGTTGGACGCGGGAACTCAGCAACGGCAGCTAGCTTCTCGGGGTCTGCCCGAACTACCGCGGGGGCTGACTACGTGTCCGAGAAACTTCAGTTCCTGAAAGCGAAAATGACATTTCTCAGGCATGATAGTCAGATTTGCTTTGCTGATTGCGAGGAGTACATTCCTGAGTCGTTCTAGATGTTCATCAAACGTTCTTGAAAACACCACAACGTCGTCTAAGTAGACTAAGCACGTCTGCCATTTCAGTCCAGAGAGAACAGTGTCCATCATACGCTGAAATGTGGCAGGTGCGGAACACAGGCCGAATGGGAGGACTTTAAATTTATATAATCCATCAGGAGTCACAAATGCCGTTTTTTCGCGGTCACGCTCATCTACTTCGATCTGCCAGTACCCAGACTTAAGATCCAACGAGGTGGAGAATTGGGCGTGGCGTAGACGGTCCAGAGCGTCATCGATCCGTGGCAGAGGATAAACGTCGCGTTTCGTGACACTATTAAGCCGTCTGTTGTCTACGCAGAAGCGTAGTGTGTTGTCCTTCTTTTTAACTAAAACGACGGGTGACGTCCATGGACTAATGGACGGCTGAATCACGTCATCATCTAACAATTCTTGGACCTGGAGCTTTATCACCTCTCTTTCCGTAGGCGCAACGCGGTAAGGATGCTGACGAGTGGGGCGTGCTGACTCGTCCTTAGGAATGCGATGCTTCGTAACGGAGGTGCGCCGTACTTTAGACTCGGTAGAGAAACAGCCAGAGAAGTCATTGACAAGGTCCAGTAGCTGCTGTTTCTGTCGTTCCGATAAGCCGGGGTTAATCTGAATGCGATCGCTCAGGTGGGCTTCTTTCAATGAATTAGGGGAAGCAGTTTCTAGTGAGGCGACATCAGTGAAGGCAGCAATTTCATAGAGGAAGGCGTCAGCTGTGCCTGGCAGTAAGTGCTGATATTCGTTGCTAAAGTTTGTCAGCAGGAATATTGAGCGTCTGTGCTGAAGCTGAACGAGGCCCCGTGCAATGCAGATGTTCCACTCAAGCATTAACGGAATGTTTGCTTCGGCGATGCCCTCATAGCCGTCGAATGTGTCACACGTTACCAGGGTCAGTAGGCAGCTTCTTGGCGGTACCGTTACACTGTCTTCCACGATGCGCAAGGCGTTTTTGGTGTGATTTTCGTCACCAGCGTTGCTTGCTATGGCTTTTGCCGTAGAGAACGTCACGCTTCGATTTTTACAGGTTAATTATGGCTCCATTCGCCTGTAGAAAGTCCATGCCGAGTATCAAGTCTCTCGAGCAGCTGGGCAAAATAATGAAGACCCCGACGTACGTAAATCCACGAATATTTACCCGAGTGGTGCATCTGCCCACTGGAATTAGTATATGCCCTCCAGCAGTACGGACATGTGACCCAGTCCACTGTGTAAAAAATTTCTTCAACTTTGACGCAAGCTCTCTGCTAATAATCGAGCGGTCCGCACCAGTGTCAATTAAAGTGGTAACTTCTTCGTCATCTATGGTAACCAGTATGTCTGACGTTACCACTTGCCTTTGTGCACCGGAGTGTGACTGAACGTCGGTGCTTTGTCGTCGTTGTCGTCGTGATGGAGGATATTCCAAGCGCTCGGCGTCAGCGGCCTACCTCCGGAGGTCGCTGGACTCAGTTTTGCGGGTTTGCAGGGCTGGGTGAACGACGTCTACGAGAGTCTCGATGAAATGAGGGACTTGGCGATCCGTATCAAGAAGGCGATGCAGAACGGGGCTCATGCCTTCGCTGCTCGAATGAACTGTCGCAGCTCGCGATCAATTTCTCTATCTCCATCGGGCGCTGACGTGGTCGTGGACGAGGTGCACCTGGAGGGAACACGCGGAGGCCCACGCGTCGATAGGGGCACATCCTGTAGACATGACCAGCCTCTCCGCAATGAAAACATAGAGGCCTGAGGTCAGGAGCCCGCCACACGTCACTTTTTCTGGGCCTCGACTCCTCGATTGACGGTGGACTACGACGCCTGAACGCTACTTCTGTTTGTTCGGAAGGGCGCATGACGTTTGAGGGGCCGTACAGCGACGGTCGTCGTACGGCGTCCGCATACGTCATTCGGACTGGCTCTCGCTGTTGTGGTACTTCGTAGCGTTCAGGAGCTTGGACGGCTTGCCTAATCTTGTCACGCACTATCTCTGCCACAGAAATTCGGGATGTCAGCGCGTCGGTTACCTGCATTTTGTGGAGCTCTTCTCTTACCACAGCCCTGATCAATTCACGTAGGTCCTCGAGGTGGGGTGTTTGACCTCAACCTGAAGGTGCCCCCACCTCAATAGGTGCTTGGGGCGCCACATGGGAAATGACCGCCATGGGAGCGGCCCAGACATCACTTTTGCTTGGCGCTACCTTGGGCTGTTGTTAGTATCTAGCTGTGGTGTAGTTTCGACTATGCTGCCTTGCTCCTTTCTTGACAGGAAGTGCCTTTCTTTGGTGAGTGTGTGTCTTGTGTGCCTACGACAAAGTCATGTTAGAGGGGCTGTGCGAAAGTTCCATCACGTTGCCGTTGTATTGTCTGGCACGTTGTCGAAGGGCCCTTTCCATTGCTGTCGCTTCAGCAAGGAAGTCCGCAAGTGTTGTGGGCGGATTCCGAATAAGTCCAGCGAAGATTTCTTGCTTCACACCGCGCATCAAATGTCGGACCTTCTTGTCTTCGGCCATTGAGGCAACCGCACGCCTGAAGAGCCGACCCATGTCTTCAGTATACGTGGTGACGCTCTCGCTCGGGGCTTGGAATCTTGCCTGTATTGCCAGCTCCGCTCGCTCCTTCCTGTCCACGTTGGAATATGTGGCGACCAGCGGCTGTTGAAATTCGTGCAACGAAGTCAATGTCGCTTCATGGTTATGGAACCACGTCCTCGTGGAGTCTTGGAGCGCGAAATACACGTTGCGCAACTTGCGGTCTTCGTTCCAACCGTTGCATTCGGCGATCCGCTCGAAATGGTCTAGCCAATCTTCCACGTCTTTAGTAGCATCTCCGTGGAATGCAATCGGCGTCTGTGGCTGGTTGAAGATGATCTGCACCGGTGAAACAGCCGCAGGAGCAGGGGGCTGTGTGGGCTCAGGGTCATCGTCCGGATACGATCGGGCAACAGACTGTGCTCAGGTTGGAGCCGTTGAAGACGGCCGCTGGTGCCTACATGCACATGAGTAATCTCTCCCGGACTACTCACTGGGGATGAGTCAGGGGTACGCTGCGTCTCGGGCAGTGGTATCATATACCCAGCACCTCCATCAGTAAAATGTCACGAAGATAATTAAATGGAACTCGTCGAAAGAGAACAGTCTTCTTTAATGATGGCCGACACTCAAAGAGAATACGCGCACACCTGCGCCCTTCGTCGTCTTCTCTCTGGCGATGTTGTGCCTGTAGTGGGTGACTGACTTATGACGCTCGGTGCCTGTAGTGGGCAGCTTACTTCGTGTCAATATATATATATATATATATATATATATATATCGTTTTTTTCCACAGAGTACATTCATTCCTCCCCGTGTGTGCACGACGAATGACTGCAAGCAGCTGGCGCAGTGGCTGAGGGTGCAAGTGCAACAAAAAGTCGACCCTTGCCACGACTTCTACGGCTTCGTGTGCAATGATTACGAGGGCACGCTGCCAATGTTGAAGGTAAGCCATAAACGTTGACATTAGCAATAAGTAGTGAACGGCTGCAATGTGGTGCAAAATAATGCGGAAAGACCACACCATAGAAGTGTAGCGCCGTGGTGAACGAGACGGACACACGTCTTTTCAATAACAAGGTCTAGTTTATTTCTGCATGAAAAAAGAGCACGCGCGCCGGATTTGGCTAGAGTTTTAGACGGAGAGCAGAAAATAGGGAAGAGAAGCAGAGAGCAGCACTGTGCGCGGACTTCTCCAGAAATATAAGCTGTACATAAAGTAATAAGAAAAAGGAGCTCACGCACAAAAACAAGTTCTCCATAGCGGGTCGAATAATGTATCAGTGTGCCTGGTCAGTAGCGCTCTCAGTTTGTTCACGACAGGCCTGCGGGAAGCTCCGCGGAGTTGTTCATGGATGCGGGGTTGGTGCACCAAAGGCGTGCTGGTGCTGTAGAGAACATCGTGGTCTCGTAGAAGAAAAACATACTTAGTTTTACTCAATTGCCAGACCCTCTTTTCTAGCGCAAGTAACAATGAACAAGCACAAAGACGCAACACATGGACCTCAACTCAAACGGTGTTTCATCGCGAATTTATTGAGATAGAAATTAAATGCAACCTCCAGGCGCATTTCTGCCGTCGTTGTCGCTGTCGTAGCGATTTTCCTTAGAAAGTCGAAATGCGATAACAACACCGTGGCCACGCGCCGTATGCTGTATGTGCGAGTAAGAGCGTCCGAGAGTGAGCCGACGATCGCGGCTGAGCTTCGCGCGCGCAAGGGGGGAAATCCGAGAGGAAGCGCGCCGTATTCTGTCGCGCGCAAGGCACCGGGGGGGGGGGGGGGGGGGGGGAGGTGTACTTCGGTGGCAAGTGTGTATGCCGTGGCCACACCCGGTCGCGCCGGCTTTATCTTGAAAGCGATCTGCTTTGGGGGCAGAGTAAGTGGGCCGAAGGCTCGTAGCGTTGCGTGTGCTGTGTTCTCGCCCCTCAATTAGCGTTGAAGAGATAGACAGCAGGAAGGTAATTTCACTCGCTGCTGCAGCCGCGTTTCTCCGCGTGAGCGTTTTGACAGCGAGTGTCCTCGGGCATGCAGTGTGTGTTAATTATTGGCTGTGCGCGCTGGCCTCACGCTTGATAATTTCTTTAGCAAGCCAATTTTTAGAAGTTGATACGGCCGATAAGACTACTATGGTTACTTCGTATGCCTGTCTGCTAATTCGGTATCGCAATCGGTGCTTCGCCTTTACCGTGGAACTGCGGCTTTTTTGGTGTTTAATGATTTGAAAAATGCACCAAATATTTTAAAATCGCCCTATTAAGGAGAAACCTTCTTGTGAAATAGTTACACCTTGATTTGAGTAACCCAGGAAAAAGATGGCCCGTGAACAATCAGTCCGTTAGAGAGAAAATGAATTAGAATGTTTACCATTCGTAAAAGTCATTACTGAATTTCGCGTAGATTACATTCTACACTAAAATCGTGAATGGGAACGACCCTCTAAAGGAGATAAAGCGCTATACCGTAAACCTATTTTATAGTGTGTTTCTATTCCATTTCCGCCATTTGCGCTCCGCGATTGGCCAAATGTTTCGGGATACACCTACTTCTCCTGTCCTTCTTGTGACGTCACCAAACTGCGAGAGCGCCCTCCCTCAAAATGACGTGTACACACCGATTATGCAGAAATATGCCGGACAGAGGAATAGATTATTTACCATTCCACGCCTTTGTCGCCATTAATTAGCCCTCCGGTATTGGTGAAAATGTTTTCAGGTGCGCCCACTTTGCCACTTTGCCCTACAAAGGTACAAAATTATAAAAATCACCATTTCAAATTTACGTTACCGCGCTAAAGACGCACTCTGGCGAAAAAAAAATTTTACGAATAACTGGAAACTGCCCTGTTCCGAAAATAATAGAAGTTGGCTCCGCTACAAACGCTCTGGCGCTGTCTGCTCGGAGCTGCCAGCGAAAATGTATTTCTTTGTGTAGAACAAATAATTTGCATGCCAAAATAGTGATGTCGTGCACTTTCATCACGTATACGACATCGCTCTGCCAATTATTTTTCGTTATGGATGCGTCTTGGCGGCATTTGTAACTCCCCGTTCCACGCCGCCCCGATCATGTTAAAGCCACTGCAGGCTAAAGCAGGCAAACAGGATCAATCGTAGACGCCGCCACTACTCTCCTCACCTTCATTCCGTGTTGGTGAAGCAGTGCACTGACCAAGACAAAGTGGGGAGACACAAGAATGCAATACACTTACGCCATTAGCAAACAAAATAACTGCACGTCTGCGCAGGTGTTTTGCTTGCGAGTGCAGCGATTGTTGTGTATTCTTGTGTCTTTCCACTTTGTCCTCGTCAGTGCGCTGCTTCACCAATCCAGTATGATGATTATTCACCAACTCGCACAACTTTCCACATTACTGATCTCCTCACCTGTTTGTCTGTATTCATTGCGCTAGCTCGCCTTTTGTCTGCAAAGTAGCAATAACCCTGTCGATGTAATTCTTTTCTCTTTGAAACCAAAGTGATCTTCTATTAAAGCGAAAAGGCCTTGATTGGGATCTTGATAAATTGCGTGGCACTGCCCGTGCTTGCGTCCGAGGTTACGTAAAGTTAACGTCACGAGATTACGATAAAATCAGAATGCAATTAGAATGCGTTAAAGCACCCTTGACCTTAGGTTAACACTGGTGCTTGTCAGTATTGAATTAAAAACTTAGCGTCACAAGCTTGGGTCGTAAGCAATTGTGGAAAGAAAGGAAAAACAAAATAACGTTGTAGATCATGTGACCAGTATTGGGCAACCAAGTTTCGATTGCGTGCAGTACTATGATGCTCACGCCCGAATGGCAGCCTTGGTGGACTATTCCACGCCGTCAGCGAACGCTTGTGGTTAACTTGCGGTGCACTTGTTTCCAAAGGTACATAAAAATAACAGTATCACTGCAAAAAAGCAGTAACGTCTCAGGTATCCGATAACTGACCAAACGGCCGACCAGCGGGAGCGCGCTGGTCCGAGCTTTATCAAGAGGCAAATGTTCAAAAAAGTGTCTTAGTCGGGCTTGAACTTGAAGTATAACCAGCTTTAATGGGAAACACTGCTGTAGGATTCGCTCCTAACTACGGGAAAAGCCTATTCGGAGCGATTCTGTTTTGATCCAGACAGTTTGGAATCGTCTGCATTTGGAAACGTAGCAACACGTTGTTATGTAAATGATGCAGCTCCGCTAAAAGTTGGCTTGAAATATTTAGGATCTGGTTAAGTCGCAGTTCTGCGTAGATGGATGCCTTTTTTACGGTTCTGTATAATTTACGGTTTGTCTCACCACCGGGGATATTTAAGGTCACTGGTAACCTCACAATGCTTTGCGTACTGCGCTGTATAATATTTAGAAATTATGTACTGTTATGAAATGCTGGTCAGTCGTGCTGTGCTAACTTATAAGACATTTCCTGGATTCTCTATCACCGAACATCCTTTCGTCACTTCCGTGTACAGTGCGACCATGCTGGCGGAACAAGTGGGATATGGAGTTGTTGTGTGACGAAACCTTAAGTTTGTGCCTGTATCATGCGCAGCTAAAGGTCGAGATCATTCGCATGTCCATATCAGCCGCCCTTGTCGCCACCGTGCCGGCCACAGGACAGACTGCCTGGCAGAAAGCAACCGCACTTTTCAAGGCGTGCCTCACGATGTTTGACACCGGGCGTGACGAGGTGAGCACCGTACAAGTCAGTGCAATGCCTCCTGCAAGCACATACATGCAGGCACACAAACCCACATGCACACACACATACACGCACGCACACACGCACACGCACACACACACACACACACACGCACACACACACAAACACACACACACACACACACACACACACACACACACACACACACACACACACACACACACACGGAACACAGACAGACAACACACGCACGCAGTAACCCGCAGCGACGCACGGGAACACACGCCGACATACGCGGACACGCACGCACACGGACGCGCACCCAGAGACGCACACACACACAGACACACACAAACACGCAAGTAAACACGCAAGCTCACGGAGACACGCACGCACGCACATGAAGACAGATCCCATCACACACACACACACGCACGCATGCGCAAATACAAACACAGTCACAAGCATATTTTTGCTTGAGAATAACAACAACACGATTAATTCCTCAAAGGAACACACCGGTGGTTCTCCTTGCTGGTCTTGTTCGAAGACAAGATCTTGCTCGCAGTTTCCTCGGAACCGCGGCAGCTAAATGCACCATCAAGTTCTCAAACATCGCAATGACATTTCAAGATCGTGACGGTAGTCTGCTGGGCCAGTTGGTGTAACATATCGTAAACGTATGAGTGGTTTAATTACAGCCCTAATTGTGTCGCACTCACAATATGACCCTGTTGGCCCTGTATGACTACACCTTTTGATGTGTTTGACTGACTTCGTGAACAACTTCCAATAAACATCACTTGTAAGTGAGCGTCCGTCCTGTCAAATCTTTCTTCACCCCTGCGGTTGAACTGCTCACAATTTTACGACATTTAAGTCTCTTCTTGATTACTGGGGGCGTTTATTACGCACATCTTCCTCATCTGTACCTTCATCTCACCTTCCTCAGCCTTAAAAAGAATGTGGCAACGTTTATTGAGGGCAGCTGGCTCCTGAAGAACACGGCGGTAGGACCTGGCTATCGGGCGGCGCCAGAGTGTAGCAGGCGCACCTCTTTCTCCTTGTCCTTGCCTGACTTTTGCATTGTGCCCACTACTGCAGGTGGCATTTTCCCCCCTTCCCCGGAAAGAGCATCGGCTCCTCGATGCTCAAGAAATGTTTCAAGGCCAATAATAGTAATAATAATAAAAGATATGGTCAAGGCGGACGCTTGCGCATAGAACACAGTCACCGCTACAGAGTGGCCGCTACACAGGCAACGCTACCCAGTCAAGGAGAAGAGAGGTAACAGCGCTAGCTAGAAATAGGAGCGTAAATATGAATAAATGAAAAAAAAAATCACGAACGCGCAACGTAGAGTTTCATGCGACCGACGTGAACTATGTGAGGGCAAGGTTGCTGTCGACGCCGTCTTTGTGCCGCACTGTCCGAAATAACCTCGCAGTTCACGTCAGTAATGCGGCGCAGCACTTCTTATGGTCCAAAATACCAGCTCAGCAACATTTAACAAAGGAAACGGAGGCGAACAGGGCGCCCACAACCACACTTGGTCGCCGAAACTTTAGCACACTTGCATGTGGCGGATGTTATAACGCCGTGCATCTGCGTGTTGCTGCTAACCGATGAGCAGCCGCGCCAGCTGGCGAGCTTCCTCGGCGCGCTGAGCAAATTCTTGAGCTTCAGTAGTGAGGTGCTCGGCGTCTTATTACGGAAGCATAGCGTCCAGCATCGTCTGAACTTTGCGGCTGCAAAGGAGGCCAAATGGTGTGAACCGCGCCGTTTCTTGTAGGGTGGTATTATACGCGAAGGTCACGTAAGGCAGGATGCGATCCCATGTTTTGTGCTGCACGTCGATGTACATAGAAATCATGTCTGTGACGGTCCTGTTGAATCGCTCCGGGAGTCTGTTGGACTGCGGATAGTAAGCAGTCCAACAGCAGTTCCGATGTCGGGTGTGGCTCAACTGGAAAAAAGCCGACAGATCCCACAACCTGCGGGAATCTATGTTATGCAAGGCAGTGTACGGGAAGCCTACGAAGTTAACGAAACGATCATAAGTGCACCAAGACTTAGGCGGCTGTTTCATGACCTACACGAGACGCATGCATTGACATTCATCTCATGAGTCCTCATTCATCTCATTAGCTATGCCTAAGAGACCTTAAGGCGCAAGCCTTAGTCATGCTCATGAATATGAGTTCGAGCATCAATGCCTTTTCCTTCACTTATGACCATATTCGAACTCATTACATTGGTTTCTCAGGGTTAGTCTTCTTTCGCTGAGTCAGTCATTTTTGCTGAGTCATGGTCATTACTGTGGCTTCTACCACCATCCTTTAGTGTTTCGCCCACTTGGTACCCACGTGCGAACCTATTTCAGTGGATTACAAGTGTTAATCTTTTTTTGCTGAATCATTATCATTTTTGCTTAGTCATGCTCATGACTGTGACCTTAGTGTTTCCTTCAATTAGTACCCGCGTCAGAAACTATTTCAGTACTTTTTGAATGTTTATCTTGTCGCTGAGCCATTGTCATTTTTGCAGAGTCATGATCATGACTATGACTTCTACCATCATCATTTAGTATTTCCTTCCCTTAGTACCCACGTCCGAAGTTAAAAATCCATTTCAATGGTTTTTGAGTGTTAATGTTTTTTTTTCGCTGGGTCATTGTGATTTGAGGCGGCTGTTTCATGACTTACATGACACGCATGTCATGAAATTCATCTCATGCCCTATCACTTATGTTCGTCATACATTGTTGTCATACAATGCCAATTTTGGTACCTACCAAGTTAACGAAACGACCATGAGGGCACCAAGACGTAGGCAGCTGTTTCATGAGCTACGTGACGCACATGTCATGATATTCATGTCATAACCTATCATTTAGGTTAGTCGTACACTCTTGTGATATTATGCCAGTTTTGGTAAATACCAAGTTAACGATACGACCATGAGAGCACCAAGACGTAGGCGGCTAGATAGATAGATAGATAGATAGATAGATAGATAGATAGGTAGATAGATAGATAGATAGATAGATAGATAGATAGATACTGTCAGTGGCAAATGTTCGCCAAGAATTGATTTGTATTTAAAAGTTCATCCATGAGCTGTGTTGTAAACGCCGCCCCTCGGTCTGTTATTACAGTGGACGGGGCACCATGGCGCAATACAATGCCACACATGATGAACTGCGCTACCTCAGAGGCCATGGCTCGTGGGAGCGGCTCTGTCTTGGCATACCGGGTTAAATATTGAGTCGCGACAATGACCCACTTGTTGCATTTGGTTGAGAGATGAAAAGGCCCAAGAAAGTCCAAGCCGACTTGGTTGAATGGCTTATGAGGTGGTTCGATGGGTTTCCAAATCCGGCAGATGTCAAGGTCGGTGACTTGCGCCGCTGATATTCACGGCAGCCTTTGACATAGTGCTTGACGCTTGCCGTAAGCCCGGGCCAGTAATACATATCGAGCACTGTAGCAACCGTTCGCGAGGATCCTAAGTAGCGAGGTGTGGGCTCGTCATGGCGAGCGAAACGAATATCGTCCCGCAAGTCTTTTGGAACCACCAGGAGGTAGGCTCGGTCATTCGAACGGGCGTTTTT
The DNA here is from genome assembly GCF_013339745.2 of Dermacentor silvarum. Taxonomy (NCBI): domain Eukaryota; kingdom Metazoa; phylum Arthropoda; class Arachnida; order Ixodida; family Ixodidae; genus Dermacentor; species Dermacentor silvarum. Next base: position 99,268,220 of record NC_051156.1, read on the forward strand.
CTTGTACACTACGTTGTCTCGTAGACAGAAGGACGACAACACGCGACATTGATGGCGTGGTATAGTTGTAGGGCGGCCCTCTAAGTGGTCGATGATAGGTCGAATTTCAACGTCGTCATGCTGCCGTCTGATCAAGTCTGATGCAGTAATGGCGCCGAAAAGGTCGTCATAGTCCTCTTTGTCTCGATTGACAGATTCGGCGGGTGCACGCGACAGTGTGTGAGCGTCTTCGTGCTTGCGGCCAGACTTGTAAACGATAGTGATGTCAAATTCCTGCAGCCGCAAGCTCCGCCATGCCAGTTGTCCTGAAGGATCGCGTATGTTTGCCAACCAACATAGGGCATGGTGGTCTGTCACCACTTTGAAGGGCCGTAGAGATAAGGGTGAAACTTCGTGATCGCCCACACAACCGCGAGACACTCGTTTTCTGTGGTAGAGTAGTTTGCCTCGGCACAGGACAGCGAGCAGCTAGCATAATCTATCACTCTTTCGTAACCGTCTTGACGTTGGATGAGTACTGCGCCAAGACCGATGTTACTGGCGTCAGTATGCACCTTGGTGTCAGCCGCGTCGTCAAAATGTGCTAGGACAGGTGCTGACTGCATGCGTTTTCGTAGTTCAGCGAAGGCCGCCTGTTGCTCATTCGTCCAGGCAAATGGCTTGTCATCCCTTGTAAGGCGAGTCAAGGGTTCTGATACATTTGAGAAGTTTTCAGTGAAACGGCAATAATACGTACACAAGCCCAGGAGCCGTCTTGCTTGCAGTAGGAGGAAATGCTGCTACTGCCGCGAGCTTGTCGACATCGGGTCGGACTCCTCTGGCGCTAACAACGTGTCCGAGAAACTTGAGCTCTTGATTACCAAAGTGGCACTTTTCTGGTTTCAGCGTGAGATCCGCCGATCGGATTGCTTCCAGCACATTCCGCAGGCGATGAAGATGTTGCTCGAACATTGCAGAAAAGACAACTCGTTGAAGTGCCGATTTTGCGTGAGGGCTTCCGAAGCCCTGGCGAAACGTCAGCGAAGCGCCGTGCACCCCTACTTGCGGGAGCGCGATGTTGAGGCCAAACGTCAGCGTCGTCTTGCCCTCTAGGAATCCGGCAACGGAGGTGCACGCTTCGGCAACGGAAGCGCCAACTTCCGCTGTGCGACGACCATGTTTCAACGCGAGTTTCTCAACCTGAACTTCGGAGCCTTCTGCAGTGCGTGTGACCGGTTGTGGTTCAAGCAAAACGTGGTTCTCGCCAGTGAAATTCGTTCCTAGGAACACTGAATAAGCACAGGACAAGCTTCGTTTAACTCCATTTCCTCGACAGGGAAGGGGCTACTGATTTCTACACTGAGGTGCCCGATGCTGCCCTTCATAGCTTGTCTCGGCTGCAGTGTAAATTTCCTCTATGCTGTTAAATGAATCCTCAATTAGCGTTTCGCTGCCTCGGCTGTGTCCCTCCTCTGGTTGTTAGTTTGCACAGATGCACTTATTGCGAAAGGCTGCATTTTGAAAAAATACTGTGTGCCTAAATGAGTAATATTGTAGAATGAAAGGCGTCGAAGTGATATCAAAGCATGTCAAATAATGCCAGAGTGCTCAAAGTGTGGAGGAGCGAACATAAATAATGTCCTTGATATTTTCATCAAGGTCATATTGTCAACCCGGTCATCAGGCATGCGCAAATCGGCTTGATTTCGATAACGTGGACTCAAAGTCGTGTTCGGAGTAGCAGCAGCGACGACAGGGGATACCGGGTTGGTAGCACAATTACTGTTATCAGAAGCGGGTAAATACCCATATTCGCGAACTCTTGGCGAACCAGGGCCTGAATAAGCGAAATAGTAGGCAGGTTGTTGCCTTGCATACCGACAAGAGGGGTAAAAGGTGCCATGGCCTCGAGTTCTCAACGGACGATCCTGGTGACGTTTTCTGGAGCTTACGCCTGATGGAGCGTGGCTAAACTTTCGTAGGAGGGCGTGGCAGCTGTATTGGCAAGGCGGTCGAAGCGGTGAGTAATACGCTGACTATTGGACTGCTCAAAACAACGACATTCAGCGATGATCGACTCCACTGTAGAACAGTTCTTACACAGTAGCAGATTGAACGCGTCACTGGCTATGGCTTTCACTACGTGTCCAACTTTGTCCACTTCAGGCATGTCCTTGTCGACCTTGCGGCTGAGAAACAACACGTTCTGAATATAGGAGATGTACGGCTCTGTGGACGTCTGAGCACGAATTGCGAGTTTTTCTTGGCCGCTAGTTGTCCTCCGATAAGTCTCTCAAATAGATCGCTAATTTAGGCTTACAGACGTCCCAACGTGTCAGATCTGCCTCATGCGCCTCGAGCCAGAGTCGGGCAGTGTCCCGCAAGTAAAAGATGACATTCGCAAGCATTATTGTCGGATGCCACTTGTTAGTGTGGCTGACGCGCTCATACATTGCCAGCCATTAATAGACGTCCACGCCGCTTGTGCCGTTGACAGTGCCGGGATCACGAGGGTGCAAGAGAATGACCGGTAACGGGCCTTGCTCACGCTGGGTCACTTGGTCGATCGTCGTGGTGGCAGCAACGCGCCGTCCGCTGTGAAGATTCAGTTCCCGGTGTTGTAGCGAGATTACCCGCACCTTCACCAAAGAAGTTACGGGGATATTCTATATACAATGGATTAATTTACAAGGCAAGGGGCACAACTCTACAGCTATGGTAAGGTGAGCGCATGCGCACCAGATAGCCACACCGTCGTCGTCCTCATCGTCCAAGCAACGACCATTGCCACAGCCACTGGCCCACGTCCTACCGAACAAATTCTTACAATCGCTGGCACCCGGACTGTGCACCATATGCTCCGACGTTCCGTCCTGAGGCCTCATGTGCTGAACGCCCTCCTTGGGAAACCCGGATCAGCCGCACACCATGGCCCCAGCGCCGCCAGTCCCGCTCGCCCCAAACTAGCCGCTCTCGGCCTCCCTTTGACCGTCTCTCGGAAAACTAGCCAGTGCAACCGTGGAGGTAACGCTGCATTTACGTCCCGGCCTGAACATCCTCTGATTCTCCCTCATACCTGATGCAACCTTCTTGAAGTTCTGGTTGATGGTGTGGCAGTTACATCTCGTCTTGATACCGGCGCACAAATTTCTGTAATGAGCTCGAACCTCCGCCGCAGCCTCCAGAAAGTCCTGACGCCCGCGACTTCACCTACTGTCCGAGTAGCCGACGGGAGTACACCAGCGGTGCTTGGAATGTGCACGGCACGCATCAACATTTCTGGTCACCACACATTTGTTCTTTTTGCTGTCCCACAACAGTGCCCCCATGACATCATCCTTGGAATCGACTTTCTGTTCACCCACGCTGCCCTTATCGACTGCTCCGCGGGACTTCTCCGGCTAGAACTTTCTTCGTTACTCCTGATGGCCTCTGTCAAATCAAAGTGATGCCTTTTGGCTTATCTAACGCTCCTACTGATTTCGAGCGCATGATGGACTCTCTTCTTCGAGGCATCAAGTGGTCCATATGCCTTTGCTACCTGGACCATGTTATCGTTTTTTCGACTACGTTTGAGAATCATCTCACTCGCCTGTCCACCGTGCTTGATGTTTTTCGCCGCGCTCGTCTTCACCTTAACTCGTCGAAATGTCGCTTTGGGCACCGTAAAATCTGAGTCCTCGGCCACCTTGTTGACGCTGCAGGCGTGCAGCCCAACCATGACAAAGTCCGCGCGGCTATTCAGTTCCCTACTCCATGGTCGGCCAAGGACGTCCGCAGTTTTCTTGGCCTGTGCTCGTACTTCCGTCGTTTCGTCCAGAACATCGCGGAAGTAGCGCGCCTCCCACTGGCCTACTGAAGAAGGACGTCGTTTTTATCGCTCGTTGTCATCCTAACGAACCCACCTGTTCTAGCACATTTCGATCGGTCAGCCAGCACGGACGTTCGTACCGACGCCAGTAGCCATGGTATATAGGCGCCGTCCTTGCACAGCAGTAGCGTGGCGTACACCGCATGGTCGCCTACACAAGGCGCCTTCTCTCGCTGTCGGAGCAAAATTACTCCATCACAGAACGCGAGGGCTTAGCTCTTCTCTGGGCCATCGCAAAATTCCGACCGTATATGTATGGAAGGCACTTCTCAGTCATTGCAGACCACCATGCACTTTGCTGGCTCAAGGATCCCACTGGTCGCCTTGGCCATTGGGCACTCCGCTTGCAAGAATACTCATTTTCTGTGTCCTAAAAATATGCACGGCTTCACCAAGACGCCGACTTCTTGTCACGATACCCGGCCGATCCCCCTGATACACTGGAAGATGAGCCTGACACCTTCGTTCTGGCCATTACAGACTTCGTCCAAATAGCTGACGAACAGCGCCGCGATAATCTTTGCGGCCAAATACATGGTCTCAACTCACCACACCCTGACCCTTCCCTGCGGATGTTTGTGCTGCACAACGACACCTTACACCGCTACAACGCCCGGCCTGACGGTTCTGACCTTTTGCTTGTTGTTCCCGCGCATCTTCGCTCTGCTGTTTTGCGCCAGCTCACGATGCACTTACCGCCGGACACCTAGGCGCGTCACGCACGTATTTTCGCATCTGTAGGCACTTCTTTTGGCCTGGGCTCTACCGTTTTGTGCGAAAGTACGTTCCGGCTTGTGACCTCTGCCAGAGACGCAAGACTCCTGCCCTACTGCCTCCTGGCAGCCTTGACCCCTTGATATCCCTGATGAAACATTTTTCTGGGTGGGGCTCGATCATCTAGGGCCTTTCCCCGTGTCAGTCACTGGCAGTAGATGGGTTTCAGTCGCCACTGACTACGCAACGTGGTACGCTGTTACATGAGCACTTCCCACCACCTGTGCTACTGATGTCGCCCATGTCATTCTTCACGATGTCATTCCGCTCCACGGTGCTCCTCGACAGTTAACCACGGACCGCGGCCGCTGCTTCCTGTCTGAAGTAGTCGACGACATTCTTCGTTCCTGCTCCACCAATCACAAGTTCATCACTGTGTACCATCCACAGAAAAACGGCCTTACCAAACGCCTCATCCGTACTCTCGCAAATATGCTTGCTATGTACGTGTCGGACGACAACCGTGACTGGGACATCAGCTTGCCTTTTGTGACCTTCGCCTGCAACTCTTCCCGTCACGACACAGCTGGCTACTCATCTTTTTATCAACTGTTTGGCTCGTCGTCTTCGCTAGTTCAAGGTGCGTGTGTGAGACAACTTTAATTAATATTGTTACGGGGATGGTGGGAGTATAGACTGGATGTATTTACAATATATACACAAGTAGGGTTAGTGTGGTCAAGATGGCTGACCAGCAACAACACGCAGCAGCTAGTGTCTCTCGATCTTCTTCTTTTCTTTCCTCCTATCCTTCCGTAACAGGACCCCGGGTGCTGAAGCACCGTCTCGGCGCATGTCAGGCGAAGAACTGCGAGCGAAGTATGGATTCCACCGCGAAGCCTGCACGATGTCAACTGGCGTCTTACTTGAGGACGGATCAAACTGTAACGGCGAGATCTCGTGATTGACGTCGTTAACTTGGCGTAGGACTTCATAAGGCCCTGTGTAGCGATAGAGAAGGAGAGACTGGGAGAGACTGACACGACAACATGGTGACCAGAGGAGCACCCAAGCACCTGGGGCGAACTTAACATCGCGATGGCGCCGATCGTACCGCTCTTTTTGTATATCCTGAGATGCCAACAGAAGCGATCGGGCGACTTGACGCGCCATGTGAGCGCGATCGATGACTGCACGAGCGAACTCAGTTGTAACACGTGGCACAGAAGGTAGGATGGTGTCAAATGGCAATGTAGGGTCACGACCATACAAAAGATAAAAGGGTGAATATCCTGCGGTGCCATGTCTGGACGAGTTATACGCGAATGTGACGTAGGCCAGCGTGGCGTCCCAGTCGCGGTGATCATTGGAGAGGTACATCGACATCATCTCTGTGAGTGTTGGATTGAGACGTTCCGTAAGACCGTTCGTTTGTCGGTGGTAGGCGGTGGACAGCTTATTCTCTGTGGCACAAGAGCGGAGGAGGCCGTCAACAACTCGAGACAAGAACGAGCGGCCGCGGTCGGTAAGTAACTGTCGAGGTGCACCGTGGTGGAGGATGACGTCATGGAGGAGAAAATCTGCGACGTCAGTTGCGCAACTAGTCGGCAACGCCTTGGTTATCGCGTAGCGTGTCGCGTAATCGGTAGCGACGGCGATAAACGTATTCCCTCTAGTCGTCGTCGGAAAATGGCCAAGCAGGTCAAGGCCTACGCGATAAAAAGGTTCAGAGGGAACTTCACTTGGATGGAGTCGGCCGACAGGTGGCAGGGGAGGTTTTTTCCGGCGCTGACACAATTCGCAAGTTGCGACATAACGACGCACAGAGCGGTAGAGTCCCGGCCAGAAGAACCGGCGCCGTACGCGGTCGTATGTGCGCAAAACTCCAAGGTGTCCCGCCGTTGGTGCATCGTGAAGTTGTTCGAGAACGACGGATCGTAGATGTCGAGGAAGGACAAGGAGAAACTCAGAGCCCTCAGGGTTGATATTGCGGCGGTAGAGGATGCCGTCGTGCAGCACGAACATGCGGCACGGGCCGTCGGTGCTGCCAGATTGCACTCCGGCGATGATGGCCTGCAAGGACTCATCGCGATGTTGTTCAGCGCGCATGTCGCACATGTGAGTGAAAGCCATCACGCAGGTCTCCGGATCATGTGCAACAGGATCATGAGGATCCACGGGAGGACAAGAGAGGCAGTCAGCGGCCTTGTGCAGACGTCCAGACTTCCAGATGATAATAAAAAGAAAATTCCTGGAGCGGCAAAGCCCAGCGACCAAGCCGTCCTGTCGGGTCCCGGAGGGAAGACAGCCAGCAGAGGGCATGGTGATCTGTAATCACCGAAAACGTGCGGCCGTACAAATATGGCCGGAACTTGCCGACAGCCCACACTAAAGCCAAGCACTCACGCTCGGTGATGGAGTAATTCCTCTCAGAAGGTGACAGCAGGCGGCTGGCGTAAGCTATCACGCACTCGGTACCATTCTGCTGCTGGGCGAGAACAGCACCGATGCCGTGGCCGCTGGCGTCAGTGTGGACTTCGGTCGGTGCAGATGGATCAAAGTGGGCAAGTATGGGAGGGGTGGTCAGAAAGCCCATGAGAAAGGCGTGTTCTTCTTTAGAAGATCTGCCAAAGGGCGAGCAACGTCGGCGAAGTTTTTGACGAAACGTCGAAAGTAAGAAGACAGGCCGACGAAGCAGCGCACGTCAGAAGCAGAACGAGGCACAGGGAAACTGCGAATGGCACGAACTTTATCCAGATCTGGTTGTACACCGGTTGCGTTAACGAGATGTCCCAACACGGTAATCTGACGGCGCCCGAATTGACATATCGTGGAGTTCAGCTGAAGGCCGGCTTTCCGCAAGACCGCAAGAATTGCAGAGAGTCGTGTAAGGTGGCTGCTGAACGTGGGAGAAAAACAATAACGTCGTCAAGATAGCAAAGACAGGTGGTCCATTTGTAGCCGCGCAGAAGACAGTCCATCATTCGTTCAAATGTCGCAGGAGCATTGCATAGGCCAAAGCGCATTACTTTGAACTGATATAAACCATCAGGTGTTATGAAAGCAGTCTTCTCACGGTCCATTTCATCAACAGGAATCTGCCAGTAGCCAGATCGAAGATCAATGGACGAGAAGTATGTAGCTCCGTGCAAGCAGTTCAAGGCGTCATCGATGCGTGGTAATGGGTAGACGTCCGTGCGCGTGATCTTGTTTAGATGGCGATAGTCGACGCAAAACCGCCAGGTACCATCCTTTTTCTTCACAAGGACGACTGGCGAAGCCCAAGTACTGGCTGATGGTTCGATGACCCCTTTTTGGAGCATTTTGTCAACTTCTGATTGGATTACTCTACGTTCAGCATGTGATACACGATAGGGACGCCGACGGATAGGATTCATGTCGCCAGTGTTGATACGGTGGTGAACAACAGATGTTTGGCCGAAAGGGCGGTCGCCGAAATCAAAGATGTCGCTGTACGATTCGAGCAGGAGACGGAGGTTCTTGGCCTGAGCAGAGGTGAGGTCAGGTGCAATCATTTTGGCGAAGTCATCCTTGAAAGAACCAGAGCTGTGAGCTGCAATTGGTGCTAATAATCCACTCTCGGCATCCATACTTTCAATGTCAAATTCGGACGTACTAGAAACGCTGGCCAAGAACATGCCGGCCGGAAGCACTTGAGGGCACAGGCTGAAGTTCAGAAGCGGGAGAACGACGTCATTATTCGTAACCGTGATCAGCTTATGCGGAACAGCAACGTTTTGGTTGAAAAGCATGTCGACGATGGGGCTAAGCACATATTCACCGTCAGGAATCTGTGGCTGTACTGTCAAAGCGACGTAAGTGACTGCCTCGGGTGACAGACGCACATCTTGAAGCGAGCACAGGCGCGGTGGCGGCGTGGTGCTAGGAGCATCGGCGAGTTGAGGCAGTTCCAACTGAAGAACGCCGGTTGCGCAGTCGATGAGAGCATAATGGTTGGATAAAAAGTCCAACCCAAGGATAACGTCGTGAGGGCAGTTGTCGATCACAGCTAAGAGAACAGAAGTAAGGCGGCCGGCTATACTTAAACGTACAGCACCCATTCCGAGAACAACCAGCAGGCCACTGTCGGCCACACGAAGCACTTGTGCAGTTGTTGGGGTAAGGACCCTCTTTAAACATCTACGTAGGCTAGCACTCATCACAGATATGTGGGCTCCAGTGTCGACGAGTGCTTGGACAGGTACTCCGTCTACTTTGACGTCAATTAGACTTCGCTTTGTGGGCACAGACAGAGGATTTGCTGCAGTAGTTGTCAATGCAGCACCACCTCCGAGGGCTGCAGTTCTTAGTTTTCCGAAGGAATGCGGTCGAAAGCCACAGGGGACGAAAGGCGACGTGGCTGTGGCGAACGGGAAGATGGGCGACGTGTTTGTGGTGAACGAGACTGGTGTCCTCGAGGCGATGGTGAGCGACTGTACCACGTGTTCCTGGCAGAGTTGTCGGCACTGTTAGACTCGGCGGAGGGCGAAACACGGCGGAAATTTCCATCAAAACGGTTCAGGTTGGTGGGCGTGCGAGGTGCTGAGGGCCACGAGTTGCGATAGTATCGGGCGACATGACCAATACGGCGACAGGTGAAACTTATCGGCTGGTCGTCCCCAGTCCTCCACTCAGTCGGGTTGCGATAACGCGTAGAGAAGCGTCGCGGTGGATCAAACAGAGTAGAAGGGCGTTCGTTGGCTCTGGGGTTGGCGACAGCACAGACAGAACGTAAACCAATTCTTTCAAGTTCCTGGCGAACGATGGCTTGAACTTGAGGAACTGAAAGAGGGGTAGCGTCAGGGCGACGCGAACAGAAAGCTGCGGGCGCCATCGCTTCCAGTTCACGTCGAACGATTCGCACCACGTCCTCTGATGGCGACACATGCTGCTGTGTGGGCTGATCATCACACGTCGACGTTGGGGTAGTATTGGGGAGTCTGGCGAATGGTTGCAGGACGCGGCGGCTTTTGACCTGCTCGAATTGTCGGCACTCTTTGAGGATAGCATCAACTGAAGAACAGCCTTTGCACATGAGCAGATTAAAGGCGTCGTCAGCGATTCCCTTCACCACGTGCCCGACCTTCTCAGCTTCAGTCATGTCGCGATCATCTTTACGACAAAGCGCCAGCACGTTCTGGATATACGAAACATAGGACTCTGTGGGGGATTGAGCACGGGAGGCGAGTTCCTGCTTTGCGGCAATCTTATGGCCGGCTGGTTGGCCAAACAACTCTTTTAGCTCCTCTTTGCATTGGTGCCAGCTGGTCAGCTCCTCTTCGTGGTTTTCGTACCACACCTTTGCCGTGCCTCTTAGGTACAACACGTTAGCTAGCATAAGCGTAGGGTCCCATCTGTTGACTCCACTCACGCGTTCGTACATGGCCAGCCACTCTTCAACGTCGGCGCCATCGGTCCCACAGAAAGTTCCGGGATCCTTGGCTTGTACAACCACAACCAATGGGGACGACGACGTAGCTGGCGGTGGTGACGTTGGAGGCGGCAATGACGTTGAACCCGCGTGCTCACCGTTAGTCATGGTGGGGACGGTGACGCGACGTCCACTGCGGAGCTCCGCTTCCAGCCTTGGCACCCCGCACCTCTCACTAATATGTTACGGGGATGTTGGGAGTATAGACTGGATGTATTTACAATATATACACAAGTAGGGTTAGTGTGGTCAAGATGGCTGACCAGCAACAACACGCTGCAGCCAGTGTCTTTCGGTCTTCTTCTTTTCTTTCCTCCTATCCTTCCGTAACAATATCCTACAAATTATTGGCCTGGGTATAGGCCACGCCGGGGGCAGCAGAGAGACCCTGTCGCTCGGTAGCTTCCCGGGCTTGCTGGATGGCTCAAAGTTGGTCCTGGAGATCAGAGGTAGTCAGTGCGGCCCTCCACAGCACCCTTAGTTGATCCGGGAGGAAAATAAAAGAGAAAAAGTAAGCGTGAAATCAAGTAACAATATAATCAAGAATTAAAGTTCTACACTATGCTAGCACGTGTGGAATAGCTTAAGGCACACTAGGAAGAGAATTTCTGGCAGTGCGAGGCGCTACTGTGACAGCGGCAACACCATCGAGCAAAACTTGTTTCTCTTGTTGGCTAGGAAGTAGGCGTATCAAAATAGCGTCGAAGTTTTTCACAGAGAGGTTGTCGACGTATGGGCTTCTCAAGACAAGAGCCGCCACCCGGCTGTTATTCCATGTAGCGTTGTTGATGACCGTATTGTCGGGTTTTGCTACTATTCTGGTTCTTGATGCAAAGGCGGGCTGGTTTTAGGGCTTCTTCAGCGCTCTGGAGGTAGGCGGCGACCTCGAGATAGTCTTCGTCACTCAAGTTCAGTAGCGTGGCGTCAAACGTCGTCGCTGAGTGTCTATTGTAAACCATCTTGAACGGCGTCATCTGCATTGTTTCTTGCACTGCCCTGTTCTAGGGAAAGGTTGCAATGGAAGGACGGTATCCCACGTTTCTTGTTCGCTGTCGGCATACAGTGTTAAAATGTTGGAAAGAGCCCTTGTTTATGTGCTTCGTAACACCACTTATTATGCGGGTAATAAGTGCTTGTTCTACATCGAAATGCTCGTCGGTTTTGCACGATCGCTTTTCTGAGCTCCCCATTAAGTACCGTTCCTCTGTCTCTGAAGAAGGCTTCGGGGGCACGATGCCATAGCAGGGTATTCTCGGCGAGTAAAAAAATGTCGCAGTTTCGCCCGAACTGCGAAGCATCAATTGCGATAGCAAATTGGTAGAGAGCTATTCGGAGTAGGGATAGTAGAGTAGTTTTATCGGCCGCATAAACTTGGACACATTCGCTTTCTAACTGAATTGACAAGCGTGGTGTCATCGCGCACAAGCAAACATGAATAGATCACACTGAATGACCGCAGACAACGACTGTCAAAACGCTGGCGCGGCCGCTGCAGCGGGCGAAGAATCGTGCGGTCTATCGCTTCAACGGAAACTGAGCGGCATTTACAAAGGTCAGAGCCGTGTGGAGATAAGAGACGGTGCGGGCGACGGCACCACAGCCAGTGCAAGCGTATTTGTTGGCAGAGTTTTTTTGCTTTCGCGTGGGAGATTGCGTTGCCAGTTCTCCTTGCGCTGGGTTGCAAGATAAGCATTTGGTGCCGTAGCACCGCGTCGCCCCGGCCTCCCTCCCCCCCATACCCCCACGGCCTTTTGGGCGACAATCGCGTTTGCTTTCCGCCGTGCGTTGGCTCTCCGTGATAGCGCGCGTCCCCCGCGCGCTTTTACTCGTACGGCGCGCGGCGACGATTTTATCGCCCTTGGAATCTATACGGAACCTGACGGCGGCGGTGACGGCGACGGCGACGACGATGCCGACGGCAAAAATCCCGTTGAAGTGTCCATATAATTGCTATCGCAATAACAAGATGGCGGCTGAGCAGGACGCTGGGAAACTCGACAAGATTGTCGTCTGCGCGAATAATATGTGCGTTTTCCACTTTCTTTTTCTTTTTCCTTTTCCGCCGCCAGGTAGCATCGCGTCGCAGAGGCGTCTTCCACGCGTCTTCCAAACTTTTCGTGACGCGTTCTATTCAAGGAGGTTTAAAAACGCAACTTTTTTAACCTGCCTTGGTTTTGTTCAGTTCTAATCTGTCTTGGCTGTCGCCTTAGCTGCCAACGTCGACCGTCTCCACTACTGGCCTGAATTGGCACACACGCGTAGCAATGCAGACTTTCACTTAGAAATGGCATCACTTCTTTCAAATGTATTCCATTAGTGGCGACTACTTGGCACGATATTAACAGTAATTGTAAGCAGGCGGAGGCCAAGACAGTGGACGATAAAAAAGGAGGAAGGAGTTCACAAGTTATACAATAAACAAATATCGGCATGCTTTGTTTAAGGCTCGAGTACTGATAGTTATCCGTGGTAGTAATCAAACTTGAAATATAACCTAGCTCGTTTTCTCGTTAATCAAAGCTGTCATTCTCCTATCGATCAGTGTTACGCATATGTTTCCATGAATCTTCGCTCTGCCACCTTTAGTTTTAGTTTAAATCGGTTTCAAGTTATGACTTCCGAACTTTTGACTTCTGAAGGTTTAAAAAGGTAGAAGGAGTCGGATTTGTATAGCGTGTTCCTATTTCATTCACTATGCACCTAAAACAAGGACCCCCCCACCCCCCCCCACCACACACACACGCGCACGGACGCACATCACACACACGCACACACACACCACACACACACACACACACACACCACACACACACACACACCACACACACACACACACACACACAAATAATTATTATAGCTTAGCCGCTCAGCGCAGACTTATGAAGTACAGTCAACCACAAAAGTTTGCGGACCACGCGAGCGCGTGGCCAAGAGCCTCTTCGCGACACTTCCGCTACGTCACCAGCGATCGACAGCAGCGCTACGTTGAAGACCGCATCCCTCCTTAAATCTATGGCCTGTCTATTTTCGCACTGTGCGCAATATTTTCTACCTGTCTCTTTCAACGTGACGCGGCTCTTTGTTAGCCAGGGCTACTTGCTTATATTTTGAGAGCAGAATATCAGTGCAAGTAATCAGACAGCGTATTCTTCGGCTGTTATCAGTTCTATTTTCGAGTATCCGCGCTGTTTTTTTTTTTTCGTGAGTGCGTGAGAGTGAGCGATGAGCATGCCATGGGACACAGATGCTTGTCAGTAGGCAGAATTTTTCCGTCCTCCCCCATCGCTAAGTGACAGTAGCGGCCGGGATTTGATCGCCTGCGCCCAGGTTTGCTGCGCAAAGCCCGAACCACCCGCGCTGCTATAGTGGTTACATTTAGAAAAAATAAGAAATAATCGGGTGCGATGACTCTTTTTATAACCCTTTGCGACACGGCGTCCTCGTTTGGGGACTCGAACTTCGGAGGCGCGTCCCACGCCACGTGTTTCTTCAAATGACCTAAAACTCAGTGTGCACATTCGTGTCCGCTTCCTGATGGGACAACTAGCGGTCAGTTAACTTTCATTGTCCTGCGTATTGCTGCAGATGATCACTTTGCTGGAGACACTACCCATGTTAGACAATCGTTCGACGTGCCGCTTCCAAGACCAACGTCAAGAGTATTTTTTTTTCTCCGGTCGACACGAATACAACCGAAAAAGCAGTGTGCATGCGTTTCGGGCCTAATAGTTGATTCTTTTTATGCAAGCAATTGAAGCTGACGGATTTCAGAATAATTAGTATAATGAGTTATACGCCAACTAATTTTTTTTACTGAAACTCGCACAAACAGCACATTGCTTCGTCTTCTTTCTTGGAATGTAATAGTGATGCGTCTTGAAATGATGCCATGCGCATTTGACGCATTTGCAGACAGTGCATCATAATCGTGTCTGAAGGGGATGAATTTATTGACAAGACATTTACAGAAGTGTCATGAACATAGGTCTCTCAATGATCTAGCAGGAATGTGAAATGTCCGCCGTTTCTAGCACCTTATTGATGCGTGTGGGCATCGACTCGTACAAAGATTCCGTAATCCTCCGGTCGACCGCGCAGGCTTTCCATTCTTGTGTGATCGCTTGCCACAGCGTATCGGCCGTGCGGCCGCGGTTGGCTCGTGTGGACAGCCGTTTCTTCAACATGCCCCCAGACATTTTCTATGGGATTCAAGTCGGCGCCACATGGAGGCCACTCAAGCTGGCAAACAGCATGTTCTTCTAGCAATGCTGGACGATACGTGCTTTATGGATCGGGCTGCGGTCTTGTTGAAAAAAAAGCAGCCGTCGCTGAAGGGACCGTCCAGCGCATACGGAACGAGGTGTCTAGTGATGACGTCGCAGTACCGTGACGCAGTGAAGGGCCCTTCCAGACGCACAAGGGGACCAAGGCCATCTTTGCTGATTGCTCCCCACACGCTCACGGAACACCGTCCACTGGATAGAGCACTCTGTGTGTAATTAGGCAGATATCTGCAAGAAATAGCATACAATTGGGTTCCAGCGGCGCGTCTAAAAGTTGTGAGTCCTCTTGCGTATGAACTTTATAATGCTGTTATAGGAGTTGCAATAGAAAACGTGCAAACATCATTAGTAGTACTGAAAGACCACTGGCAGCTTTTAATTAGCTTCAGAGTAAGTAGTACTATGAACAATTCGTTAATGTTTTCAACATAATACCACTACAGAAAAATCTCGTAATGTCCAAAAGCTCATTTACGTGAAACATGTTGTGATGCAGAATTAGCTCGTGAATAACTGCCAATACACTGTAAACACACCTGCAGTTTAGTGGACGCCAAACCCGCTTCCGTTGGTCCCAGCGCGTGGAAAAAGTTGACTCGTCGCTAAAGATGACATCTGCCCCATGTTCTCTGTTGTCCAATCTTTCATTGCTGTAGCGAACATGAGTCGTTCTGTGTAGCTGGCTGTCTGAGAGGCAGGGCTTCTGTGTTGCTACGAAAGACTGCAGGCCAAGCTCACTCAGCCTTCTTCTTACAGTCTCAGACGATACCGTGAGCGAGAGCGCTTTCCGGATATCCTCTGCACTTTGAAAAGGATCAGCCACGATGGCGGCCGTAATCAGGCGGTCCTCTTCCTCAGTTCGTGGCCCTTGGACGCCCTTGCGCTCCATATCTGTGAATCTGTCATCGTCGCGGAAAGCTTGAATAATCCTATTCACGGCAGTCCGGCTCCTGTGGGTTCGGCGGCAGATCTCGCGCTGAGGTATTCCCTCTATAAATAAACGTCACAATGTGCCTTCTTTCGTCAAGTGGAACACGCAGCGGCATCTTTCCAATAGGCAATCACCACGTGGCCTGAAGCAAGTCTACTACGTTTTCAGCGACTGATGCGGAAGATGCGCCTATGTGTGAAAGAAAATTTTCTATGCATCCGCTTTTTCTTATTTTTGATGACAGTGAAACCCTCCCTACCCTTTCTCTCAAGACGCAGAAGCAGCAAACACTCATTGGACCAAGATGCTGCCAACCAAAGTGCGCCAGTAAACGTCGCGTAAAAAAATCGTCGCAGCGCTTCGTGAAACTTATCTACCCACTGGCACACCAGTCGACAAAGGTTGCAGTGATTGCTCCGATACTGCTATCAAGCCAGATATGTGGCGGTCTTATCGCAGACAGCGCTCTGCGTCAACACAACGAACTAACAATGTCATGCACGGGAATAAAAAATTAACAGGCAGGCGAGTACCAAGAGGGCTCATATCCGGGAGAGCGCCCTGTCGCCGCTAGGTGGCGTACCGCTAGGTGGCGCGGATAGGCAGTCTGGCACGCGCTCGCGTGGTCCGCAAACTTTTGTGGTTGACTGTACATTGCATTGGCCGAACAGGCGCACGTGGGATGTACCTGGTACATCCACGTGGGCGCTGGTGGTCTCCGTATTTCTAGTCTAAGTTGTACAGATTCTTCACGATAGAGCGCAGCAGCCACCTGTGTTTGTTAACTTAATTCTTTATTTAAATTAAGTTTGTAAACTCCTGAAATACTCCTTTGTTGTTACGTGGCGTATTTTATATTTTTCATACGCAGATGGCATAGTGATGAAAACATTCATTGTTTTCTACATCTTCTTAGTTTGCATGTTGAGAATTTTGTACCGTAATTTAGGAGCTTTAACGGTGGCCATAAATATCTATTTGGATAGTTTAACGGTGAAAACCTTAATGAAGGCTGCTAAGCTCAACTGCGAGCAACATGCACTTCATGTGGTTCTCGCAAAATGGCCATATTTTCTTCAAAGCTCGATGCATGATAATACGGGGTTTCTGTAGAATGAGTAGATGCGTGAACGAAAGACAGAGGGAGGGAGCGGATCACTGACTTCTCGTTGTTGCAGACCGATGACCTCATAGCCTGGATGACCTCGCTAGGGGATCTAAATAATCTCACACCTTCGGACCCGTTTGACGTGGTGGACATGCTGGTGCGCTTCTCGCTCGACTTCAACATCCCAGTCTACATTCACTTAAAGCTTGATCCCCAAACAGTGGTGGACAACAAACGTTTGTTGAGCGTAAGCATCTATTTATTGCCGTTACTTCCCAATTATCTGTAGCAAGCGATATGTTATCCGCATTTGATTTATTCATTCATTTGTTACTCACAGCACAGGGATGGTCGATTTTTTTATTTGAATGAACGATTAGTCATTCATCATATAGTCTTCACTCGATTAATCACTTTCGATGCAAGGTTTATCGCAGGATTTATTGATTTGTAGAATTTCTTTCCGGGTACGTTTAAAAACGTTGAAACACGTTTATGTACATTTGTAGGATCCTATTTTAATGTTTGAGGGGCGCAACGAAGTTTTGAAGACGCGATATATGTTTGATAAGTGATAATCTTTAACTGTTAAGATATAGTGACACTAGTGGCTTTTGAAGGCAAATGCAAGATATGATATAAATGGCACTTAGTGTAGATTTAAATATAATACATTGTACTAGGGAATGCTTGTACAGTAGAGTTAAACAAAAAAATAATAAAACCCTACTAAAAAATCCTATTTGATTTCAACGGGTTTCATCAAATAGGATTATGGAACGGGACCCCGTTGAAGCTGTTTTAGTCCAGACCGTTTGTCCCCGTTTGAACCCATTTAGCCCAGACCTGTTTGCCCCGTTTAGTCCACTCCGTTTGACCTGTTCGAACCTATTTAATTCCTATTTGAGCCAGGTTTCTTTAGACTGGTCCGATGTCACTTAACATAAGTCACTCTTAAATCTATTTGGTGCACTTATGGATTTGGTATCAGCCTTGAACGAGTTTTGTGTGACCTATGAGTGCGCTTGACATGTATGGCCTATAAGAGTATGCAACCTAAAAAGATCGGTAGCTCATTTTATATGTACTACGAGTATGCAAATGTAATTCTTGCAGGTGTACTGCATGCTTTATCATTTGTACATTTTACGCAGTGTTGTGTGCTGTAATGGTATGTGCATAAAACAAATGTACAGCAAAGCGTAATTTTAAGTTGGAAAAACGTCGGGTGAAGAGCACTTGTAAAAGAAAGAAGACTTGTAAAGAAAGAAAGTATACTTTACATGTGTTTTTATGTCACCCATTCAAACATTAATACTGAAGCGCTCTGATTTTAAGACGGGGAATGTCGCACATCTGACAAGCATAGTTTTATTCGAAATTCTATAATGGTACTCGGACAGAAACCAGTGGAATGTTGCTTTGGTGAGATTGCAGGGCACCTGCAAAAGTAAAGCCAACACTTCTTTTCACTTATGCAACAGGTTCACACAAACGCAAAAGCAGTTTGCGTATGTTCACACAGAAATGGGTAAGCATTCGAATATAGGCGATACTAACAAATCTCATCAAAGGTAATAGTTTCAGGCAATTTGGCTATGATTCAAAGGGAACATGCATTGACTGTGGTAGAATAAACTGTCACAGTTAGCGGGCCACAGAATCAAGTGTTATAATCAAAAAGACATCACTTATTCGATTAACAAATATTGAAGCAACCAGAGTAGTACCAAGCATAAAATGCACATTTAAAAGCAGCGGACACGTCACGCTATAATGACTGAAGCTACCTTTTGCCAGCAAAGTAAATACCGGTGGAATAGTGGCTTTAGCATCCGTGTTGGCTGGTTATTCATACTGAAATTATGAGACATAGATGGCTAGTTGGTCGCGGCTTGATGGTAAAGTTATGATGGTTTGTAGTAAATTCTGCTTCTTTCTACGTCACGATCTCATTGGTAATCGGACAGAGTGTTCCTCTGACCCCTCACAAAGTGCAATGAGCATGAGAAGGTACCGCCTCCTGCTTTTAACTATATTGCACGAGAACAACTATATTATGGTCGTGCGTCCTCCTGAAGGACATCACCTTATACGACTCTTGCACAGGAGGGTGCTTGGTGGCACCTGAGTAATCCTCTGCCGGTCTCACTGATTATTGTCCTTAAAGGTACTAAATGATGCGTGTGGACGCTCGCACGATTAAGCTGAAATGGG
>NC_051156.1:99286874-99318951 GCF_013339745.2 Dermacentor silvarum
GGCTCTGGAAAACAGGACACATCATAGTGTTCCAGTGGATTCCTGCTCACTGTGGCATCATCGGTAACGACATTGCTGACAGGGCTGCCCGATCTGCTCACGAAGACATCCAGACGCGTACAATACCTTTGGCGAGGACGGACACTGCCAGGGAACTTCGTCTGCTTGCACGCAAAAAGTCACAAGCTTTATGGAGTTCAAGTGCCTTCAATTGCCGATTGTACAAGTTGGACCCCTTGCTGCGTCTACAATTGCCATCTAGCCTTTCCCGCGGCGAAACAACCTTGCTGTGCCGCTTGTGGCTGGGAGTGGCGTTCACGAACGCTTACTCCTTCCGTATGGGAATGGCCGAGAGCCCGATGTGCGACTCCTGTATGTGCGAGGAAACCATTGAGCACCTATTGTGTACCTGTCCTCGCTACGACGTGCAACGCCTCTCTCTCAGGACCACTTTAAACCGACTGGACTCGAGACCCTTCTCTGAGTCAAAGATACTCGGACCGTGGCTACACCTGTCACTGGCACAAAAAGCGATGCGTGCATTAGTGCAGTATTTGAAGTGCACCGGTTTATGAGACCGCCTATAGTGTCCCTGTACATCGTCCCACCTGTACTCAGTACTCATTCTCTCCCTATTTTATTCTTTCTATTCCCCCTTTCCCTCACCCCTAGTGCAGGGTAGCAAACCGGATGCTCTTCTGGTTGACCTCTCTGCCTTTCCTCTCCTTCCTCTCCTCTCTCCTGTTACCTCGGTTACTGACCGCCGTTGCCGCAGCACTGAAATTGTTCACGTCTCTCGCCTGAAGCCGTATCTTCGGCGTTACGACCGTTTCTGACTCGCTGCCTTGCCGGCCGCTTTCGTGAGGGGGGGGGGGAGGAGTTAGTGTGAGCGCTAACTGTGCAGTTCATCATCGTCTTTAAGTGTATATACCCATCCTCACGATCATCATCATTTTGTCGGGTTGGTGTTCCTGGGCTGTCTCGCGCTGTGTGACAATACAAGAGCTCTGCCTTCGGCTCGGGCGTCGTTTCACAATATACAGACGTGCACACACATATATATATATATAACAAATTTCACAGAAGTGTATAATAAACAAAAGTTACCAGTAGGAAACGTTCTTTATTCTAAATTATTTTACATACTTGCAAACATATATGTGCATCTATGTTAAAAAATAGAGAAAGAATGTCCATATAGGCTGCTGCTTTCGCGACAGACACCTCGGCAACGTAGCGCAGGGCGTCATCAAACCCTCGAAGTTTAGAAGCGCGAAGACGCTCTTTGCCGCATCGAGTTCACAACGCAAGCCCTGCCGCACGGCCCGAGCACAATCGCTGCAGCGGAAACCTGGATTCTAGGAATCATAGTTACAAGTGTGAACGTATAAACACAACGAGAGTACATCATAAGTTCTGCGGAACAGTTAGAGGATTTAACAATACACATCTATAAGAATAAATCCAATACTTTAATTTTGTTTAGAGATAACACATCCACATTTTGTTGGTTGAAATAGTTAAGCAGGGAAGGTAGTGTATGTTTAAGGTGTTGACAGCCATAATTAGTACGCGAGAAAGGGACCTGCCATGGTGCCTGGCGACGATATGAATATGTACTTCTATTTTCTTGTAAAGTTGCCAGGGTTAAGAATGAATCAAGTTTTCCCAGCATAGCGTAGTAATGTTTTGAATTTATACATGTCACGAGCTCTAATTATTCTGTTTTGTTGGAAAATCCCTTGCGTGTGCTCGAAAAAAGAAACGTTCGCTATCGCTCGAGCCGCTTTCTTTTGAAGTATTTCGAGCATTTGAATATTTTGCGCAGTACCATTACCCCATATAAGTGAACAGTAACTGAGGTGTGAATGGAAAAGAGCATGATAAATGAGACGCCTAACTTAAACAGGTAATACACTTCGTTTCCGATTTAACACACCAACAACTTTTCGTACCTTAGAACAAACATCACTAACGTGTTCATTCCAGGACATCTGCGCAGTGAATATTACGCCTAGGGTCTTTATGGATGACGTAATGTTAATTTTATATGGACACAAAACAATATTATGTGGCAATGTAGTAGAACATTTCCCAGAGCATGAAAAATAACGCATTTTATTTTCGTTTGATTGAGGATGAGGCCGTTTGCCTAACAAGTTGCACTGTCTCTGAGCCTCTAAGAAATGATCGGAAGCTTCTTCCATGTCATCCAGCTGGCCGTAGCTCTGCTAGCACAGAAAGAGCGCTAACCGCGGTGATGACAGTTGCTGAGAAATTGTTCTGCCACCACTAGGTTGCAAAGTGCCAAATACTCCTTTTCGGTCTTGGACATTTCCACCCATCGATCAAAAAACTCAGTAGCCTAGTGGCGTACTGTTTGCCAGCTTCGCAATATTGGGGTTTGCTCTGTCGGAACTTCTCCCGGTAGCCTTCCGCCGTAAAACGAAAACACTCGAGCAACGCCACCTTGGCTTTGTCGTAGTCGAGGGAATCGTCGGGAGACAGACGTCCAAAAACCTTTAGTGCTTCTCCGCTGAAGCATAAATTAAGGGCCATGGCCCATTTCTCTCTAGGCCATTCTTGTCCGGTAGCGACCCTCTAGAACCTTTTTAAATAGGCATCCAAGTCGTCCCGGGATTCATTGAATCCTGGTAATAAATTGCGAGGATTCACTCTGAATGGTGCACTCCATCCAAACCCTTGGCCAACTGTTCTTGTCTCTAGCAGTACCCGTTGCAGCCATTGGAAGGCGCAACTGAAGCGTTCGCTCCTCCACTTCTAACTGCCGCTCACTTGTCTCTCCGCGATTGCCCTCAGCTTCCGCGACTTTTTGCCGTAACTGTAAATTCCTCTCCTTAAATGTAAGCTGCTCCTTTCTAGCTTCGCGTTCCACAGGCCGTTCTTCCCACGCCCGCGCCTCCTGCTCGTCTAACTACGTCACGAACTGCCCTCCTTCCAGCCCCATGTGATCCACTAAAGCTAACATCTCTCGCATGCTAGCCATGGTTTCAAACCGTTAAAGTTAACAAAAAACCCAAACGAACGGCTTTGTCCTGTCGCTGCGGACGCCAATTTGTGGTGCAGCTTCTTTTGTTTAATGGTTCAGACGGCTCCCCGAGGCGGAGCCTCCGAGAAACCAATTGAGGACAAAGCCATTTGTAGTAAAACGCACGCAAATTTTTAATAAAACTAGAACGAAAGGCAACCTATACAACAAACACTAAAAAACTCATGTAAAGAAAAACACTCAGAGCTAGAATGGTATCGATAGCACGTAACTTCAGGCAGATCACGCGTGTGAGTGCGCACAAGTTTCAACGTGGAGAAGCGGATATGAGACGATGCAAGAAGCAGCGTTGGTCTCACCGAAGGCCGGCGTGTTCGACAGTTGAACAGGCGACCAGGGTGCGGCAGCTCTGTCTTGGAGAGGGAAGGCAGGCGGCTTGCTGGCACGGGCAGGTGGAGGAGGCGTTCTGGCCAGGAAGCTGGGCGTAGAACTCGGGCCTGTAGCCCGACTGCGCACGTTCTGCCCACCTGCGCAGAAGCTCGCCGGCTTCGGGCAGCCGTTCACGATCGGGTAGAGCGGCGACGCCTCCGAACGGGTTGGCAGGAGACCCTGGTAGGGGAAGGCAGGAGAAGTCCTGGTAGCTCGGGTCAGGAACCCGACGGTCCGTCTTCAACTCCCGGTCGGGCGTCTGGCCTTCTCCTGGGGTCGCTTCCTGGAACTGTCCCCCTTCTCTTACAGTGCGCCTCGCTTTTCTGCTGCTCTGGCCTTTTTGTCTTTTGATGATTTGCTCCATAGATTCTTCACATTGGATGCCTTTTATTTTTAATTTCTCTTCTTGCACCGCGTGTTCACATGCCGGACGTTTTTCGACGTTGTCGTCTTCCATCCAGCATGAAATGCGCGTGCGTATTCCTTGTCGTCCGCTTCTTGTCTGCCTCCACCCACCACGCCGCACGTGCCGTGCACTACACACATCACAGATTGATAAGCGATGGACCATTAGAGTTGCAGATTAGGTACCAAGACAAGTGAAACGCAGTCGAGGACGGCAGAAAACTATAGTCGGGTACAACTTTAGAAGACAGGAGGAGGCCCCGCCCAGTTGACCGAATCGCAGCAGCCAATTCCTCCGCGACTAAAGAAATAGTCCCACTCAAAAAAAATGTGACTGCTTCTAAAACACGTATTTGTCGGTATAAATAAGATTTGTGTATCTTGACGAGTGGTTTGGTAAAACTCTCATGATGGAAATGCTACCGCACTTGCCGGATCGCGAGAGAAAAATAACTCCGTGCCTTCTACAACGCTGTGCGTCGTCTGCTACAGAGCAAGATCGACGGCACCGGGCGTAGCAGTCGCTGGCTTAATTGCATAAGATTCATATATACTTTTTGTGTGTTTGCACAACCTTATTTTTTTAATGTGTTGGGCTTATTTTTAATTAATATTTTTTTCTTTTTTCTTTTTCGCGGTTGCGAACCTGCGATCTCGTGAGTTCGCGAACGATCGCGCGCGGCATTCCGTGCCAGTTTTCCGCCATAGGAGCCCAGCGAGGTGACATCGGAACGCGATCCTTTGTTGCCGAACGAGCCTTGTGTCGCCTCGATGACCACACCACCAAGGAGCCTCGGCAAGAACAAGAGCGGCCACATCCTGAACAGCGATTCACGCAACATGATCTTCCACTGCTACACGTTTTGGCGTAACAGGCAGCCTGAACGCAGCGTGGAGGACACGAGCAAGTTTGTCGCCGACATGCTTGGTGTAAGCGAAAGGACTGTGTTCAGGGTGAGGCAGGAAGTTAAAGCTTCGCATTTTTCGGGTGGAAAACTGACGACGCCCTCGCGAAAGCGCCCACGCAATGCGGAGAAGAGGAGACGCAGCGTGAAGTTTGACAGCTTCACGTTGTGCGCGCTGAGATCATGTGTGCACGATTTCTTTCGCCGCAACGAGATACCGACGGTCGAGAAGGTAACTACCGAGTTCTCGGAGCGTATGGAACTACCATCACTAAAGCGGTGTACTGTGCGTCGCCTGCTTGCCGAGATCGGCTTCAAGCACGAAAAGAGAAGCCGCAACTCGCTGCTTATCGACCGGGATGACATCACCGATTGGCGGAATCGCTACCTCCGTGACGTGGAGCGCTACCGGGCGGAAGGCCGAAAGATCTTCTACCTGGACGAGACATGGGTGACGGCAGGACACACTCGGTCGATCGTGTGGACAGACACCGTGGTGCAGAAGCGCGGACGCCTGTTCGCTCGAGCAAATGGCCTGACGACGGGTCTAAAACAACCTTCCGGGAAAGGTCAGCGCCTGATCGTGACGCACATCGGCAGCGAGGATGGTTTCGTCGACGGCTGCTTGGATATATTCCGAGGCCAAAAGACAGGCGACTACCACGAGGAAATGGACGGCAATCGCTTTGAGGGCTGGTTCAATGACGTTCTGCAGAAGTTGCCAGCTGGTAGCGTCATTGTTTTAGACAATGCACCTTACCATAGCCGGCGAGAAGAGAAATTGCCGACGACAGCCTGGAAGAAGGAAAAGATACAGGAGTGGCTCACAAGCAAGAACATCACCTACGGTGAAAGGATGATAAAGAAGCAGCTGCTTGAGCTGGTGGCATCTGTAAAGTCACGCTTTCTGAGCTACATCGTAGACAACACAGCTGTAAAGGCCGGTTGCATTGTACTCAGGCTCCCGCCGTACCACTGCGAATTTAATCCCATTGAGCTTGTGTGGGCCAAGGTCAAAAATGGCATCGCTGCGGACAACAGAGACTTCAAGCTGTCCACGGTCGACGTCATCTTGAGGGAGAAAATCAAGCAGGTAACGGCGGAAGACTGGAGGAAGAGCATTCAGCATGTGATGGACTTGGAGGCAAAGTTCAGACTTGACACGTCTGGGAGTGAGCACATTCAACCCATCATCATCCAGCTGGGTGAAGATGACACTGAAGAAAGCGACTCCGACTGCGAGCTGTCTGGCATTGAGCCACTCGACGAAGCATAAACGCTTCTTATTAACAAAAGAACAGCCCTTATTAGGGCTACCAAAATTTTGCCGGTGGGTTCGCAACAGCCAACCATCCATTACGTGACCTCTCAAATAAATAAGCAGTTCCATTTATGGCATATTGCTTATAATAGAAGCTCAATTCTGATAAGCAACGTCCTGCACACATTGTGCTCGATTTAAGAAGTGGCATAGAAACACATTTAAATGCTGGCATATCTGAATTGAAACACTATTGTTAACCCTGATTATCGTTGGCGGGCTCAAAATGCTCATTCGGGCAGCCATTCATGTGGTTGCATTGTTTATTTTGTTATCTGGCTCACACAAGTAATGCGATTAAGAGAACAAATATAAAACATCATTAGCTTAGAGAGGCCCAAAATGCTCATTCAGGCAGCCACCGTCGAGTTTGACGTGCCCCATAGTGAAATAGCAGTAGTCAGAGCACGCTTTATGGTTATGTTAGCAGTCTGCACTAGAAATCGCAGTCATGCCATAGCGAGTGGTGGTGAAATAGCAGCAGACAACACGAAACTGACACTGTCAGCAGCTTGAATGCCAAAGCACATTCATGTGGTTGCATTGTTTATTTTGTTATCTGGCTCACACAAGTAATGCGATTAAGAGAACAAATATAAAACATCATTAGCTTAGAGAGGCCCAAAATGCTCATTCAGGCAGCCACCGTCGAGTTTGACGCGCCCCATAGTGAAATAGCAGTAGTCAGAGCACGCTTGATGGTTCTGTTAGCAGTCTGCACTGTAAATCACAGTCATGTCATAGCGAGTGGTGGTGAAATAGCAGCAGACAACACCACACTGCCACTGTCAGCTGCTTGAATGCCAAAGCACATTCATGTGCTTGCATTGTTTATTTTGTTATCTGGCTCACACAAGTAATGCGATTAAGAGAACAAATATAAAACATCATTAGCTTAGAGAGGCCCAAAATGCTCATTCAGGCAGCCACCGTCGAGTTTGACGTGCCCCATAGTGAAATAGCAGAAGTCAGAGCACGCTTTATGGTTCTGTTAGCAGTCTGCACTGTAAATCACAGTCATGTCATAGCAAGTGGTGGTGAAATAGCAGCAGACAACACCACACTGCCACTGTCAGCAGCTTGAATGCCAAAGCACATTCATGTGGTTGCATTGTTTATTTTGTTATCTGGCTCACACAAGTAATGCGATTAAGAGAACAAATATAAAACATCATTAGCTTAGAGAGGCCCAAAATGCTCATTCAGGCAGCCACCGTCGAGTTTGACGTGCCCCATAGTGAAATAGCAGAAGTCAGAGCACGCTTTATGGTTATGTTAGCAGTCTGCACTGGAAATCGCAGTCATGCCATAGCAAGTGGTGGTGAAATAGCAGCAGACAACACCACACTGCCACTGTCAGCAGCTTGAATGCCAAAGCACATTCATGTGGTTGCATTGTTTATTTTGTTATCTGGCTCACACAAGTAATGCGATTAAGAGAACAAATATAAAACATCATTAGCTTAGAGAGGCCCAAAATGCTCATTCAGGCAGCCACCGTCGAGTTTGACGTGCCCCATAGTGAAATAGCAGAAGTCAGAGCACGCTTTATGGTTATGTTAGCAGTCTGCACTGGAAATCGCAGTCATGCCATAGCGAGTGGTGGTGAAATAGCAGCAGACAACACCACACTGCCACTGTCAGCAGCTTGAATGCCAAAGCACATTCATGTGGTTGCATTGTTTATTTTGTTATCTGGCTCACACAAGTAATGCGATTAAGAGAACAAATATAAAACATCATTAGCTTAGAGAGGCCCAAACTGCTCATTCAGGCAGCCACCGTCGAGTTTGACGCACCCCATAGTGAAATTAGTCTGAGCACGCTTTATGGCTCCGTTAGCAGTCTGCACTGAAAATTGAAGTGTTGTCATAGCCAATTTTCAATTTATTAATCTGACTCGAGCAAGTAATGCGAATGCAACCACAATTATTAATGTGATTAACTTTGCTAGCATTTTTTTGTCATATTTACGTACCGGAAAAAAGTTGAACGTGTTTTAGTGAGTCACTTTGTTCATTACAAGCCGTAGGCAAAGTGACGGACAGATTCAAACAGTGATATTGGGGAATAAATGGTGAAAGTTGCAAAAGCTCTCACAGCACTGCTTCGCTGGACTCCATTCACTAGAAAACTGCATTTGTAATAATGAAAGCGTCATGACAGGAAATGATACCACACTGCACAATGTTATATATGTGTACCACTACATGTGACGGGCAGCAAAACCATCTGTTTATAAAGACTGAATGCAACAACATAGCAAGGTGCTGTTTCACAATATGGCACCTTTTCATGTGCACTTCTGGTAAGCTACCGTATGCACTGATGCATAAACACATTAACAGGGGAAAGAGACGAAGTAACTGTGGAAGCCACGTGATGCTTTTAACATTTTGTATCTGTCAATGTTTCTGTTGTAACAGCTGATAGAACTTTCTTTGGTGCAAGTTGATTAATCACGTTGCAGCAACAGCACAAGAAGCAAGGTCAGAATAGTAGGAGAAAACAAAGCAAGGTGGCAGACTGAGGAGGCAAGGTAGACAAGAGAGAATAGCTTTAATGACATCAAAGGGACCAGCCCGGCTATTCACAGGACTTGGTGCTTTGAATGAGACGAGTTAATGGAATTGTCGAAAGTCGTGGCTGCAGCATGCTTACAAGAACAAATGCAAAAATAAAAGGATAGAAATAGGAACAAATACATACACGCACGGAAGAACTCACATATTCACACACATGAACACAAACGCGAAAACTAAGATCTAAAGTACAAAAAAGGGCAAAATAACAAATATACACAAACACACAAGAAAACACGCACACACATTTAACGCAGACACGAGTAGAACTATTAGGAGTCAGTTCACAAGCAGCTGTGCCTACTTTGTCGTACTTCTTTTTAATGTACATATTGGCTCTGTTGCCTTCACTGTCATGGGAATTTTTTAGTAGCGACATATCACGACAAATCGCAAAGCTGTGTTGTCGGAAAGCAAGTCGAGCGCTGACAGCACAACTTATGCGCGATTGTGTCACAGCAGGCTTTCTACAGCTGGCGCGTGCAGTGAGCGAAGAGTTCTAAGCCACACAGCGACGCGAATTCATGCCAAGCTCCCTTGCAACGGCACCAGTGTATCAGTCATAATTTTAAATTAGCATTCAGGCTGACATTAAGGAAACAAACACTGCTTCCAAACGCCTGACCGTTAACAATCCAATAGCATTCACTCAAGCTGCGCGTGTTAGTCACTGATTGTTAGCATTGGTGGAAAGCAATCAATCGACGGTGCTACACAACACTCGAACGACGCCGCTAGACGCTCGCTAGCTATCTTATCACACTGCTGCCAACGATCGGTCGTTTGCACGCTGAGCTGGCAGCAACGAATCTTTCCGTTGGAGGTTGCTTTCACAAATCTTTTCTGTTTAGAAACTCGCAGGTTGGTTTCATCCGCGCACGCTTCTCATTTATCCTGATAATGGTTTTGCTCCATCACTTCACCACGTCCGACGAGAAACGCAGGAGCACAGTACACAAACACACCCGCCGCTCACAGTAGGTACCAGACTTTGGCGAACTCTCCTCGTCGTAACTTCACTTAGGAGCAAAACAAACACCACGGAACAAACACGTACGATGTTTGTTTGCAGCGGTATGCCGCCGCGGGATCTTGTTTCCACACGAAGCGCAGGGCAGCGCCACCGATGTTCGCTGCAATCTTCTTCGCCGGCTCAAGGCTCAGAACAAGGTACTCACGCCTGTTGAAAACGCGATGGGCGATTGCCAAGAGTGATAACATGGGAGTGTGCTGCTGGCGCCGGCAGAACGCGCGAAAGATAACGCCGAGGAACATATCACACTTGTAATTCGAAAATTCCGTCTTCTAAAGGACTGAAAACAGGCTTTTTGCACCCACGCATTTGTCTTGAGTGCCTGTTGCGTCCGTCTCTGTGTATGTCACGTACCGTCGCATAACCTGAGGCCAAGTTTTGAAAACGCGAAGTCGCCCGTGTATTTGTGGTGCCAAAGTGCAGGGAATAATGCCCGGAAAGGGGGGAACGCTTGGAAATCAGATGTTTTCATATATGTTTGGGATGAGTCGGGTATTTTCTACGCCATGTATGTAAAAGCGAATTGCTTTTGTTTGTAATGCCGCCTATTCACCGCTTTCGCACGTTTCGCCTCTACACGCAGTATTCCTATGTCTAAATACCAAAATGACTCATGCTTGTAACATGCTGTTACGTGCTTGCAAATGTAACATGCTTGTAATTTACTCTTTTTTTTCAGCTGGTGCCGTCCGGTGGAGCTTCGTACAGGAACTACTGCCGTACCTGCTGGGGTCACAACGTTGGATGAACGCACAAAAAGCGCGGAACGAGCTTTTATATAGAGCAAAATAAATATTTCCTCATTGCACAAAAGTTCTTGCGTCTACTTTGTGAAATTGCACGTGGCACAGATTCGATGGCGGTTGTTTCCACACGAAGCGCAGGGCAGCGCCACGATGTTCGCTGCAATCTTTCTTCGCCGGCTCAAGGCTCAGAACAAACGCACGCGGATAAATTGTGCATCGTACGCTCACCAATAATATTTCCGGCATGCCAAGACCACCACAAACAATTCGAATTCACTCTGACGAAGGGAGACGCACAGAGCTGACGCGACTCGGCCTAGTTCGAAGCGAGGGCGGCCATGTTAGGCATGTTCTCCGTCGGCGGGGACACCGGCCGTCCGGCTCATGACGTCACCTAAAGTGCGCGCCTATTGGTGCCGGCTCGTGTCCATCCGCCTTTGAGGGACAAATGCCGCTGTCTTCTAAAGTTGTATCCGACTTTAGGTGGGGTGATGAAATCAGGAAATTGGCAGGCGGAAGTTGGGAATCAGCTAGCACAAGACAGGGGTAATTTAAAATCACAGGGAGAGGTCTTCGTCCTGCTGTGGACATATATATATATATATATATATATATTGTAGCGAAGAAGACTGGCGCCCTGTGTGACTGGCGCGCCCTGTGGACGCACTATCATCATCGGCCCGCCGGCG
The DNA here is from genome assembly GCF_013339745.2 of Dermacentor silvarum. Lineage (NCBI taxonomy): Eukaryota > Metazoa > Arthropoda > Arachnida > Ixodida > Ixodidae > Dermacentor > Dermacentor silvarum. Next base: position 99,297,995 of record NC_051156.1, read on the forward strand.
AAGACGGGCTCGCGCTCTTGGTGTCCGACGCTCAACTGAGACGGTCGCGTTTCTGAGTCGTCAATAAACCCCATTACATATTTGGTGGAGCTGTGCTGGGTTCTACTTCCCCAACCCTGGAACTACGCAATCGGACGCTGTCGGCCATCATGCCTGACGACGCCAGCCCAACAACACCTCCGGCACCGCCAACATTGATTTGTCCTGGCCCCGTGCGTCAACGCGATCCTCCCATCTTCAGCGGCTCCGACGAATACGACGTCGAAGATTGGCTCTCGATCTACGCGCGGGTGAGTGCCCCCAATAAATGGGACGATGCTACGAAGCTCAGCTACGCCAACTTCTATCTCACGGGTGTCGCTAGCGTGTGGTACCACAACAACGAATCCGACCTTCGCACCTGGTCAGACTTCAAGGCGCGCATTACGCAAGTGTTCGGTCGCCCTGCGGTGCGGAAACTCCATGCCGAAGAGCGCTTGCGCAGCCGTTCCCAGCAACCCGGTGAGAACTTCACCAAGTACATAGAAGATGTTGTAGACCTTTGTAAGCGCGTCGATCTATCGATGACTGAGTCTGACAAGATCCGTCACGTGATGAAGGGAATCGAAGACGACGCATTCCAAGTGCTCCTCTCGAAAAGCCCGCGGACCGTGGTCGAGGTCGCTGAACTTTGTCAGAGTTACGACGAACTCAGGCGGCAACGTCTGCTCACTCGACGTTCTTCTGTTCCCGATGCTTCCGTTGCAAGTTTAGCCGCTGTCGCTAACAACGACTATCTGCTCGGCGAAATCAAGGAATTTATACGCTCCGAAGTCGCCCGCCACCTATCCCTACTCACCACCGTCCCCGGACCTACGCCGTCCTTGGCTCCTCCGTTGCGTCAAATGCTCCAAGAACAAATGTCCGAAGCCATACAGTCTCCTCGTGCAGCGCCACCATTGTCTGTACCTCTCAGCTACGTCGAGGTTGCAGCACGGCCACCCCCATTGACTTTTTCAGCGCCACCGTTTGCTGCACCGCCACGTCCAATCCCTCCAGTGTACACCACCAGATCACCAGCTAGCACGGGCCCCTGGCGTACACCCGACAATCGCCCCGTGTGCTTCTTCTGTGGTATCCCTGGTCACGTGGCACGGCTCTGTCGCCGTCGCTTATGGCTTCAAGGTCATGACCAACCTGTCTCCTCCTACGTTTCGCCAGCTTCGTCCTTCTCAGCGCCACGTGATTCGCACTTGCCGTCCACGCGCAACGTCATTCCTTCTGCCCGTGATCGTCGCTCGCCATCCCCTCGTCGCCGCTCACTTTCCCCCATGCGGCGGCGTCCGGCCCCATCGGAGCAGGAAAACTAGCTACCGCAGTTCAAGAGGCGAGAACTGCGTTCCAGTCGAACCACACAAGGCCTCACTGTCTTCCGACGAACGTAATCGAAGTATCTGTTGAAGGAGTCGTCACACTGGCATTAGTCGACACAGGCGCCGCCGTTTCAGTAGTTACGGAAGAACTTTGCCGCAAGCTTCGAAAAGTAATGACGCCCTTATCTGCGCTGTCACTCCGGACTGCAAGTTCCCAGTGCATTACCCCTGTTGCCGCATGTACCGCCCGCATCGCCATTCAAGGATACACGTATACAGTCGAGTTCGTCGTCCTCTCATCCTGTTCATACGACGTCATCTTGGGGTGGGACTTCCTTTCCGATCATCAGGCCGTCATTGATTGTTCTCGCGCCGAAATTGAATTTTCTCCGCTTCCCGACACCCGCTCACATGAACTTGACGATCTCGGCGACAAAATGGTCGTTACAGAAGACACTAAGATCCCTCCGCACTCTTCGGTGATTGCGCATGCCTGCTCTACTTTCTCCACTGACACTACTGCCCTGTTTGTCACATCGGACATTTTTGTTCGCCGACAATGTTCCCTTCCCTTCGCTGTCCTAACTGTCAGTGGTGGCTGCACGAGACTACTCGTTTCCAACGCTAAGGCCACGCCCCTCGTCTTACGTCGTGGCGAGTGCCTTGGACGTCCTCAGTCTGCCGACTCGGTTACCATCTTTGACGCGCCTCTTGACGACACCTGTTCAGACGTGAACTCGTTGACCTATAGCTTGCATTGTTCCCAGCCTAGGCACGACGTCTTCCATAGTTCACTGGATGCCCTCTTGAGCCCTACGCAGCGTTCGCAGCTTCTCAGCCTTCTACGGAAATACCAATGTACGTTCGACTGTCAACACGACCCATTAGGCCGCACATCGACTGTACGTCACGAGATCGACACCGGCACCCACGCACCACTGCGCCAGAGGCCTTATCGTGTATCAGCCGCGGAGCGCCATGTTATTGAAAACCAAGTAAGCGAAATGCTTGAGCGTGGAGTGGTTCAACCTTCTAATAGTCCCTGGGCGTCGGCTGTAGTCCTGGTTAAGAAAAAAGATGGCTCAATTCGATTTTGCGTTGACTACCGCCGTCTTAATAAGAGAACTCGCAAAGACGTCTACCCTTTACCGCGCATCGACGATGCTCTGGATTGTTTGCAAGGCGCGGAGTATTTTTCTTCGCTCGATTTACGCTCAGGCTATTGGCAAGTGCCTATGGATCCTGCCGATCGCCCGAAGACAGCCTTCGCGACCCCAGATGGCCTATATGAATTTAACCTTATGCCGTTTGGGCTTTGCGATGCCCCTGCTACATTCGAACGAATGATGGACAATCTGCGTCGTGGGCTCAAATGGAAGACATGCCTATGTTACCTTGATGATGTCGTCGTCTTTTCTCCAGATTTTCCCACACATCTGTACCGTCTCGAACAAGTCCTGCAGTGCATCACCGAGGCAGGCCTCCAACTCAACTTGAAGAAATCTCGCTTTGGAGCCCAGCAGCTTGCTATACTCGGACACGTCGTATCGAAAGATGGCATACTCCCTGATCCTTCGAAACTTCACGCCGTCGCCGAGTTCCCGAAACCCACGTCCCTGAAAGAACTTCGGAGCTTTATCGGACTCTGTCCTACTTTCGTCGTTTTATCCGGAATTTCGCTTCCATCATTGCTCCGTTGACTCAGCTGCTTCGCGGCGACACACGACTTTCTACTTGGACCACAGCTTGCGACGATGCGTTTGAAACCATGCGGTATTTGCTCACTTCGCCTCCCGTACTGCGCCATTTCGACCCCACGGCCCCCACGGAAGTCCACACCGACGCCAGTGGCGTAGGACTTGGTGCCGTGCTTGCACAGCGAAAAGTGGGCATGATGAATACGTAGTAGTCTACGCCAGCCGAACACTAACGAAAGCGGAATCTAACTACTCCGTCACCGAAAAGGAGTGCCTGGTTATCATCTGGGCCCTTGGAAAATTCCGACCCTACCTGTACGGCCGGCCCTTCGACGTCGTTACAGATCACCATGCTCTATGTTGGTTATCGACTTTAAAGTATCCGTCAGGCCGCCTTGCGCGATGGTCTCTACGGTTACAAGACTTCGACATACGCGTCATTTACCGGTCTGGCCGTAAACACACCGACGCGGATGCCCTCTCTCGGTCGCCTACACCAAGTGACATGACTTGCATTACAGCCATCGAATCTGCGTTCTCGTCGCCTGTGCCTGTCAAGATGGCTGTGGAGCAACGCAAAGATCCCTGGATTGCGGCACTTATGGATTGCATTTCTGACACTTCAACAACACGCCCTTCACGTGCTATCCGCCGCCACGCTTCTCATTTCGAGTTGCGGGATGGTGTTCTCTATCGTCGAAATTACGCTTCCGACGGTCGCAAATGGTTGATCGGCGTTCTTCGCCATCTTCGCACAGATGTATGCTCCGCTCTCTATTCAGACCCGCAATGCGCCCATGCTGGCCTCTTCAAGACTTACGCCAGGCTTCGCTCCCGCTTTTATTGGCGTGGCATGTATAATTTTGTGCGAAAGTACATTCGCTCGTGCACAGCATGCCAACGACGCAAGCTTCCTGCTCCTCGTTCTTTTGGTCCTTTACAGCCCATTCCTTGTCCGTCCCGACCATTTGACCGCGTCGGCATCGATCTCTACGGCCCTCTTCCCTGCACATCAGCTGGCAATCGTTGGATTATTGTCGCTGTCGACCACCTCACCCGCTATGCAGAAACTGCGGCACTGCAAACAGCGACAGCCCGCGACATTGCGACCTTCCTAATGCATCACTTCATACTGCGTCATGGGGCACCGCGGGAACTTCTTAGTGACAGCGGGCGTGCGTTTCTTTCCGAAGTTCTAAAGCTGTACTGGTGCGATGGAAGGTATGACACGCGGTCAGAAGGGCGTTATCTGCAAACGAACGGCATAACAGAACGGTTTAATCGTACTTTGGGCGACATGCTATCCATGTACATGACATCGGATCATGCCAACTGGGACCTCGTTTTGCCATATGTTACGTACGCCTATAATACCGCTTCACAGGCCACAACGGGATTTTCGCCATTCTTTCTCGTATATGGCCGTGAACCTACATGTACGCTCGACACCATTCTCCCCTACCGGCCTGACCCATCAGAGGGCACGCCTCTGTCTGAAGCCTCCAAGTATGCCGAGGAATGCCGTCAGCTGGCCCGTTTGTTCACGGCGGAAGACCAGAGTCTCCAAAAATTCCGTCGCGATGATGACCGACCTCCCTGCACCTACCAGCCGGACTCACTAGTCTGGCTGTGGATACCTTCAAGCACCCCCGGTCTATGCTCTAAACTCCTCGCTCAATACCACGATCCCTACCGCGTTGTTGAACATGACGCCGGTCAACTACGTCGTCGAGCCGCTAACGCCATCTACTGACTTGAGGCGTCGTGGACGCGAGACAGTGCACGTCCAGAGACTTAAACCCTATTACGACCCCTTGTCCTCTCCTCTCCTTGAATCGCCAGGATGGCTCCTTGTTCTCCAGGGGGCAGTTGTAGCGAAGAAGACTGGCGCCCTGTGTGACTGGCGCGCCCTGTGGACGCACTATCATCGTCGGCCCGCCGACGAAGACGGGCTCGCGCTCTCGGTGTCCGACGCTCAACTGAGACGGTCGCGCTTCTGAGTCATCAATAAACCCCATTACAATATATATATATATATATATATATTGCCACCGCTAGGTAGTGGGTCGAGGGCAAGAGTTGGTAGAGCCCAAAAGAACAAAGACCGCGCTCGTCTTCTCGGCTCGAGATCCAGCCCCGTCGCACGCGTTTTACAGGAGCAAGCTGTTCTACAGTTTATTAAAGCCCCAACAGTACTTCTGAAGGCTCGTGACGAACTGGTGGAGGTGCTGGATATACGCCCTACAAATCCTGCACTAGGGGATCCGCACTACAAATCTTGCGCCAGTCGCGACACTCCCGTGCATCGGGCCAGCCTCAGAATCAGGGAGCTGGCCCCGGAAGTTGTCAACCCTACGGTTGCCACCACATCAAGCGGAATGACCAGTGCTTCCGTTCAAACCGCCCCAACTGGTACAGAAAGCACGATGTCGAACCGGTACACACTTGAGAGCCCACAGGTCCCGATGACGTTTCCTGGCACATTGTTCGAAGACGTCGAAGACTGGACGGTAGTCTTTGACTGCGTGGCCGCCTTGAAGGAATGGAATGACGCGGGAAAACTTCTACTTGGAGAACGGCGCGCGCATATGGTTTGAGAACCGTGAGGAACAACTGACGTCGTGGTGCGAATTTTGTCGTCAGCTTCTCGAGACATAAACCAGTGCTGATCGCCACGAACGAGCGATTACGCCCCGGTGAAGTTGCCATGACCAGATATATCGAAGACATGACCCCACTGAACACAGGATGTTTTGTAGCCGTCTTGGACCAGCCAAAACGAACTAGGACGTCTACAACTATTCAAGACGGCTACAAAACGTCTTCATGTGTACGTCTTGAAGACGTCTTGCAGAGGACGGCTTGAAGGCGTCTTGTTAAGCTGTTTTAAGCTATCATCTTGCTAAGACGGCTAGAAAACGTTTTGTAAAAACGTCTCGAAGATGTTTGGGCGGATCCTTATCGAGATATATGTATAAAATATGCATTTCAGTTCTTCCCGCTGTTTATACGGTTGTTAGATATCTAGCACCCATACTGGCCCCACAGCCTTTACTTAAAACATGCACTGCCTTTCCTTTGGTCTGTCATTTTACCATCCTGTAAGGTGTGCATTTCCATTAGCTGCATATGTACCATTGTGCTGTACGTCCAGTCGTAGCGTCTATACGTATTTCACGAAGAAAAAACATGAAGACAACGTAAAAGAATGTGCTAGATAGAAGGCAGCATACATGCAAGACCTAAGGCCTTTAACCACGTTGATTGAGAAAACAGAAAAAGTGAAAAATAAATCCAAGGCTTGTACGTGCCTAAACTATGAAGCAGACCATAGGTGGAGATTCCGGATTAACGCTGACCACCTGGGATCTTTAAGATACACATCAATCTAAGTACACGATCGTTGTCGCGTTTCGATCCTACCGTACCCGCGATCTCGAGCTCAGCAGCGCGATGCTAAAGCCAGTTAGCTACCGTGGCGGGTAGTAGAAAAACGTGTGCCTACGCTGAGCAGCTGCGCAAATTTAGTGTGAAGGTGTTTAAGACACATGAAAAGGTTAGTCCGGTGATATATTTTTGTGGCAGAAGATCGCTCGGGTTTTTACCTGTGCGTTTTTCTGCAGGCTGTCGCGATCGGCGTTTTTCGCGTCATGCTACTTCAACCTCCACGCCAGCGCGTTATTTGACAGTTTTTCCCTCCTACCGAAATCTGCACATTGAGCTGCATCACAATTCCGCTGTCAGCTGTTCAATCAAGTAGTGAAAAACTATAGTATCACAAGTTCATCAATTCCTTATAACGCTTTTCACCGACGTGTACTCCGAAGTTGTGAGACTGAACCGTTGATTTCATCGCTCTTTCAAATTAAATACCTATATACGATCAAATGATATAGCTAAAATTGGCGCTATAAATATTGATTGATTTCTGTTTAATTCTCTCGCGTTTTGTTTTCATAATTTCTGACAAATTGAGATGTAGTTTACCGATGACGTTAAAAGTTCCCTCCTATTCCATTTTTAAACATTATTTATGTGCTCTATTCATATTTATTCATATTACGACCATTTATTCATATACGCATAAATAAAGGTATCGAGTTAATGAGCGAACATCACCGGAGGAATACATCGGTAAAGCCGTTACTAGAAAAGGTGCTCTGCAGAAAGCGTTGCGGCGAATTCAACTGTGAGCACCATGTATAGAAAAGAATGTGCAGGAACCATCGTCGGTGGTTGTCAGTACAAGCGAATAGCCCGTTCGAGAGAGGGCACGAACTCATGTTTTCCTTGCAAATCAACAATCCGACCGCCGACATCTGATCAGCCATAAAAACATCCGGATTCACAGAAATCTATGTGTTATAATATTGCTCGAAGGTAACGGTAAGGGCTCGCCACGCTTGGGCGCATATCGCGGTGTGATCGCACCTGCTCCGAAGTGCCGGCCGTCTATTAACACGCTTCAACCGCAATGATACGGCAGTGACAGCGTCCGAAATAAGGGAGGGGGGGGGGCGGGAATAAGAGGCCTGTGAAAGGCACAGTCGCAACTTCCAGCTCAACGCTCGTGCTTGAGACGTAGTGATATCGAGCAAGCGAGCCAGCGCGCGAAATAACAACGGAAGAGATGGCGGCGTCTAGCTCGGCGCGACATGATTCACAGTGGATAAATACAAACACGCAACGCGCACGACACACACGACGAGCACGACGCGCTTACCAAGCCCTCGCACCGCGGCGCTTCAACAACCCTTGACCCCCGAGATTTGCGCGCGCAAAAAATCTCGAAGGCTATCACATTCCAATTATAATTTATTTAAGGTCATTCTGCAGTTAAGTTGGCGGATTTTGGTGTTGTATGCATAGACGTGTAGAGAGTTCTGTTCCATTAATTTTTATTTATGTATTTATTTTTGTTCGAAAAGGAATAATAATGCTTTCTTAACAAACCTTGATTCCTTCCGCAACCGCGTCAGCAGTCATCTTTCAATTGCGCCCTTTTAATCTGTTCACCGACTTTATGCTTTTCATTCTTGCATTCTGTCTCGTACTGCGCATCAGTTACATCTTGAAGGTATACTGCATGCCATGTGTTTGAATGCATTGTATTAGAAATGTATTATAAGTGCCCACTTGCTATATAATATGTTTACTAGCACTCTGGTTGGTACTGCGCATCAGGTACATCTTGAAAGTATGCTGTATCCCTTGTGTTTGAATTCACTGTATTAGAAATGTATGATAAGTGTCACTTGCTACATGACATGTCACTAGCTCTTATAGTTTTGTTGCCGTTTATGCCCTCCTTATGCCATGCTCCTAGGGGGGCCCGTAAGGTCTTTGTAAATAAATGCATAAATAAATAAATAAATAAGTATAGTAATCTGAAGGTCATAGATTCGAATCCCCCTCCAGTCCACTACATCTTCAGGCATGGAGCGGTGCCTGACACCGGCAAAAAATATCGCCGAGAGATAGTGGGGCTATACTAGTCAAGGTGGAACCAAATTAGGAAGGCCCACTAAGCTTCACCAAAGTAACTCCCTCACCAGAACAGGAATTGGCCTCCCTAGTGCAGTGTTCGGCCACTACCTCCCTCACGACTCCTGCAATTTACCCATGGCCCTCAGTCCCCAGCGACTGTGGAGCACCTGAACAAGGTGGCAGTCGGACCTGCGACGTGGCAGAGGGTGCTAAATATCTCTGGTTCCGGACAGGCCGCCACTGGAAACTGAACCTGGCAACGTTCAACACTCGCACCCTATCGAGTGTGGCTAGTGTAGCAGAGCTATTTGAAGAATTATCAGGTATTGCCTGGGATATTATTGGCATTAGTGAGGTTAGAAGAACTGGCGAGGCTTATACAGTGCTGACTAACGGCCACGTTCTCTTCTATAGAGGGCTTCCAGATGAGAGAGAATTCGGGGTATGATTTCTGAACCATAAGGTCACAGCGGGCAACATTGATGAATTCTACAGCATTAATGAGAGGGTAGCAGTCGTCATAATAAAGCTTAATTGGAGGTATAGAATGAACGTAGTACAAGCCTACGCCCCAACCTCCAGTCACGATGATGAAGAAATACAACAGTTTTATGAAGATCTTGAATTAGCAAATAGGAAGGTGCAAACTGAGTATACTGTAGTAATGGCCGACTTCAATGCAAAAGTGGGGGAAAAGCAGGCTGGTGAGCATGCAATTGTCAACCATGGCATCGATTCTAGGAAGACTAGACGAGAGATGTTGGTAGAATTCGCGGAAGGGAATAGGCTCCGAATAATGAATACTGCAAGCAGACGTCCAGAGCGTCATTTATATAAATAATCAGGCGACACGAAAACGGTCCGGTGAACGGCAAAGCAGAGCGAGCGCGAGCACCAACAACACTCTTGGTCCTCGCACTTCGCTTGCGTCCCTGTTTGTCGCTAGAATTACACCCCGGTGAAAAGGGAGCCAACTTGGCGACCTAAGGAAACTTCGATACTGGCGGGTCGTAGTGCGGTTTAAGCCGTTCCACGTGAACCGTGTCACGGCAGCGGCGCCGTTGGTCCGCAGACGACTGAAGGGGCTCAATGACGTAATTCACAGGGAAGTCTAACGTAGAAACCGGTAAGGACCGTCATACTTTGGCAGCAGCTTTGCGGAACGGCAGGGAGCGGAGGCGGGAACGCGCAGCCACACCAATGTACCAGGTGAATAAGACGGCGAAGAGGAGCTACGGTCGTGACATTTGGTAAGGGAGTTCGCGAGCTGCCCGCATTCCTCGGCACAGGTGGCTACTTCAGATAGGGTCGTCGATTCGGAGGCATCGGGGCGATATGGGAGGATAGTGTCCATGAAGGAGGAAGGCTCATGGCCGTTAAGAAGGAAGAATGGGAAGGATCCTGTGGTGGACTGAGTGGTGCTGTTGTAAGCGTAGGTAACGAAGGGTATCTGGTCCCAAATCGTATGGTCAGCGGTTACCTAGTGTACGATTAAAGCGCTCAGTCATGCCTTTGGTTTGGGGGTAATAGGCGCTGGTAGCACGACGAATGTTACATTCACGTAGAAGGGCTTCAGGGGCTTCAGAGAGGAAGGAACGTCCGCGATCGCTCAGTAGCTCACGAGGCGCGCCGTGCCGAAGAACGAGGTTATGGAGGATGAACAAGGCCACGTCACGTGATGTGGCAGACGGAAGCGCTGAAGTTTCGGCCTAGCGCGTGAGATGGTCCACAGGGACTATTACCCAGCGGTTGCCATTTGAAGTATTCGGAAGGGGTTCGTACAAATCACTTCCGATGCTATCGAAAGGCCGGGTGGGACGGGGCAGGGGTTGAAGTGGGCGAGTCGTTGAGTAAGGTGGGCTCTTGCAGCATTGGCACTCAGAGCACGAGCCGACGTACTGCCGGACGAAGCGGTACATTCCACGCCAGTAGTTAAATGCCGCAGGCGTGCGTAGGTCTTTAATATGCCGGCATGGGCGCATTGCGGGTCCGCATGGAAGGAGGCAATGACGTCGGCACGTAGACAGCGAGGGATTCATCGTCATCATCAGCCTATATTTAAATACACTGCAGGACGAAGGCCTCTCCCTGCGATCTCCAATTACCCCTGTCTTGCGCTAGCGTATTACAACTTGCGCCTGCAAAGGCGAGGGATTACGAGCACCCATTTGCGGCCCTCAGATAGGTAATTACGGCGGTACAGAAGCCCATCGCGGATGATAAAGTGACGAGCTGTTCGTCGAAGCCTGCGTTTGGTGGCTAGGAGTAAGGCCATGCAAGGATCCTGGCGCGGCTCGGATGGCATGTCGGCACATGTGAGGGACGAAGCATCGTGTCTGAGGACAGATGCAGCTGCAAGCTCATGGACAAGTGGAGAGCGGGAAAGTGCGTCGGCATCTGCATGTTCAATACCAGGAATTAGGGTCATTTCGTACAGTTTCCTTTTTTCGCCACCACGTGGCGTATCGACCTTAAAGAATTCGAAATTCCCGCTATGACGTATGCTATGACGCACAACTAAAGAAAGCGCAATAAAAAGAAACACACCCTGAAGCTGTGGCTTCACCTCGGTGCTTGGAAATGTTCGCGCTTGTGTATCAGCGTTATCTCGAAGACGGCCAGCTACTTGCTCTAGTGACAATGAATCGACGGTTTTGCTAGACACTTCGCCAGAAAGCTCGTCCGCATTCTGGAGAGAAGTCTGATCGAGATAACGGCTCCCGCGAAGCTCCCGATGAATATATATTTTTTTCCTTGAGCAGGCTTTTTATTTGTACACCACTATGGCCACGGTCTTGCGAGTACGTCAGGGTTCTGTTTCATGGGTTTCCTATAAAACTGGCGTGATCCATTGTTTAAGAGGAAGCTTTAGCTCGGGCCTATCTTCGATGCCGGATTATCAAATACATGTAAAATGCAGGAATGCTTTCATGAGAAAACCGCTGAACCGATTTGAATGAAATGTGTTGCATTTAAGAGGGAAAGTTAAATTGCAGAGACTGCAGCAAATAGCATTTTCGTTTAGATAGTGTAATGTTTTCAAAGAATTGCAGGATGTTCGTAAATTTCAAAAAAATAGAAGCATGAAGTTTACAAATCCGAAACTCAGCCATTAAAAACAAATATGGCATTTCTATAAACCGCACCGGTTGGAGCATCAAAAGCGAACAATTTTTTTTTGCTTTAACTTAAAACTTACGTGAATTTGTTATAATGTTTGGAAGGGTTTTGCAAATGCAACATTCACAACATAGTGGTATATTTCAGGATGGTGTATGATATATGATTGCTATCCGCTTTCGATGTATTATTAGGTGCAGTTTATAGAATTCCGATATCATTTTTAGCTGCTGAGCTACATAGCTCTATACGCCAAGTTTTCTTTTTCGAAATTTGGCATTTCTTTATAATTTGACGTAAGAAAGGTAGACCAGCTATATATAATAAAATATCCCTTTCGGCAATCACTACACTTCAACTTTTTATTTCTAAATTCAACATAACTCATCAAATTTGGTGCATTGGTTGCTCTGAGTAACTATTTCCGATTTCCCATGTATTTCGATAGGAGCCCCCAAGCTCACTGTTCCCCCAAAGTTCGAGCTTGAATAATATATTTGTTGGCAAGATACGTTTGTAAACGTATGATCGTGGCCTAATGAGCTAGAGCACTGGCATACTGAGCTCAACGGCAGAGGATATGTTTGCAAAGCGTCTTGGGAAGGAATAGGAGAAAATAAAGGGAGCAGGCTGGTATGTTATTCAGAAGCGTGTCTGGTTGGCTAAAAATTACTAAATGCGTTGGTCGTCATACCACCTTCCGTTCCATCAGCATAATTTCTATTTCATTCCGCTAGTATTGTGCTATTATTGTCAATCAATCGAGATTAGAACACCGGTGTCATGGCATTGTATTCCGTCGCAATTCTTTATCGCCGTCACTTCAGAATCCTCTCATCATCGTCATGCCGTCGTCCTTATATACCTTCGTCGTTCTATTGACATCATTCCTACCTCGTAATTCCATCGTCGTCACTGAATGCGCTGTCGGCCTACGGTCCTTGTTCTACCATCGTGAGGTAACATTGGCGAGCGATGGTCATAACAAATCGGGTCAATCAGGGAGACAGTGTATGGCCGCATATAGCCGAATCACTTAAAAATGAGGAGAAACACTACGGATTCTAAACAAAGATGTCTTAGCTAACACGGTGTGTCGCTTCTTGTTCGCTAGATTGTGTAAATGCTAATCGCATTAACTTCGATAATCATCTTAACATGGGTTCTGCAGGAATTCTTTCGTCTTCGCGACACTAACGAACTCTTGTCCACATTGTTCCCAGCCTATTAACACCTCGAATTCCTAGAGGTGATCGTGCTCAGGCATGTGACGGACGACCCGAAGTTTGATGGAGGTAGCGGTATAATTTCGACAGCGGCGCCGCCTATCGACCAGGAGAAACACATTTGGGTGGGTGGGCATAGCGGCGAAAGGCACACTTCATCAGTTGCTAGACATCACAGATTTGAATCAACCTGACAAAGAGTTAGAAATATATATGCATTGCAGTCGCGCTAAAGAAATTGAAAAACTATTGGATTGGTGCGAGACTCGCTGCAAAAACATTCATTAGACTGTCTCAGGTATCTGAGCTATCCTTAACGGGAATCAATGAGATGAGTTTCGATAGAGCTCGTTACATTTTTCAAGAGAGGAAGACGTGCCTAGAGGCAGAGTCGACGGCAATATTTTGTTGCTGCACAAAAATATCTAGATTTTCGGCATGATCATTTTAACGGAAAAACAAAAAATAATTAAGTTTTCAAGAAGTACTTAGAGTACATTGATAAAATTGTAGCAAATAAATTCTGAAAAGTTAATTTGCAACTTTTTTGTGTCATAAGGCACAGGGCAACTTACTACTGTTTCCATTAATTTTCTTCGTTATATTTTCAAGCGAGTTGAATATTCTGCCGTAGGTTATATCACAATTAGCCCAACTAATTAAACTGAGACTTTGAAGTGTATATAGTTCTTGGACAAATGCTTTAAGACTACGCGGATGCTGCAAAATTTATCAACATTGGGGAGGGGAATATGAAAAACAAAATAGAAATGCAAAGCACTTTATTGCCTCGTAAATTTTTATTTTGAATGCTATTTCCACTCGTTAAGTGGCGCGACCCTCGTGTTCGCAGCCTTGTATATGTTTTTGTAGCACTAGGTACGTTGCCTGCGAATTTACGTGAATAAGCAAGCAGATCATACTTTAATCTGGCGGAGAAAAAAAAAACAAGGAAAGCCTACGTTGTAGATGCACTGTGCGGAAACACAATTAGACAGACTCTAAATTTGCATATATTTCTAAACAAGGGTGCCTAAATTGTCGATTGAAAAATTGACATCATTATAATGACGCCGAATAAAGCAATAAAGATGGCATGTTCCGCGTGAAAATATGATGAGCGTTAGCCTTGTGGGTCAACAATTTCTGTTTAATGAAAAAAAAGCTTCTAGTGGCCATGTATTATCGTATTTCTGAAAACCAGTAACCAGCGTATCTAAATTTACATTCGCGCCAAAATTAGTGGCTCGAGTTCTATCACTGTAGGTACATCTGAATGACTATATGAGATTAAAAAGTGAGATTAAATGGCGGGCGGCGGCGTGTACGGTAGTGTTCACCTATGCCTTCGCTATAGTATGTTGCCGCACACTTTAAAGCACGAGCATGCTGATCAACCGATGTGCTTTTCTACAACTTCATCCCTAAATGTAAGGCGGGGTTCTGCCACTCCAGGTGGTTGTTGCCAGCCTGATCCCTCCCTATTTTTCTAACTGTCGATTGTATGGTTTGTTTTCATACCAAATATTCACATAATAATCTGTGGGTGTTCGGCTAGTAATGAAATGTTTATTTCTCTCACAGTTAAATTATCAAGTAACCAGCAAGAAGGCATGCAGGGCAAAAAAACCTGCTTTGATGCAGCTTGAAGACAGCCCGGCGGCCGTTGATCACATGACAGTATCTTCACAATAATCGAGAACGCGAGCTAGCTTCGTAAAGGCAAAAGGGCTAATGGGTGGAACAGAACCGGGCCGGCCAAAGAATGGTACTTTCGGGCTCGGGCCAGGCCCGGACCTGAAAAACCGGCCCGTGCAGTGCTCTACTTCAGATAGTCTGATCAGCAGATTCCCATACTGTCATGTAGTAGTGACGCTGAAGTAAACAGTCGTAAAACTGTGTATGACGAAACTGATTCTTTATTGGGCGAACATGTGCCCACGAAAGCAAGCTACACTCAAAGCACAACCAAAGCGGTGAACACAGTCGGCGATCGTCGAAATCTGATCAGCGGCGAAACGCGTCGGCTTTTATACATGAGTCATCGAAGGTCCCAGAATAATCCGTGGTACCCGCGTGTCTTCCAGAAAGATCTAGATAATTCGCGTGTCTCATACAATCAGATTACATGAGCGTCGGTGACAAAAGACTACGGATAGAAGCATCGATAACGTTCGAGAAACTTCCCATACATGCAGGCGCGTCCTGTGCCTAGCGATAACGTTTAACATTTTTAGCCGGTGAAAAGCGGTCACCGGTGAAAGATAAACATATATACGTGTCAATACCCTCCCCTTAAAAAGCATCGTCCCGATGATACAAACAAGAAAGCGAAAACAAAACCACGCGTACAGAGAGAGAAAAAAAAGTCTCAGTTTCGCCCGAAAGGCGAAGCATCAATTGCGATAGCAAATTAGTAGAGAGCTATTCGGAGTAGGGATAGTAGTTTTATCGGCTGCATAAACTTGGACACATCCGCTTACTAACTGAATTAACAAGCGTGGTGTCAGCGCGCACAAGCAAACATGAATAGATCACACTGAATGGCCGCATACAACGACTGTCAAAACGTTGGCAGCAATCGCAGCCGCCGCAGCGGGCAAGGTTCGTGGGGTCTATCGCTTCAAAGGAAACTGAGCGGCGGATGCACAGCACATACAAAGGTCAGAGCCATGTGGAGATAGGAGACCGTGCGGGCGACGGCCACAGCCGGGCAAAGTACGAACGGAGTTGTTGGCAGAGTAAAAGCTGCGCCCCCCCTCCCTCCCCGCGCTGCTTTGTTGCTTTTGCATGGGAGATAGAGTGGCAAGTTCTCCTTACGCCCGATTGCAAGATACGCCTTTGGTGCCGGAGCACAGCGTCGCCCCGCCTCCCTCCCTCCCATACCCCCACGGCCTTTCGCGCGACGGTCGCGTTTGCTTTCGGCCGTGCGCTCGCTCTCCGTGATAGCGTGCGCGTCCCCCCCCCTCGCGCTTTCGCTCGTGCATACGGCTAGCGGCGACGATTTTATCACCCTTGGAATCTATACGGAACCTGACGGCGACGCTGACGGCAGAAATCCGGTTTAAGTGTCCATATAATTGCTATCGCAATAAAAACAACAACAAACAATAACAAAGTAACAAAGTACCGAAGTTCGTCAGCGGGCGTAGAAAGGGCTAAGACGCACCACGTGGATGACTTCACGCGTAGAGTTTCTCACTATATTACCTAGAGGGAAAAGTGGCGCTGCTGCGCGGTGGTATCCATGGGAATGCCGGTATATTGTGACTTCGGATTGGCATCGTTCTCGGAGAGCCAGAACACCTTGAAGACGCGCCTGGCTAGCACCGTTGCGTCGGTCACAATGATTCATTTCCTGCTAAAACAGCACGTAAAAAACTGCTTTAGCTTTATTATTACACAAAAACATGTTTTGTTTAATGTTGAGGACATACTATTCAATGCAGAATTCTATGGAACGTAATAAGTATCAGCTGGCCGCTAAAGTTGGAGGGCAGACGATAAGATTCTCGCTCGCTTTGGAACAACTTGTCGTCTGTTCTTGCTTTTCTTCGCTTGATGCTGCATTGCAGGTGAGCAAACTTTATTGAGAGATGTAATATGGGTGAATGAAAGCCTTTTATGTAGATTTTATTTTAAGAATGCGTTATTTGTGTAGCCATATAGACACGTTTTAGAGGGAGCCTCGTACAACACCAGCCAACACAAGCCTCGCAGACACATATCCCGTCATTCACATGAGGGCACGGCGCCCTTTAAGAAAATCGCATAGACGGTGGCGCCAGTTTACCCTCTAGGTGTTATAGTGAGAAACTCTATGACTTCACGTCGTGCCCGGCGCCGCTGTGATTACGAAATGCCGTCTGGCACAACCTCATAGTCCAGTGTGCCAATACGTCGGATCATCTTATATGGTCCGAAATAGCGACGTAACAGTTTCTCGCTAAGTCCTCGTCGGCGTATCGGAGTCCAGACCTAAACACGGTCGCCGGGCTGGTACTCGACGTAGCGTCGTCGAAGATTGTAGTGTCGGCTGTCGGTCCTTTGCTGGTTCTTGATGCGCAGGCAGGCGAGCTGTCGGCCTTCTTCGGCACGCTGCAAATAGCTGGCAACGTCGACATTTTCTTCCTCGATGACGTCCGCTAGCATGGCATCAACGTCGTTGTCGGGTTCCTTCCGCAGACCAGGTTGAACGGCGCCATGTGCGTCGTTTTTTGCACGGCCGTGTTGTATGCGAAGGTCACGTGCGGAAGGATGGCATCCCACGTCTTGTGTTCGACGTCGACGTACATTGCCAGCATGTCGCCGATGGTCTTATTTAGGTGCTCGGTGAGGCCATTCGTCTGCGGGTGGTAGGCGGTGGTTCGGCGATGGCTTGTGTGGCTGTATCGCAGGGTGGCTTGAGTTAGTTCTGCCGTAAAGGCTGTACCTCTGTCGTTGACGAGGACTTCTGCGGCGCCGTGACGCAGGAGGGTGTTCTCAACGAAAAATCGGGCTACCTCGGCGGCACTGCCTTTGGGCAAGGCTTTTGTTTCGGCGTAGCGCGTGAGGTAGTCCGTAGCTACGACGATCCAATTATTCCCGGACGTCGACGTCGCGAAAGGCCCCAGTATGACCATCCCGATCATCTGGAACAGTCGGCGAGGTGGCTCGATCGGCTGTAGAAGTCCGGCTGGCCTTGTCGGCGGTGTTTTGCGTCGCTGAGAGTCTCGGCATGTCCTTACGTAATGGGCGACGTCGGCAGAGAGGCGAGGCCAGTAGTATTTTTCTTGGATCCTCGCGAGCGTGCGGGAAAAACTGAGGTGTCCAGCCGTTGGGTCGCTATGGAGAGCTCGCAGAACCTCTGGACGCAATGCTGAGGGTACCACTAGGAGGTAGTTGGCTCGAACAGTCGAGAAGTTCGTCTTTAAGAGAATGTTGTTTTGCAAGAAAAACGACGCCAATCCTCGCCTGAACACCTTAGGCACAATGACGGTCTTGCCTTCCAGGCAGTCTACAAGGCTCATTAGTTCCGGGTCAGCTCGCTGTTGTTGGGTCCCAAGAAAGTGTCGTCATCCTGGTCGTCCTGTGGCGGCGGTTCGACGGGGGCGCCAGACAAGCAGACAAGGACTGATGGGTCCCGACAAAGTGTCGTCATCCCGGTCATCCTGTGGCGGCGGTTCAACGGGGGCGCGAGACAAGCAGCCGGCGTCAGAGTGCTTTCGCCCGGACTTGTAAACGACGGTGATGTCGAATGCTTGAAGTGTCAGACTCCATTGTGCGAGGCGACCTGAAGGATCCTTCCAGTTAGCTAGCCAACACAAGGCGTGGTGGTCGCTGACAACTTTGAAGGGCCTGCCATAGAGGTAGGGACGAAACTTTGATGTAGCCCAGATGATGGCGAGGCATTCCTTTTCGGTTGTGGAATAATTTGTTTCCGCCTTCGACAGCGACCGGCTAGCGTAACTTACAACCCTTTCTAGTCCGTCAGTCCTCTGCACAAACACAGCGCTGATTCCTACACTGATTGCGTCGGTGTGCACTTCGGTATCGGCTTTTTCGTCGAAATGTGCAAGTGGCGGCGATTGCAGGCGTCGCTTCAGTTCTTCAAATACTTCGACTTGCGGCGTCTCCCACTTGAACTCGACGTCGGCCTTCGTAAGGTACGTCAGTGGCTCAGCGATCCGTGAAAAGTCCTTCACGAAGCGCGTGTAATAGGCGCGCAGTCCAAGAAATCTACGGACTGCCTTCTTGTCGGCGGGCGGAGGAAAGTCAGCGATGGCCGCAGTTTTCTGTGGGTCAGGGCAAACTCCAGACTTGTTGATGACGTGGCCCAAAAACAAGAGCTCCTCGTATGCTAAGCGGCACTTTTCTGGCTTTAACGTGAGTCCGGAGGTCTTGATAACTTGAAGAACTTTTGAAGGCGCCGGAGGTGTTCCTCGAAGCTTGAGGCAAACGACGTCGTCCAAATAGACGAGGCAAGTCTGCCACTTCAAGCCTGTCACTACATTATCCATGACGCGTTGGAAAGTCTCAGGTGCCCAGCAAAGACCAAACGACATGACCTTGAACTCGAACAGTCCGTCTGGTGTTATAAAGGCAGTCTTCTCCCGGTCCCTCTCGTCGACTTCGACTTGCCAGTAGCCGGTGTTGAGGTCCATTGACAAAAAGTACTTTGCGTTGTAGAGTCGATCCAAGGCGTCGTCAATACGTGGGAGAGGGTATACGTCCTTCTTCGTGATTTTATTGAGGCGACGATAATCGACGCAGAAACGTAGCGTTCCATCCTTCTTCTTTACTAACACCACGGGGGACGCCCACGGACTCTTGGATGGCTGGATGAAGTCGTCGCGTAGCATTTCGTCGACTTGTTGCCTTATGGCCTCGCGTTCGCGCGCCGAAACTCGGTAGGGGCTCTGACCGAGTGGGCGGACATATTCGTCGGTTATGATGCGGTGCTTGGCGACAGAGGTTTGTCGAACTTTTGACGACGACGACAAGCAGTTCTTGTATTGAAGGAGCAGAGCTTTTAGCTATTCTTTCTTATTATTGGGAAGGTTCTGATGGACGTCGAAAGTTGGTTCAGGTATTACAGTCATCGTTGCAGGTGCACTAGAATCCGTGAAGGCGAAAGCACCGCTGGATTGTACTATTTCGTCGATGTAGGCGACCGTGGTGCCTTTGTTAATGTGCTTGTATTCGTGGCTGAAGCTCGTAAGCATCACGCTTGCTTTGCCTTCATGTAGCTCATCTATGCCTCTAGCGACGCAAATTTCACGGTCGTGCATTAAGTGATGATCGCCCTCGATGACACCCTCCATGTCTGTAGGCACTTCGGTACCGACGGAAATCATTACGCTGGAGTGAGGCGGAACGGTGACTTGTTCTTCTAGCACATTCAAGGCAATGTAACTGGTGTTTGGATCCGGTGGTGTCGCGTTGTGCGTTGAAAGCGTTATCGACTTGGACGCGTCTTAAGTCGATGACTGCACCGTGTTGGTTTAGAAAGTCCATGCCTAGGATAACATCCCTGGAGCCGTGCTGCGGGATTAAGAAGCTCAGCGGATAAGTGCGGTTGTTTACCGTGACTCGCACAGTGCAGATTACAGCCGGCGTGATTAGGTGTCCTCACGCTGTCCGGATATCGAGTCCTTGCCAGGCCGTTTTCACCTTCTTCAACTTGGCGGCGAACTCGCCACTGCTGACGGAATAGTCGGCTCCAGTGTCGACGAGAGCGGTGACATTATGACCATATAATCGCACGTCTAGATCTGTAGACCATCGTCTGGCGTTACGGTTAAATCGTGGCGTCGGATCACGGCTGCGTCGGCTTGCTCCGCTGCAGCTACGTCGCGTTGGTAGGTCTACTTTCGGCGGCGAAGTGTTGTCGTCAAGGCTCTTGCCAGGCGCTATGCCGATACCTCGTCATGAGGATTCGCGAATCTAGTTCGTCGGTGGCGGAGTATCTTCAGCATTGCGTCGTACAGCAACCGCACCTCCATCGGTTGCTGCCTTTAGTTCCCCGGGTAGGGGCTGGGAGATCGGCCCCGGGTTGGGCCGGCATACAGCCGGCGATGCGGCGAGATGTAGCGGCCTGGTGACGGCGAGCATGAGGGTCGTCGTAGTTGCCACGGCGCTCTGGCGAGGTAGTCGGCGATGTCACGTGGTCGCTCGCCAAGATGTGGACGTGGCGCGTTGACAGCGAACCCTTGCAGGCCCACAAAAGCAAGCTACACTCGAAGCACAACAAAAGCGGCGAACACAGACGGCGAACGTCGAAATCTGATCAGCGGCGAAACGCGTCGAGTTTTATTCATGAGCCATCGAAGGTCCCAGAATAATCCTTGATACCCGCGTGTCTTCCAAAAAGTTCTAGATAATTCGCATCGCTCATACAATCAGATTACATGAGCGTCGGTGACAAGAGACAACGGATAGAAGCATCGATAACATTCGAGAGACTTCCGATACATGCAGGCGCGTCCTGTGCCTAGCGATAACGTTTAACATTTGTTAGCCGGTGAAAAGCGGGCACCGGTGAAAGACAAAATGTATACGTGCCAATATGATGATGAAAGATTGAGTAAGCATTT
>NC_051156.1:99319051-99457882 GCF_013339745.2 Dermacentor silvarum
GGAGTCCCGTGCAAGCCCCACGCTTTGTTCTGTTTCCTACGTGCGTTCCGACATTCGTCGTTCCACCATGGGACACGGCGTTTGCAGGTCGCACCACTTATTTTAGGTATACATTCAGAGGCGGCATCAATTATAAGAGATGTAAGATACTCGACAGCAGCATCAATTCCCAGCGAAGATATGTCAGACCACGAGATACTACTTGTCAGACTTTGGAATTTCTCCCAATCTGCTGTATCCAACTTCCAGCGAGGTGCCTGTGGTGGTTCGTTTTGTAGTGGTGATCTCAGCAGTATCGGGAAGTGGTCACTCCCGTAAGGATTTTTTATAACTTCCCATTTAAGCTCAGCAAATATAGACGGGGAAGCTACACTGAGATCAATGGAAGAAAACGTTTTGTTTGCGAGATTGTAGTAGGTGGGTTCCTTCTTATTCAGGAGACACGCACCAGAGGAGAAAAGAAATTGTTCGATTAGGCGTCCTCGTGCATCGATACGCGTGTCGCCCCACAAGCTGCTGTGTGCATTGAAATCGCCAAGAACGAGGTAAGGTTCTGGTAATTCATCTATAAATGACTGAAATTCATGCTTGTGTAAAGGATAATGTGGGGGTATGTAGAGCGAGCATACGGTTATGAGCTTACCCAGAAGTACAGCACGAACGGCTACCGCCTCAAGTGCCGTATTGAGTGGAAGTTGCTGACAGGCTACACTTCTGTCGAGTATGATGGCCACACCACCAGAAGATGCGGCAGAGTCCTCGCGATCTCTTCGGAAAATAATATTCTGACGTAGGAAGTTGGTGTTTCTGGAGTTTAGGTGTGTTTCTTGAACACACAGCACCTTTGGATTAAATTTATTGATAAGTTCTTGGATGTCATCGAGGTTGTGGATTAGTCCCCTAACATTCCACTGGATTATTGTGTTCATGTTGGAGGAAAATAAAAGGTGCTGTGTGTCTCAAAAGGGAGAAGGGTGACTTACTTTACAGAGTTATTGCTAGGCCCTGTAATTGGTGTTTTGTCTTTTTTGGAGCGGTCAAGAGAACCTCGCCGCTCCTTCGACGCTACTAGCGCCGTTTGGCTTGGACTAGTGTCCATAGCCTCTTGCGAGGCACTGGACACCCGCTCCAGAGAGCGATGTGTGCGTCTCGTAGACTTCATCTCGAGCGATGAAGCCTTCGCCCCCACCGGGCCGGAGGTCGACAGGACCCCTGTGGCCTCTGCGGTGCCCTGGCTGCTGCCGGAGCTTGTAGAGGCCACTGGTGTGGACAATGTGAGAGATGGCAGGGCAGCGTTGGCTGCTCCCACCTTAGGGGCGGGTGGCGTTAGCCTCGGCACGCTAGACGTGGTCCGGGCTACCGCCAGAGGCCGTTGTGGTGCCGCCCCCCGTTGCACCACTTCGGCGAAAGTTGTTTTAAGCAAGAACAACGAGGAGATACGTTGACGTGCTTCGCGGAATGTGATATTCTCCTTCACTTTTACAGTAATTATTTCTTTTTCTTTCTTCCAGGCTGGACAAGCTCTGGAGTATGCCGGGTGACTGCCGTCGCAGTTCGCACAATCTACCTCGTCATTATTGCAATCGTCAGAAGAGTGACCAGTTGTGCCGCACTTTGCGCACATAAGCTGCCCTCGGCAGCTCTGGGATGCGTGACCAAATCTTTGACATTTGAAGCAACGTCGCGGGTTCGGAATGTATGGTCGAACATGAAGTTTTACGTAGCCGGTTTCCAGAGTCTCGGGTAAAGTAGTTGAACTGAAAGTGAGTATTAAATGCTTTGTTGGGATTTCATTGTCATTCCGTCTGATTTTGATGCGCTGCACATGGATTACTCCTTGGTCCTTCCATCCATCCAGGAGTTCTTCTTCAATCAATGTCATTAGGTCTTCGTCTGATACTACACCTTTTACTGTGTTCATTGTTCGATGTGCGCTTACAGAAACAGGGATGTTACCAAAGGCTACGAGGTGTGCGAGTTTGTTGTATTGTTCCTTGTCTTTTAGTTCGAGTAGCAAATCTCCGGTTGCCATCTTTGTTGCCTTATACCCAGCTCCAATGGTCTCTTTTAGGCACTTGGCCACAAGAAATGGGGAAATTGCTCTAGCTTTTGTAGATGATTGTTCGCAGTGGAGGACGTGGAATTTCGGGAACCGTTCGTTGTTTTGGGCAAGAATAGTGATGTTGCATCGGTGCGTACCCTTTTCGAGGCACGATCAGTTGAGAAAGGGTTCGGGGATCCCATGGAAAGAAACTACTTGTTCGGCAACAGCGTCTGCCACCCACCGCGGAGCCCAACAAGGGGACGTGGCAGAACATAGAGACAAGTCTGCACATCGCCAGCAGTATGCCGTTGCTATAACCCAATATGGTATACCCAAGGTTGGACAGCCACACCAGGTTAACCCTTGCCGCCAGGAAAAGTCGAAGTGAATGGAAAAGATGAGAGGACAGGACAGATTAAAAGTGGAAGGGAAAGACGAAGATGATGGTAGAGA
Organism: Dermacentor silvarum; assembly: GCF_013339745.2. Taxonomy (NCBI): domain Eukaryota; kingdom Metazoa; phylum Arthropoda; class Arachnida; order Ixodida; family Ixodidae; genus Dermacentor; species Dermacentor silvarum. The sequence continues at coordinate 99,321,549 of NC_051156.1, forward strand.
GAGATAGGAAAAGACGACTACCGGTTTCCCCCGGGCGGGTCAGTCCGGGGGTGCCGTCTACGTGAAGCAGAGGCCGAAGGGGTGTGTTGCCTCCGCCGAGGGGCCTTAAAGGTCCAAACACCCGGCTTCGGCTCAACCTCCAGGATCCTCTTTTCCCCGGACACGGCTAAGCCGCGCACGGCTACACGCGGGAGGGGCCAACCCTCATGTGCTCGGGTACGTGGTGTCGCAACACACCAAACGCCTGCTTACGCAGACGCCCCTGCGGGGGTTCTACAGGAATTCTTTCGTCTTCGCGACACTAACGAAATCTTGTCCACATTGTTCCCAGCGTATTAACACCTCGAATTCCTAGAGGTGATCGTGCTCAGGCATGTGACGGACGACCCGAAGTTTGATGGAGGTAGCGGTATGATTTCGACAGCGGCGCCGCCTATCGACCAGGAGAAACATATTTGGGTGGGTGGGAATAGCGGCGAAAGGCACACTTCAAGAGTTGCTAGACATCACAGATTTGAATCAACCTGACAAAGAGTTAGAAATATATATGCATTACAGTCGCGCTAAAGAAATTGAGAACTATTGGATTGGTGCGAGACTCGCTGCAAAAACATTCATTAGACTGTCTCAGGTATCCGAGCTATCCTTAACGGAATCAATGAGATGAGTTTCGATAGAACTCGTTACAGTTTTCAAGAGCGGAAGACATGCCTAGAGGCAGAGTCGACTGCAATATTTTGTTGCTGCACGAAAATATCTAGATTTTCGGCGTGATCATTTTAACGGAAAACAAAAAATTAAATAAGTTTTCAAAAATTACTTAGAGTACCTCGATAAAATTGTAGCAAATAAATCCATTTGCAAAGTTCATTTGCAAAGTTGCAAAGTTCATTTGCAACTTTTTTGTATCTTAAGGCACAGGGCAACTTACTACTGGTTTCCATTAACTTTCTTCGTTATATTTTCAAGCGAGTTGAATATTCTGCCGCAGTTTAATTCACAATTAGCCCAACTAATTAAACTGAGACTTTCAAGTGTATATTGTTCATAGGCAAATGTTTTAAGTCTACGCGGATGCTGCACAATTTCTCAACATTGGGGAGGGGAACGTAAAAAACAAAATAGAAATGCAGAGCACTTTATTGCCTCAGTAAATTTTTATTTTGAATGCTATTTCCACTCGTTAAGTGGCTCGACCCTCGTGTTCGCAGCCTTGTATATGTTTTTGTAGCACTAGGTGCGTTGTCTGCAAATTTACGTGAATAGGCAAGCAGATCATACTTTAATCTGGCGGAGAAAAAAAAACAAGGAAAGCCTACGTTGTAGATGCACTGTACTGAAACACACTTAGACACAGTCTAAATTTGCATATATTTCTAAACAAGGATGCCTAAATTGTCGATTGAAGAATTGACATCGTTATGATGAAGCCGAATAAAGCAATAAGAATGGCATGTTCCACGTCAAAATGTGATGATCGTTAGCCTTGTGGGTCAACAATTTCTGTTTAATGAAAAAAAAACAGCTTCTAGTGGCCGTGTATTAGCGTATTTCTGAAAGCCAGTAACCAGCGTATCTAAATTTACATTCGCGCCAAAATGATTGGCTCCAGTTCTATCACTGTAGGTACATCCGAATGACTATATGAGATTAAAAAGTGAGATTAAATGGCGGGCGGCGGCGTGTATGGTAGTGTTCTCCTATGCCTTCGCTATAGTATGTTGCCGCACACTTTAAAGCACGAACATGGTGATCAACCGATGTGCTTTTTTACAACTTCATCCCTAAATGTAAGCCGGGGTTCTCCCACTCCCGGTGGTTGTTGCCAGCCTGATCCCTCCCTATTTTCCTAACTGTCTATTGCATGGTTTGTTTTCATACCAAATATTCACATAATAATCTGTGGGTGTTCGGCTAGTAATGAAATGTTTATTTCTCTCACAGTTAAATTATCAAGTAACCATAAAGAAGGGATGCAGGGCAAAAACTTGCTATGATGCAGCTTGAAGACAGCCCGGCGGCCGTTGATCACATGACAGTATCTTCACAATAATCGAGAACGCGAGCTAGCTTCGTAAAGGCAAAAGGACTAATGGGTGGAACAGAACCGGGCCGGCCAAAGAATGGTACTTTCGGGCTCGGGCCAGGCCCGGACCTGAAAAACCGGCCCGTGCAGTGCTCTACTTCAGATAGTCTGATCAGCAGATTCCCATACTGTCATGTAGTAGTGACGCTGAAGTAAACAGTCGTAAAACTGTGTATGACGAAACTGATTCTTTATTGGTCGAACATGTGCCCACAAAAGCAAGCTACACTCAAAGCACAACGAAAGCGGAGAACACAGTCGGCGATCGTCGAAATCTGATCAGTGGCGAAACGCGTCGGCTTTTATACATGAGTCATCGAAGGTCCCAGAATAATCCGTGGTACCCGCGTGTCTTCCAGAAAGATCTAGATAATTCGCGTCTCTCATACAATCAGATTACATGAGCGTCGGTGACAAAAGACAACGGATAGAAGCATCGATAACGTTCGAAAAACTTCCCATACATGCAGGCGCGTCCTGTGCCTAGCGATAACGTTTAACATTTGTTAGCCGGTGAAAAGTGGTCACCGGTGAAAGATAAACATGTATACGTGTTAATATGATTATGAAAGATTGAGTAAAACAATTTAAGACGTAACCTGCTTCCCTGTTTAAGCAAAAGCATCCAGTCAAGTTATTTTTTCCTCTTACACTTAGAAAGTGGTTGTATATCCCCAGGTCGAACAGTGTCGCGACGAATTGGACTTTTTCTAGAGCATTAATATTCAAAAAATTTATTGTTGGGCTTTACGTGCCAAAACCACAATCTGATTATGAGGCACGCCGTTGTGGGGGACTCCGGATTACTTTAGTCCACCTGGGGTTCTTTAACGTTCACCCAATGCTGCATTGATATGCACACCAGAAACCGCATTCAACACAGGGCATGCCTACACGAACATTGGTAAAATTTGTTTTTTACGCCGCTCTTTTGCGTTAATACTTATGTGTTTTAAGCTTTGTTGCAAGTGAAGGGCATGCCCGGCATTTCTAACTACAGTATTGAGATGTTATGACCAAGAGCCATCCTCCGACAGCATAAGACCTAAATATTTCACAGGTGAATTTTTTTTTATTTCAACTGGCCACTTAACAAATACTTATATCTGATTTTGTAACATTTTTGTAGTGAAGCTAATGTCTACATAATTATTTATGTTTAGGGCCATGCTATTAGTGACACACCATTTTTATACGCGCTTCAAGTCGGCCGCCAATAAAAACAATGACTCATTAGATGTCCTTGCACACAGTACACAATCATCCACAAAAATTGTATCCCGGTACAATAATATCACACATATTGCTAATAAAAAACCTTGCACTCGGCCGCGCAACGCTTGAAACAGCGAAGCTGTGTGATCGTAGCCCAGCATTTTCCGGAAGTGCACACGAACTTTTCATCTTATTACTCATGTAGACGATAATTTCTTTTCGCGCGTCTCGGACTTACGGCCGACACTGCGCGTTGCACAGCGCAGCTTGCAACACCGGCACCGCGTTCGAGGAGACCCGCTCCGTGAATGCGTTGCTCTCTCTCTCTCTCTCGCTCTCATAGCACGCAAAACCTCTTCACCTAGCAGAGGACGCCGACGCCAGCCGAGGCGACAAGACGCACCTGGCCACGGCTCCGCGATTTTCACCCAAAATACCCGATCTATCGGATATACGACGCTCAACTCTTCTGACGGATGCGAGCAGTGTTCCGGCACCCCATGGACATCATGTAGGGTAAGCCGGAGCAGTGTACTCTTGTTTCGGAAGCTTTTTCTTGGATCTGCGACACGGCGGCCTCGCTATCCCTAACCGCCGGAGCCTCGCCGGCGGCTGGGGCAAACGCGACTGGGCGTTCCGGCGTCATGGACGAAGAAGCGGCTATGGAGCTGTTACAAGACCAGCTCGAAGAAAACAACCTGACTCCTGTGGGCTCTCCGCCGTGCGGTCTCCTCATCGAGAAGTATAACGGCGCCGGCGTGGTCGGCACTCCACGCCTAAACGACTACATGACCCCGGCGATCCGAAGATTCCGCAGCATGGAAGTCGTCGTGGATGGGGAAACCATCACCGACGAAGAACTGAACGACGGCACTTGGACTGCTCTCGACAAGCAGCGGAGATATGCCCGACGCAAGACTGACACCGAGACGCAGCCAGTTGCCGAAGAGAACAAAGGGACGCCAAGTGGAACGCCAAGCAGCGCACCGAGATATCGCGCTCGCCCGCCGTCGTTACCGAAGAGAAGACCCCTACCGAAGCTCCCGGCCGAAGATTACAAGATCATCATTCGCCCACAGTGCGCGATCAACCTGCTATCTTACGGCCCAGCCAAGATTCTGCGTACAGTGTGTGCCGCCGCCCAAGCTAACCTGGATGAATCGCTGAAAGAAGATCAAGTCAGAGTGCACCCTACTAGCAACACTGCGCTGATCAGCACCCCATCCAGGGTAAAAGCTGAAGCTTATTATAAAATCAAATGCCTTAAAATTGAGCAACAGGAATGTGCCGTTTTAACATACGCACCGGCCCCAGAAAATTCAGTGAAAGGCGTTATCTATTACGCTTACTCAGACGAGACTGACGCCGACATATTCAAGGAAATATGCACGAGAAATCCAGGATTGGAAATCGTTGGAGCAAGAAGGATAGGATCCTCTCGTCATATTGTGGTGACCTTTGCCAGGCAAGCATTACCCAAGCACGTCCGCTTTTGGGCCTCAGCCTTTATTGTGCATCCATTCCGCGAACGGATTGAAGCCTGCTTTAACTGTCGCCGGATTGGCCATCGCTCTGATGTCTGTCCGGACCCAAGACGACAACGATGCCGCCGTTGCGGCGATGAAGAACGTGAGACGCCGCCACGGGGAGCTGAGGCAGCGTGCAAGGCGCGTTGCATCATCTGCCGCGGCGGTCACCCTACCGGCGCTCCCAGCTGCCGCTATCGCTTCTATGCACCTGTGCAGCGCAAAAAACCAGCTGAAGAGGGAAAAAAAGAAAGCGCGACCACGTCGCCGACAGCAGGGCCACCGGCCAGCGGCGCACAGAGCGCATCTGGCGCCGGTACAGAGAGCGGAACGAGCTACCGAGACGCCGTGCGGCACAGCCGCCCTTCCGTGCGCTCTGATCAGCGCGAAGCTTCAAATAGCAGGAGTGGCAGCAGGCAGCGCAGCCAGAGTAGCAGCCAGCCTCGCAACCGCTCCAACTCCGAACAACGCAATGACCAGGCGGTATCGAGGAAGGTCGCCTGGTCAGCCAATCCCGAGCCCAAGCCCACGTCCACACGACCTCCACAGGACGCGAACCAGGTGAGGGAGCTCGCTGAAGAGATTAAAGCACTAAGACAACAGCTAGAGGCAGCCAATGCCAAAATCAGGGCCCTAGAAAGTAGGCAGCCAATTGGAGGCACCCCTATGACGCCGGCTGCACGCGAAATAGTGGCCTGTGTTCGTAGAGATGAGCTTGAATCGATGGAGGCAGAACCGACAAAAAAACGCAAAGCGTCAGTGCGGGACACAGCCAAGGAATCCGAAGCCTCAAACCCTACGGACAGAGTAGATAAGTTAGAAAGAACAATTGCTCAGCTAGCTGAGACAGTCTCCAATCACATAAAATCCACCGCAGAATTTCAGCAGATGATGGCCCACGAGCTTACAAGGATAGGGGCTGTATATAGAGCCGAATGTACCGAGGGTCTTACACAAACCCCGGAACACGAACAACTTTCTACCACAGCCACCAAAGTGCTCAACACTAAGGGCTTCAAAATGACATCTGTACTGCCGGTAAGGGCAGAACCATACACGAAGAAAGATGGCTGAAACCATTAAGATTATACAATGGAACTGCAGATCCTTTAAGAAAAAGCGTGCAGCACTGCAGTTCCAACTCACTACCTTTGATCCCAAGGTAGATGTTGTAGCCTTACAGGAAACAGGCACGCAAGTCAAAATTACTGGGTATACCACGTTCAATGAATTAACTGAAGCCGACAACAGACCTTCTACGGCAGTTGCGATACAACGCAACCTTACGGCAATGCAAATTGATCTGGAGGAAGACAACATTCCTTACACTTTTGTACAGCTGCTGCCTAGAAAAAGGGAACACAGATGTGTATTCATTCTTAACTTGTACAGCTCGCCGAAAGATAAAAGCAACAGAGTTATTGCCCTCCTAAAAAAGCCTGTAAAGCCGCAGAGAAGGAACAACTCGTTGTTGTAGGAGACTTTAACGCTCCGCACACAGTCTGGGGATACCAAAACTGCACTAGGAAAGGCAATGCGCTATATTCAGTGACAAGTGACTTAGAACTTACACTCATCACCGACCCAGATAGGCCCACGCGTATCGGCAACAGTGTATGCCGAAATACCACACCCGACTTATGCTTCGTCAGAAATGCCAATGGGGCTCTTTGGGATAACACCAAAACTAGTCTTGGGAGCGATCACTATCTCGTTCTTATCACTATCTCTTCCAAGGGGCACAAAAGGAAAATGAAGCTAACTCCACACACCAAATGGGATGTATTCCGATACGTAAGAAACCGCCAACAGCTCACCGATAGAGCAGACCTCACTGCGTGGACGAATGAGCTTATCCAGGATGTGGACAATGCCACAACCATGGCACCGATAGAAGAGGAAGGCCCCGTGCCGGACTCGAAACTCGTAGGTCTATGGGAAAAGCATAAAGACCTTCAGCAGAGATGGCTAAAGAATAAGATCAACCGCACGCTGCGCCGCGAACTCGCCGCCCTAGAGAAAGAGATTCAGGACTACTCTAGCGAGCTCAGCACTATGCAATGGAACCAATTATGTGATAGCATGAGTGGCCAGTTGAGCAAAAAGAACCCCTGGACCCTGCTTAAACACATGCTAGATCCACAACACTCTAAAAGTGCTGCTCATAAAAGGATTCAGAAAATCGTACACAGTTTTCCGGGAACAGACTCTGATCTCGTCAACCTCTTGACCATGCAATATCTTAATACAGAACGGGAGCCGGGTGCATATATAGAGTACAGAGGAGATGAAAACAGAACATTAGACGAAGACATCAGTGAGGCCGAAGTACGCGCTGCTTTAAACTGCCTACGCACGACATCTTCAGCCGGCAAAGATAACATCACCAACAAAATGCTAAGGAATCTAGATAACCCTACCATAACAATGATCACCAATCTCTTTAATCAGCACTGGCAAAACGGTACACTCCCGCAAGAGTGGAAGGATGCTAGGGTGGTCTTCATTCCTAAACCAGGCAAGTCACTCAGTCTAGAGAGCCTCCGGCCCATATCCCTTACCTCTTGTCTTGGTAAGGCTATGGAGCATGTGGTTCTCAATAGGCTGGTTGACTATGCCGAAACGAACCACCTCTTCCCGGAGACGATGATAGGCTTTCGACCTAAACTGTGCACCCAAGACATACTGTGGCAGGTACAAAATGACATCCTTAACCCAGCGCCTATACGCGCAACTCGAACAGTGTTAGCATTAGACATACACAAAGCGTTTGACAATGTCTCACATCGAGCCATTCTAGAAAACGTATCCAACATGAACGTAGGTAAGAGAACATACACCTATATTACCACATTCCTCAAGGGGCGTACTGCCACCCTAAACATAGGAAATATTGAAAGCAAAACCATAGAGCTCGGCACTAGAGGTACACCACAGGGAGCCGTACTTTCTCCCTTCCTCTTTAATACCACCATGAGAGGCTTATCCCGGCAGCTCAACGAGATTCCTCATATCAGGCACGCCATCTACGCCGATGACGTAACGATCTGGACGTGCACTGGCTCGGATGGAGAAATTTCAGAATCCCTGCAGGCAGCAGCTGACGCAGTGCAGAAACACGCTCGCAACAATGGCCGCAGCTGTTCACCGAAAAAATCAGAACTGCTTATAGTCCGGAACAAAACTCCTGCAAACCCGGCTGCCAATATGGCTGCACACATTCAGGTGCAGGTAGCTGGACAACCGGTCCCGCCCGTTCCTAAAATCAGAGTGTTAGGATTGTGGATTCAGCAAAACACGCACAACCAAGAAGCCATAACACGTCTCCAAACTACAGCTCGGCAACTACAGAACCTTCTCAGGAGGGTCTCCAACCGACGGCACGGAGTTAAGGAGAAAGATGCCTGCAGACTAATCCAAGCTTTTTTTCTGAGCCGAGTGGCGTATGTCTGCCCTTACTTACATCTCAGGAAGAGGGACTTGGAACGGATAAACGGTCTAATCCGAACTTTATTCAAACCAGCTCTTGGGCTACCAAAATGGACTAGTACGAAGGCACTCTTGAGTCTAGGGATGCATAACAACGTTGAGGAAATCATAGAAGCCCACAAATGGGCTCAAACAGTTCGATTATCCGGCACACACGCGGGACAGCAGATCCTGGACACCTTGGGGTATCGCCCGGCCTTAGACATCCCGCAACGACACCGGATACCTAACACTATCCGGACCAAGATCATTATCCCCCCGCTTCCCAAAAACATGAGTACTGAAAACAATGGTAGACGCAAAGCTAGGGCGGCGGCACTCTGGCAATGCTACAAAAACCAACCCGCCATATACGTGGATGCTGCTCGCACCAGTGATGGTCGACACACCATAGCCGTCACTACTGGCGACGGACACACCATCAGCTGTGCGACGGTAAACACATCCTCCATTGTAGAGGCGGAAGAGGCCGCCATCGCCATGGGCACTTCCATCCCGGGCGCCAAGATTATTATATCCGACTCGAAAACAGCGATTCGTAACTACACCTCGGGTTTCATTTCCCCTCGAGCGTTCAGAATCATCAACAAAGAACTCAATGAGTTAAAGTTGGTGTGGGTACCCGCTCATGCGGGCAACCCCGGTAATGAGGCCGCCCACCTAGCCGCCCGAGCAGCAAGTAACCGGGAGGTGGGCCTGCCCGACCGGGTTGACCGACATGAGGGTATCCACACCTTTAACGAAATGACAATTTATTACCGCGAATCGAGGCGAATATATCCATCCCCGCACGAGACATTGACAAGAATACAGGCCACTAACCTCAGGAGAGTACAGACTAGGTCTGTACTTAGTCCAAAAAGACTAGCTGCAATGACCGGTGATGAATATCCACCAAACTGCAAACATTGTAACTGCCCCCTGGCGGACCAAGATCACATCTTGTGGGGATGCCAAAAGAACCCTCCCCCGAGAGAACTCTTTCGGCGAGCTCCTTCACACGAAGAGTGGGAGATGAAGACGAAAACTTACAACCCGGAAGACCAGATACGGTTGGCGGAATGGGCTGATAGCGTCGCGGTGAAGCAGACGCCAGGCTAGCCCATTCCGCTGGGAAAGAAAACTCCACTTAACCTGATGATAAGTGGTTCTTGAGGGAAAGGGAAAGGTTGGCGCTATCTTCTGCAGCCCTTGAGGGAGCACGGCTCAGCGCCACCTCGATAATAAAAGTTTATTCTCTCTCTCTCACCTCGCAGAGCACGAGCGTACAAACGCGCCAGCTGTGGAGGAATACGACGACGCTCGAACGCAATCATATGGTTAGCATAAATGCATGTTCTGGCAGCGTGGCTGTATAGCCTAGTGGTTCCGACGCTCGCTTTGGGACCGGAGGTACGCGGCCTCGAAACCCACCTCTGCAAGAAAGTTTATTAATTTCTTTTTTTGGTAGTTTCTTGATACGCACCACAAATTACGGCTGGCTTAAACAGCTTCGCTGTTAAAAAAAAGAAATTCGGCAGAGACATTTCAAACTGCTTACGTGTGGCTAAGCGAAAGCGATATATTCCCTTTGGTGCATTTTTGTACGGAACGGCGTTCCAGGAACTAGTTCCTTTTGGGAGGAACGGAGGAATGCCACCATTCCTTTAAGCATCGGTAGAACTGTAACGGTAACTCGTTATTTTTACAAAGGGACGGCAGAGGGAACGGCGTTCCTTCTGTAAACGTTCCACGGCATTAAACAAGCGCACCGACGCACGCACGTATGCAGCACATCATGCAAGGCGCAAAGAACTACCGCTTGACTGTCACGTGACTATGGTGCATTTTTTTCCGCGAGTTCTGCATTATATTTTTTTAATGACTAGGCTTCAAGATTGCCACGTGACGCTCCCTTCTGTAGTTTCTTTCCGCCATGGCGGCCTGTCGGACACTAACATCGAGATGTAACTCTTGCCCAGTTCACACAAGGGTCTTTACTAAATTAAGAACATCTATTCTGGACATTTCTTTTTTCCGCTCATACTGCAATATTGGATCAGCATTCATTAAACGCCTAAGTACTGTTCCTTTCGATGCGGTTTCTTGCGCAGACATTCAATTATATTGGTGCATGCGAGTAATTTTCTATTTGCAGATCTGAAGCGCAGTATCCTGACTGCGCATTTGAAGACCGAAGTGGAAAGCGCCGTATGTGTTGCACTTGTAATAGACGAGCACCAAAGTGGCAGTTAAACATGTCTGGAGTATGTCCGGTGCTGCTTGAAAAAAATTCGTCTAAGAGCGTTTCTTTGGATTCTTTTTATCTCCAGATAATGTGCCGCCGGCAATGTTCAAATTCTTATAATATACTTAGTTTGATGTGAGATTTAAATTGCACACTTTATTCCGTCGCAATATTATCCGACCACCACATTTTAATTTCAAAAAATCAAAGGTAACGTTAATGTAACGACACGTTACAATGTTAGAAATGTAACTGGAACGCGTTCCGTTCGCCTTAAAGTATCTTGTAACGGGAACTCGTTCCAAGATTGGGAAGGAACGAGGAACGAGCTTTCGTTCCTGTTTTAGAGGAACGTGTACAACGCTGCTTCGGTGAAATGTTTTTTCCGCACGTTCCGCCTCCGTGCAAGTTCACTTCTGCGTTCTAACGGTGCGAGTTCGTAACTCGAAGGAGCGCTCCGCGGCGTTCAATTGGACATAAATACAAGGGGTCAGGCAAGGGAGACACCCGAAAGGCGAAGCACCAATGGCGATAGCAACTTAGTAGAGAGCTATACGGAGTAAGGATAGTAGTTTTATCAGCTGTATAAACTTGGAGATGCAGCAGCACCCGCAACGCGCAGAACTGTTGTCGACGCCGTCGCCGTTTTGCCCGCGTTCGCACCGAACGCGCTCGGCGCTGGTGACTGTTGCCAGGGCCTCTGGGGGCGGCTCGGAGGTTTTCGACGACATCAGAACGGGAAACTCGTCGAGCAGCGTCGGAAGTCTTTACCACCTTCTCGCCACAAAACGTTTTTATATAAATACACATTTGGTGCCACAGCTAAAGGGTCTAGTTTGCAGCGGAGAAGTGGAGAGGGTGTGGAGCTTGGCCTTCTTTTTAGGCCGCGCGGCAGCACAGGCTGTCGCGTGGAGGGCATCTTACTCCTTAAATCGCACGTCAATTTTGCGAGCAAATTCATCTAGACGGATAGTGAGGTTGGAGAATTGTTGGGTGAAGGCTTGGATGGCCGTCTGCACCACGGCCTGAATTTTGGCCTCCACGAGTTGTTCGAATTGTGGGGTTAAGGCCGGGGTTGCCGCGGCCGATGTTGGTGTGGCCGAGGAGGTAGTAGGAGTTGCAGCCCTCTTCTTGGCCGGCTGTTCGCGAGTAGGAGGAGAAGGTAGTAGGGGAGGGAGTTTATGAGCGGCCGAGATCATTGTCGCCGGGGTAGGGGTGAGGACCTGCAGGAAGGCATGCAGCTGCGACTGAAGGCGGTGGTTGGTGTTGTGGAGGGAGGCGAGCTGTGCGCGGACATGCAACATTTTCTAGAGGGGGTTGGCGGAGTCCTGGCAGACTACGTCTGCCCAGCTCACCTCACTGGTGTGGCGGCCGGGTTCCTATGCAGGTGGTTTTTGGGGTACTGGAACTGGGGGTTGCCTGAGTCCGGTCCAGGAGTGGGATCAGGCCATAGGCTTGGTACGGCTGGAGGTCTGTTTCAGGAGATGGCTACGGTTTCAGGCTGTTTCAGATGTAGCACCTATATAGTACAGAGGAGTAGTAGATGTGCTTGGGCACCCAGTCTTGTTCGAAAAGTCTTGTTCGAGGTAGTGGTGTCGGCGTTGTGGGTCGGGAGTGTTGATGAGGACGACGTGTTGGAGGGTGTTGATGATTACGGTGTCTGGCTTGGCCTCTTGGTGTCCGAGGCGGGCTGCTTGCAGAATCCCATCGCGAAGCGCAACGCCGTTCACCGTCCGAAGGTTGAGGCCGCCACGGGGACGGAGGATGATTTTATGATCGTTAATGGGTAGCTTGGGGTGGCGTAGGGCAGAGAGTTGGGGTGGCCGGGGCCGGCTCCTCGCCAGAGCTTGAGGCGTAGATGGCTGCATACATTTTCGGCAGCGACGGAATTCGGAGTAGCGGTGGAGCGGGAGTTGCGAGTCGAGCTAGGATGAGTTGGCTAGGATGAGTTTATCTGGTCGTAGGGGACAAAGTCGGGTCTCCTCCGCGCCCCGCAGGCCCGGTTTTCGATTCCCGCCCAGATCAAAATTTACCTATTTTTCTTTTCAAAGGGATTAGTTTACATTGTTTACATGAACCTGCCTGCTAAATTTGTCATCAATTCGAGCATTTTTGACGCGTTTTTACTCTTTGCCGTCGGCCATTTTTGGTAGCGTCATTCGGTCACGCCGCCGACTACAACTACGGGCTTTCGCGTAATGGGGCATATAATGCTTTCGCCTTAAAAAAGTGGAAATGAATCGGCCAAAACACGGAGCCTTGCGGCACACCAGACGTAGCAGCAACATCATCTGAGCAACTCCCATTCAAAACAACTCTTCGACTTTTATACCTGTGTCACACGGGTACATTTGGAAGGCCTTCCAGTCGACGGCCTTCGAAACGCCACAACTCTATCGACTCGAAGGAGTTGTCGCGCTGCTACACGGCACTTTTGAAAGGCCGTTGAGTGGTTCAGGCGTTTCTCGCAAAATTGTGTGGCGCTGCGGACCTTTATTTTCGTTTTCCTGTAACCAAAAGTTAAAGAACATTAAAAACAGTTAAAAACGCTATAATTTATTTTATGTTGCGAAAGCGGCGATATGACGGAATCCGGCAACACATGGAGTAGAGGGAGAGTGTACTAGACAACATGGAGGAAGGAATGAACACAAGCACGTCGCTGTTGTCGAGAGTATGTGCAGTTCGCACATATGAAGTGGCGAAAATAGTTTATTGAATAATTAATAACACTCATTTATAGTATTTTTAGAGCATTTTGGTTGGATTTGTTCTTTCTAACCGTGAGTACGAGCACACTGTGAACGAGACGGCATGTTCGCGCTGTTTCCGCTTCCGTTGCTCAAAGGCCATCCAGATTTCAATAGAGTTGTAGGGTGCTCCGTTGACTCGATAGACTATTGACTCGGCGGCCTTCGAAACCGCACGTGTAGCAGCTCGAACTTGACCTTTGAGTCAACTGACTATCGGTTGTAAGGCCTTCCAAACGCCCGTGTGACACGGGTATGATTACAGCCTGTATATTCATAAAAGTATTCACGTGTTCATAGTACCGTTAATCTTACCTGGCATATCGACATTAGTAACACTGCGGATCGAACGTTGGGTTATTGGCTCCTGTACAGTTATAATGCCACCATCCTCTCTCATGTTACTATAGAAAACACTAATAGGAACAAAATTTGAGTATACATCTGTGTGAAATTCCATTGTATTTATTACCTCATTAGAACTCAAATTTACTCCACTCGTTTTATATGTTCAACTTATGATCGAATAGCTACTCTAACCCCAAATAAAGCTAAAGTTGAATTTGTAACCCGTAAACTGATACAGTCGAACCCGGATATATCGAATCTGAAGGGGATCACAAGAAGTTCGTTATATAGGTAATTCGGTATATAAAATAATAGGCCCTCAGGTAAGCGGTGGCTTACCGGTTAGTGCATCTGAGAGCCGCTAACTTACTGCACGCAACATGGGTTAAAGCAAGTACACTTTATTTACCCGCAAAAAAAAAGAAATGCTGGTTCACTTTCAACTTCATTGAAAAATCCAAACTGATTCTTTCTTTACACTTGTAGCGGCCATCGCTTGCGGAAAATAAACTCGTGAATAGGCACTCAACCGACACTACGACGCCTCCAAAATCGGATAGAAGGAATGTTGACGTCCGAGGTAGCATGAGGGCTAGCTGAACAGCCTGACGGGGCTCAACTGACTGCACTATCTCTTCTCCACCTCCAGGTGCCAGAATACCTCAAAGTGTACAAAGGAGTGCACTATGAGGTCTTCTGCGTGGCGCCGCGTTCGATATATCGAATGTGCTGGTGAACGAGCGTTCTCTATACGCGTGCACCAGCCCGATACATTTGCATGGAATTTTCAAGGGGATTTTACAGCTGTTCGATATACAGAATAATTCGTTATAAGTTGGCTTGATATATCCGCCTACGACTGTATCTCCGTCACCATATATATGGCATCGTATTGATCAGCTGTACAAAATACGTATCAGATTTAGTCACATTAACTTCCTTCAGCTCTTTCTGGCCTCACACAGCCCTTGAATGGTATCGCCTCCCCAAATAAATCAAAAAGAGTACAAATAAACGTAAGTTTCATGCAACATCAACTACCGTACGTTGTGTAGTCTGAATTTGTTAATTACTTTCTATGTTCCTTTTAAATTCTTTGTAAGGTCAGGTAATATGGTATAATTGTAAAGCTGCCTTCGTCGTGCGCACTGAACTTTTTTCCACGTACCACCAGCTAAAATTATATGATTATAAACTTACTTTTTAATCATTGCATTATTTGTTTAGCCTGCTCAACCCACTTCCTTCCGTAATGCCTTCGAGTGCTGACGGCGCAAATAAATAAATTATTAAACTGTAAAAAATATTTCTTGGATGAGAGGTGGTCACCTCCGGCAATGTTTCATCATCATCATCAGACTATATTTATGTCCATGGCAAGACGAACGCCTCGCCCAGCGATCTCCAATGACCCCTATTCGGCGATGTATAAAATATGCGCATTATTTAAAGCTACATAGTGTAACACTACATAGCTAAACTTATTCTTCGGAAATAACTAGTCAGTTGTTCCTCTTAGCCGCTTATTTTGTCTCTGCATGAAAGTCTCTCGTTTTATTTGCTCAAATGACAAACTAATTAACAAGCTTTTGAAACTTATATCGCTTTGGTAAATAAGTTGCTATGTGTTTTTGGACTCACGCGCTAAAATAAAAAAAAACGTACATTGTTTATAAATGCAGTGAATGAAATTGCTGCGAAAAGACAAAGCCGTGTAATAGATTTGAGCTTTTCATTACATGCCTATAGCTAGGAAGTTTATGCAACCAAATGATTGTGTATTATTACATTCTCAAATTCCTACGGCATTTGCCCTATGTGGAGAAGTCAGTTTAACTTTTAAATGATTCACAATTCAACGTTGTGATGTTTCGACCCTATATTTGATAGATAGAAATGTGCATGACCAATAGGAACATATGCTGGAGGCAAAAATTCTTAGCAAATTTTGCAAAATAATCTGTGTTTACCAACTGAACAGCATATTTCTACCCTTGAACAGATAGGAAATTGAAATGAATCACATGCATAAAAGTTTGCAGTGCGAGTATTATGAAGTACAGTTTCAGTTTTATTTCTTTCAATTTATGATATATGATAGTTGATGTGATGACTTCAATTTCCTGTTTTATGTTTAGGCTACTGACACTGCATAAACTATATTTTTTGTCATAACACGGAATACAGGCCCAGAGTGCGGCTCATAAACACATCGGGATAATGAGGTGTAATTTGTGGATACATTTCTCGCTATGGGTAATATAGGAGCCCCTTTCTCGCAAATATGTCTTGGTTGAGAGCGCGTGTGCTGAAAGTAGACTGATTGTCCGCGCTTTCCGTGCAGCTACCGAAGCGACTGTGACAGCCTTTGGCTGTTTAAAGGTTTAAGCCTTTCGATGCCAAGCGCCTGAAATATACACAAACAACGCGCTTGTCCAGAACCAGAAAGGCCGCAAGCATCATGCGAAGGGAGGGATTACCCTTGTGCGGGTCATTTGCATCCTTGAGCAAAAAAGAAAAACCGGGGAGTGACAAGTCATTTTTAACGACGGGCTGTCGCTCTTATCGTTATCACAAATGACGACTTGCAGCAACGTACTGCGCTTTGTCGGGAAGCTATTATGGTTCATTCTTTAGAAAGGGTATTTATTTTTTTCCGCAACGTAACTTACGTCATCGGGGCAGATTTTAAAACATAAAGGTCTTGGGTCAGGCGGTGGTACCTAGGTGACATGAACGCCCGAGAAAAATGGACTTGTACAGTCACTTTCTTTTGGAAGCGCTGATAACGTTGGAATTTTAACCACAATAGCACTTCGTACATGGCATTTTTCCTAACGGCTTAACAGAAGGCTAATCAGTCCTCATATAACTTATAACTTTTTACTAGAGACACTCTCACATGACTTCAATATATTTACAATAAAGGGCTCCATAATTTCCACCATGGCTTTACGTAGGTACGTTGGCGCACTTCATGTAATAATCCCAGTCAGCCTACTCACATATAGCGCATTACTAATCACATCTACCATGGCCTCGGCTACATCCCAAGAAGCAATTTCCTACCTATTTTGATTACTTAAGACTCGGTAGGCTTAAGACAGGCCAAAATTCGAATAGGAATGCGTAGTATGGAATTAGTATGGAACCTACAGTGATCTAGAACGTATGTATTACACTCGAGTCTGTCCAGAATTAGACAGTAACATTCATTTACTCTGACTATTCATCTATGATCAGTGTTAATAAACTAAACGCATGCTGTGCCGATCTTTCCCCCCACCTCACCCCAAATTCAGTTGGGCGCAGGCTACCACCCTGCGTCTGCTACAAACAAATACGTACCCTTCACTCGCCCGCCTCCACCTTATATTCCCTGAAGTCTACAGTACACCCAACTGCCGGTGCTGTGGCACTCACCCGGCTACGCTTCCGCATGTGCTGTGGGAGTGCCCAGCACTGTACACATACATTAACACCACGACCCCCTCGTCGAGGTTGCGTGAGGCTCTGCGGAGCTCCGCCCTCGACGACCAAACCTGGGCGACCCAGCACGCCCATGAGGCGGCGGCGAGGCAAGCCCTCGACGTCCCCTCATGGGAGGCTTAGGCCCGGCCATCATAAAGTGCTGGCTCTACAATAAATGTTTATTCCTCCTTCTGAGCTTCAATCGCTAGGTTTGCGTCGTGAAGTCGCCTGAGCTTGCACAAGTTCTACAATTCTACGCTCCAATATCCCATCACCAAGAGCTCGGCGCTTGTCATCACGAATAAGCTAAAAAGCAACCTCGCCTTCAGAACGTATAGTCAGCGTCACAAGCTTTCGTACCCCGGAAGGTGAAAAAATATTTATATTTCTACGCCTTAGTCACGCATCGTAGTATTCGGATTTACAGCGTATACTGGTCTAGAGTAAACAAAACAAAAGTTTTGCATAGTTTTACTGGCTGCGGGATAGCTGCGTTGAAAATGAACTTATTCGCAGAACCTCGGCCGCGTAAAATTTTGGCGGCACTGTGCGATTGAACGCCTGCATTTTCTTTATTCTGCACACAATTTTTTTAATGAATGGCCTTCCAGCCAACGTCATGCAGTGCTTACACCTGGTTAATTTTCAGGACAGCAGACTCAGACATGATTTATTAAGTAGAAGAACTGAACTATTATGTAGCACGTCATTATTATCATCAATCGGGTTTAATAAATATGTAAACAAATAAAGGATAATAACATTGCCTATGAAATTTTACTAAAATCTCAGGACTACTTCAAAACTTCGCCTGTTCGTCTTGTGTACGTACCTATACTTTCTAGCAAACTGAAAGGGAGAAATTCAAGGGTGAAATTGACATCTCTTGCACCATGGCAGAAAAGGGAAGGTGTAGCTTAGTGGGCCCATATGAAAGGATCAGCTGCGACTGTGCTACTCACGCACAAGGAACGACACTTTTGTATTTTTTTACAGGCAGTAAAGTGATAAATGGTGTCCGTGGACGCTGGAGTGATCATGACAATACCACCGTACCGATATGAGTGATAAACGATTCTAATAAGGGAACATTTCTGCAAGCCTCACGGTCCTTTCCCATGTTTCTTCAATTGTCCAAACACGTTAAATTTAGCGTAGGAGAAAATTCTTATAGAATTACTGAAGAATTGCACCAGTAAGTATATCATGGTGCTGCAATCCGATTCAGCAATAGAGTTAGTTAAGAACAGAACAGCAGAATTCCATAGTAACTTTGGTGATTCTAGCCGAAAAAAATGTCTTCTTGCAACGCTTTGTGGGCATAACTCAAAAAGGGTGTGGTCTGTGATTGGAATAGTTCTCTATTTTTACACGACAAACTACATTAACACGCCCCGGTGTCTTTTCGCATTATTTCCAATACTCCTCTGCGTACGTCGTGGTAAAAGGATATGAAGACCTTTAGTATTTCGGGAATTTCGTGAAGGTATATGGGAATGGTTCAAATGATAAGACACGTGTGCTGCATATTGAGGATAGAATGTTTATGTTTCGAGGTATTGGTTTGTACTAAGCAAAAAAGCTTGTTAAATAATTCGGACAGCCTTCATTTGCACCGAAGATCCGGTACGCAAAAATTCTGCTTTGATATAATGCAAATATAATCAGTCAAATAGCTTCTGTATTCCTTTGTAAGAATACTACGTCTGGGGCTGCAGCCAAGTTTTCTACTTCTGCGTATTTTAATTGCACTCACGGGAAGCTATTAATTTTTGTGGTACGTTTCTGGCTGAACAAAAGTCGCACAAAGACGCCTTTCCATGACATAGCTGAATAGGCAAAAATATTTCTTAGTAATGTCTTCACAAATGTTTGCCTTAAGAAAGAAATCAACTTTGAAAACACAAAGTTGGGTTTATTGTCTAAAATACATTACACCTAAAGTGCAAAAGAAGTTTGGAAGCACGTTCGCATGTTCACGAAACCAGCCAACTATTTTTTTTTCAGGAAGACGTTGGTACAGTAGAAAGAAACGAAACAAGAACCGCAACTAAATGACCTGCGTTTCGGAATATGCCATCTGGCGGGAAACGGCCAAATTAAGCAGCGACAAAGCAATAAAAAAATAGCGGCGCCGCTGGCTTCGAACCTGCGAACTGCCAATCGTGGTATCAGCGATCCTAATCGGTGGTCGCGCAGAACCTCGGCTATCGGTTTGAGTGCTGCCGTAGGCAAAAACTAGGTTTATATACGTAGCACAATAAATTCTGCGACCTTGTTATGAAAACTGCGATATTGGAACGACTTTTTTGCCATTTCAAGAGTTGCTGCTGCAACTAGCTGAAAGCCGAGTCATTGAAGTTGATAAATTCCCAATAATACGTCGATCGATGCAATAGGCTCATCGCAAATTGCTTTTTACTGGCCAAAAAAGCCTCCAAAATTTGGCCTTTTCCATAGGCTCCCATACTTCGAACTTCGCCCGCAATTTGGAACGGGTATTCTGTCGTAAGTAATGATACCGCTTGCATGAAATGTCTGGCCAAGCTCCTAGAGCCTATTTCCACGGTAATATTTTGAAAAATGGCTTCTATGATTAGTTATTTGGGAAAAACGACGCTCTCCCATAGAAAATGCGCATGTTTTCAGAGGCGGCCGCTAGAGGCGCTGTTCGGCGATGTCCCAGATTCCTGGTATTGTATGTCATAGTGCCCAACGAGCCAGGCGACCAGATGGATCTTTGAGGGAAGACAGCCAGGACAGGACATGATGACCAGCCACGACGTCGAAAGGTCGGCCGTAGACATAAGGTCCAAATTTTGTGATCGCCCAAACGATGGCCAGACATTCTTTCTCAGTAACAGAAGAGCTTGCTTCTGCTCTGGTGAGAGCTCGGCTAAAGTTTGGCCCAAATTACGTGAAACAGCCTGTATAAAAAGCGGTCGATGAAGATCACGATGGCTGCTACAGGAACTGGTAAAGCGTTTCCTCAGGGTTACATGTGTGAAATTTTTGTGATTCAGAGTGCCTCTTTAATTTAGGAAACGGGAGATGTGGGCAAAGATGAACATGGCAGTGTGCAAACGTATTCACTGGTTGGCAGATGATTCATTGCGCCGTCATGCCCGTCTTTTTTTTGCAGAGTGGTACATATGTGCAGCTTGTACAATGCTTTTCAGATAAACCAAGAATTACTTCCTTGGTCACTTAAATGTAGCTTCCTGTGCATTCCGGTTCATTTCCAGGTTCATATAAGTACCTAATATGAGGCTTATACATTCACGTCTCGTGTACTAGAATGCTAAGAGTATTTTATTTGCGTATCATTACTCAGTCTGATCGTACACTGCACTACAGTGGTGCTCAATTGTGATACTGATTTCCCCGTTTGAGATTTTTATACTATTTTCACTTGATTCTCACACCATTACATTATTTGATGCATCCTAACGGCAATATTTTTTTTATTTTTAAATGTTCCCAGTGTTTGTTTTGAAGGTATGCAGCGTTATTCTTTTTTGTGTTCTTTTCAAGCTTCTAGATTATTGGTAACATTGCTTGTAGGGAGCTAACATGCGATTAAATCCCACATTTCTCAGTCTGTTTCTTGCAGTTGCTGTGATTTACATTTCTAAATAACTCTAGTCTGTTCATCTGACAGCATGGGTTGTTTACTTTGCTAAATAAGTCTATTCAATTTCTATCAGTTTCTAGATAATGAAAATTCTTTCTGCGAGCTTTAATTAGTCACTTTTGGGGTGCTTTAATTGAATTTACTTTGCATTTATTATACATTTTGCTCACATCTTGCACAAGTATTGCTTTTTCAATACAGTTTTGCTCTGTCTTACTGTCTTAATTTAATGCGCGCTTGGCGCAAAAGCCCTGGCCTGGACGCTTGTTCAGACGCGCCCATTTTTTTTTTTTTGAGGGATGTCATTCCCATTTTGGTTGTAAACATCGTAGCTGCATACCAAATGTGGTATTCTGGATTCATTTTCGTGGACATGTCATTTTCATGTGGGCGACTTCGTAGAGGATGCGTCGGCGTCGATAGGCAACAGTGATATGCACTGCGCCAGGAGCTCTGTTGCACGAGACACCGACGCTTCGACTCATCTGGAACCCACGCAAAGGAGCATCAGATTATTGTAAACCTTCGAAGACCATTTCTAGACCAGCGCTTCGATAACGTCTTAAAAACGTTTAGAGAATGAATATGAATGACTATGCCAAAGGGAATATTTATGTCTTTCCGAATCCTATTTCTAGACGAGCTTTTTGAATACCTCTTTAAGAGCTGTTATAGATCGTCTCAGAACAGTGATTAAGCCGGACATTAGCAGACATATACGAAGTTTTAACAACGAAGTTGTTTTACTCGTGTCTTTAAACCGTTTTTGTCGTCTCGGATAAACGCTATAAAAACGTTAGGTATCTCTTTCGTGCTACCTGGGGGGTAGCTCCAAAGAAACCTTACTTTCATTTAAGAGCGGCAATGTTTAAGTATTACCTACAGTTTCCGTGGCATTATCTGGTATATATATATATATATATATATATATATATATATATATACATATTGTAACAAAGAGAAGCCGGCAGATAATCGGCCTTCCGGCAGAACGCCTTGTTTACTTCTGCCTCCTTTTTTTCTCGCTCGCGCTCCGAGCGCTCAAGCCCCAGTGCACATCTTTGTTTTCACACTCGGCCACGCTGCGGACCTGCAAAGCAAGGATCGACAGTTCAGTTCAAGTGCTGGAGCCTTTTCTTGAGGCGTGACACGTGCACAGCGAAATTATTTATTTTACGCCTGTCGAGGCTGGCACCTGGAATTTCGGTGCTCACGCGCCAGGTGTTCTCTCCTATGCATTCAGTAATCTTGAAGGGCCCTTCAAACCTCGGTAGTAACTTCTGGCCTGGTGCTCTGACTCCCCTTTGTACCCATACCTCGTCACCGACGTTATACACCAGAGCAGGTCGATGTCGGCGGTCATAGTGTCGTTTCCGCGTTTTTTGCGCTTGTGAAGCTTTTCTGATCGCTGCTGTTCTAATCTTTTTAAAGACGGACGCTCGGTCGGCAGAGCTGTCAATGGTAACTGAAGTGTCTAGGCTAAGGACCGCTTTCATCTGCGGTACCTTCCCGTGAACGGTTTCATATGGGGTTGTCCCGGTAGACGTCTGCAGTGCCGTGTTCACGGCGTAAGCCACTGACTGAAGGTGAACGTCCCAGTCGGCGTCTCCTTTTTACCCTATTTTTGTATACGGAGCAAGTCGTGCCTGGATGCTTTGGTTAGTTCGCCCCGTAAGGCCATTTGCCTCGGGATGAAATGCGGACGTGTAATGATGCTGCACTCCTGCCGTACTAAGGTAATTTCTTAGTTCGCGACTGCGGAATGCCATGGCACGGTCTGAAATTAATTTTTTGGGTAGGTCACGTCTCCATTCAAATCGTAGCTTCAGGAAATCGATTAGGTGGTCGGACGCGATAGATGGCACAGCGGCCACTTCGACGTACTTTCAGAAATAGTCCAAGGCCACAATGATGTAGCGGTTTCCTGCTGTAGTGATCGGTAGAGGTCCAATGTAGTCGATGCCAACAGTGTGAAAAATAGTTTCTAGCAGTGGAATAGGTGTCAGTAATCCAGGCTGGCATCCTGGTAGTCGCTTATATTGCTGACACACTTCACAACTGGCGACGTAGGAGCGGCCATTGCTTTTCATATTCGGCCACCAGAAGCGTTCTTGTATTTTGCGGAGCGTGGCTTGCTGGCCGATGTGCCCTTCTTCCGGAGTGTGATGAATAGCTCGCAATATTTCCGATCTGAAACAACTGGGGTATACTAGGAAGTGACGTTCGTCTGAGTGGTCCTTGTGCCACTGCCGCCGATACAGCGTGTCATCGTTTAATGCTTATGTGGAATTCTGTGCTGTAACAGCGATTTAGGCTATAATTGAAGCTAAGTAGTTATCCTCCTGTTGGGCTTTGGAGAAGCCTTGTTGCGAGAACAAAATGCAACTCTCCTCTTTTTGGGACACGCGGTCAAGAGGGTTCCGTGAAAGGGCATCGGCAATGCTGTTAGCCCCCCAGCACGGTAGCGTACGTCAAAATCGCACTCTTGCAGCGTGATAATCCATCGGGCAAAGTTATGCTTGAGCTGCTGCTTTGAAAACATACATGTTAATGCAGCATTATCGGTCAGGACTGAGAACTTGCGGCCAAAAATATAATGCCGGAATTTATCATCCACACTCAATACCACCGCTAGACATTCCAGCTCATTGGAGTGGTAGTGGCTCTTTGTATATGAAAGTTTGCGGCTCCCATATGCGACAATACGATCGATACCATCAGGGTCACATAGCACTAGTACTGCTCCAAGGCCCATCTGGCTGCCATCTGTGTGCGTCTCCGTAGTCCAGTCGTCATTAAAGTGATTTTGTACGGGGCAGTGAGGTAACTGCTGCTTCAAAGTTAGAAAAGCGATTTCTTGTGGGGCGCCCCGTTCAAACCAAGCTTCCTGTTTAAGTAAATCGGTCAGGGGAGCGGCCATACCCACAAATGACTGAACTTGTTTCAGGCAAGTTGGTTTGGGGTATTTCGCCACAGCAGCAATGCGCTCCGGGAGCGGATGGATGCCGTTTGAAGAGATAGTATGGCCGGCCTAGGTATGAAATGTTGGAGAGACCAAAGTGGCACTTGTCGCGGTTCAACCGATCCAGCCGCCGCGGTGGCTCAGTCAGCTAAGGCGTTGCGCTGCTGAGCACGAGATCGCGGGATCGAATCCCAGCCGCGGCGGCCGCATTTCGATGGAGGCGAAACGCAAAAACGCCCGTGTGCTTGCGTTGTAGCGCACGTTAATGAACCCTAGGTGGTCAAAATTAATCCGGAGCCCTCCACTACGGCGTGCCTCATAATCAGGACTGGTTTTGGCTCGTAAAACCCCAAAAAGAAGAAGAAGAAGCGGTTCAACCGAAACCCCGTCTCATAGAGCCTGCGTAGTACTTCGTCCAAATTGCGCAGATGTTGTTCTTCCGTAACGACCAAGATGTCGTCCAGATATACGACACAAGCTTGGTTCTTAAGAGATCCTAGCACACAATTCAAGGCGCGCTGAAATGTACTAGGAGCCATGCGCAACCCAAACGGCATGCGGTTAAATTCGTACAAGCTTGAAGGAGTCCGAAAGGGCAGTCTTGCACTTATCTTCTTCTGAGACGTTGATCTGCCACTTTCTAAGTGCGTAAATCAAGCAATGAATGACTTGTAATGACGGACCATATCAATAGTGTCATCAATTCAAGGTAGTGGGTACGCGTCGGGCGTCGTACACTTGTTGAGCTGCCTGTAATCTACACCAAATCTTAAAGAACCATTGTTTTTCCGAACAAGCACCACAGGTTCTGCTCAGGGGCTTCAAGCGGGCCGAATGATGTCCGCGTCGAGCATTTCACGCACGTGTTCCGCGATCACGCTGCGCTCCCGTTCCGCATACCTCCTTAGTGGCACACATATCGATGAGTGGTCCCCAGTAGGTATATGATGCACCAACAAATTAGTGCCTGGGAGGTCACCCGTGCTTTGGGCGAACAATGACGCGTGGCGAGCGAGTACCGAGGGCAAGGTAGGCGAATTTGCAGGCTCACCTGTCGGTGTCGGGACTGGCGTAGAAGTGGCCGTGGTGTCCTGGGTCAGGGTGTTTTCGAGGGAGGTCCTCGAAAACAGGAACTGCTGGGATAAATTGTGTACCGGCCAACGTCCGGACATGAATGTCGAGCATGCCCGGTGGCACAGCGCGGCCTCCGAGTCCGTAGAGCGGGAGTTGCGTGCATAGGCCGATGGTGTCAGGAGCACGACCTTGGTGTAGTGCCGCCCTCGCAGCGCCGGTATCCACAAGCGCCAACAGCTCGCCTATCTCTTCCACAAAGACTGGTAGCACAGCAGATGTGCAGGCATTATATTGGATCCGGGTTGTAGTGGACTGAGGGAAATCCTTGGCCTTGTGACCAATACGACCCCAAGAGAAGCAGCCGCGTCATGTAGAGGCGGGCGGTAAAAGTCCAGCCTCCGGCATACCCACAACAATACGACGGCGAGTGCTCTGCTGCAGTTCAGCTGCCTTTCGAGCGAAAACATAGGTTGACGTTTCCGCACGCTGAGCAGAGAGGATGGCAGCATGCGTAGAGTCGAGCAACCCGTCGACCACATAGTGGCGATCAGCCGGAGAGAGCCAAGCAATGCCACAGTCCACGAGAAGCTTCACCTTTTCATATACGTAGTGAGTGTATGCGCATGTAAGGAACGTCATCGGCAGTAGGGAGCTATCTGAAAGCAGTCACTAAAGCCGCACTCCATTCAGCCCAGGAAGTGTATGCAGAGCCTTCATATCTGTGCCACGCCTTGGCGGCATCACCAAGCCGGCTTTCGGCAACCGACATCGTTACGTCTTCCGGCCAGGCGTGTCTACGAGCCAATGAATTAATTGCGTGCACCCACAAAGTTGGATCGTCCTCGAAGCCACGAAACTCTGGAACGTCCAGGGGCGATGGTGAAGGAAGTGCGCTATGCGCAAGGGCTGTAGTGATGCATACCGTGACGTCTTACAGGCGCTTGGACATCGCTGATATGGCCTAGATGAACGTAGCGATGTCGCTGGAGGTGGCAGTCGAGGGGTTACGGACAGCGTCCACCGACGATGCAGTAGGCGCGGGAGTCGCGGCAGTGGAATCCACGTCCAAGGGAGCGTGTACGGCATCCCTTGGGGGCAAGGTATTTGCATAGCGACGCGATGTGAATCCATGACCTGAGTAGTTGGGACAAGAGGCACGGTACCGACGAGATGCGAGGCTGAGGAACCGTGGGTGCCGCGTCCGAGCGGGGTGGCCGGCACTGGAGCAGGCGCCGCAAGATGCCGGAGAACGCGCCCGCTCCGCAACGCGATGGACGAGGACGGGTCGTCGAGCAAAAGTTCGCTGAGCGGCAGCGCCATTGTAATGAAGACAAACAGACAGACAATCGGACTTCCACCACAACGCCTGGTTTACTTCTGCCTCCTTTTCTCTCGCTCGCGGTCCGAGGGCTCAAGCCCCAGTGCGCATCTTTGTCCTCACAATATACATGCATTATATATATTCTAATGCGAACACAGGACACGAGAGCAGCAGGCAGCGTTCGCTGCGTGTCTCAACCAGGGCAGCTCAGACAATCTCAAGCTCGCACTTCCCGGTTGATTGGCGATGTGGCTGCAGCGTCAGGCATTCCTCTTCACTACAATCGCCCCCACCGGAAAAGGAGCCATCCTGGAGACTCATGGGGAACATAGAATCATTGGGTCGTAATACGGCTTCAGGCGTTGTACGTGGACGGTTTATGACCACGACAGCGTTGGTCCGTAGGTGGCGTGACAGGCTCGACAATATAGTTCACAGGCGATGTCTGCGCTACAACACGGTAGAGTCCTTGATATTATTGCGATAGCAATTATATGGACACTCAAAAGCAGATTTCTGCCGTCGGCGTCGCCGTCGCCGTCGGCGTCGCCGTCGCCGTCGCCGTCGCCGTGAGGTTCCGTATGACGTCATTTGGAGATGAAATCGTCGCCGCGCGCCGAACGCTGTATGTGCGAGTGAAAGGGCGCGAGGGGCGCGTCTTTCACGGGGAGTGAACGCACGGCGGAGAACAAACGCGCGTTCTGCGCCGTGCTCGCTTAAGGGCTGCAGAAGTAGGCGTCTCTTTTCTCCTTTACAATCACCATATATGTAGAGCAAACGCGCCTTCTTCGGACACGCGAGAGGCCGTGGGGGAGGGGGAGGGAAGGGAGGCGACGTTTAGCTGCGGCACCAAGTGCCTATTTATATCAGAGGCTCCAGCAACAGTCACCAACGCCGCACGCATTTTGAGCTAACGCGGGCAAAACGCCGATGGCGTCGACAACAGTTCTGCGTGTTGTTGCTACCAAAGCCGCTCACCTTACTTCGTATGACATTGCTGTGTTGCTATCGCATTCATTGCTTCGCCCTTAGGGCGAAACTGTGACATTTTTTTGGATATAAGGTTGAATGAGAGGCCAGCAGGAACAGCAGGAATTCAAAGCAACACAAGGGAGGCCGGAAGAAAGTGACAATGCGGGGGATCATCGTCACGTCGAGATTTTTGTTGCCATTGGTCGAAGGCTGTGAAGGAACGGGCGAGTTGACGTCATTCCTCGGCGAGTCGGGCATCTTCAGAGATGGGCGTACATTTGGATGAATCGGGTCTGTACGGAAGAATGGTGTCGATGGTAGTCGAAGGTTCGCGGCCATAGAATAGGAAGAATGGGGAAAAGTTTGTGGTCGCCTGTGGTGCAGTGTTGTAGGCGAATCTGATGAATGACAGAATGATGTCCCAAGCAGTGTGATCACAGGCGACGTATTTGGAGAGCATGTCATGTCAGACCATTAGTTTGAGTATGGTAGGCGGTTGTGGTGCGATGAACGATGCGACATTCAGCAAGGAGCACGTTTACAACTTCAGAAAGGAATACACGGCTTCTATCGCTCAAAAGTTCGCGAGTTGCACCGTGGCGGAGAATAAAGTTTTTCAGTAGGAAGGATGCTATATCACGGGCTGTGGAAGCAGGCAGAGCGGCTGTGTCTGCATATCGCGTTAAGTGGTCGATGGCGACGACTATCCAGCGGTTTCCGGAAGCCGTGCTCGGAAAGGATGCATACACGTCAATCCCAATGCGATCGAAGGGCCTGGCAGGACACGGGATTGGCTGGAGTTTACCACAGACATGCTGAGCAGGGACCTTGCGGCGTTGGCACTGAGGGCACGACCGAATGTACTTGCACACAAAGGTGTACATGCTGCACGCCAATAAAACCTGGAGCGAAGCCGGGTGTACGTCTTGAAGGCACCCGTACGAGGACACTGCGGGTCAGTGTGGAAGGCAGAACATATTTCACCGCGAACATATCGAGGTATGACGAGCAACCACTTGCGGACGTCAGAGACGTAATTCCGGCGATAGAGAAGTCCATCCCACATTTCGAAGTGAGAAGCTTGATGGCACAAAGCTCGAGAAGGTGGAGGAACAGTCGACGGGTTTGAAAGGAAGCGGATAAGAGCACTAATGAAGGCATCCTTGGGTTGCTCCGAAGCCATGTCGCAGCCTGCTGGGAACGAAAGTACTTGGTCAACAGCAGTGAGGCAGGCATCACTTTCTATTGACACGGGCGAACGGGAAAGCGCGTCGGTGTGGCGGCGGCCAGTCGTGTAGACAACGCGCACGTCGAAATCTTGCAACCGCAAAGCCCAGCGAGCTGATATACCTGAGGGTCCTTCAACGTGGACAGCCAACAAAGTGCATGGTGGTCTTTAAATACATCAAAGGGGCGGCCATAGAGGTAGGGTCGAAATTTACCAAGTGCCCAGATTATCGCCAAACATTCCTTCTCCGTAAGGAAATAACTCCGCTTTGGTGAGGGTGCGGCTTGCGTATGCAACGACGTACTCGTCGAATCCAGATTTGCGATGCGCGAGAAACAGCACCGAGCCCAACACCGCTGTTGTCGGTGTGCACTTCGGTCGCAGCAGTCGGGTCAAAGTGACGCAGTAAAGGCGGCGATGTTAATAGACGACGCAACTCTTGGAAGGCATCATCATCAAGGGACCAGGCGTAATTGTTCAAGTCGCTCCGTAGAAGCTGATTCAAAGGAGCGGTGATGAACGCTAAATTCCGAATGAAGCGGCGAAAGTAAGAACAAAGGCCAAGGAAGCTGGGAAGTTCTCTTACGGAGGAAGGTTTGGGAAAATCAGCAACTGCATGGAGCTTGGCGGCGTCAGGAAGAATACCGTGTTTAGATACGACATGGCCAAGGATGGTGAGCTGACTTGCGCCAAAGTGGCATTTCTTCAGGGTGAGCGGAAGACCGGCGGCAGTTAGGCACTCTAACACTGCTTCCAGCCGACAGAGATGGGTGGGAAAATCGGGCGAAAAAATAACCACATCATCTATGTAGCACAGACACGTTTTCCACTTGAGACCACGCAAAACGTTGTCCATCATACGCTCAAATGTTGCTGGGGCGTTGCAAAGCCCGAAAGGCATGACACGAAATTCATATAGCCCATCTGGTGTTACAAAGGCCGTTTTAGGTTGGTCTTCGGGTGCCATGGGGCCTTGCCAAAAGCCGCTACGTAAGTCGATAGAAGAGCAGAACTCCGCGCCTTGGAGACAGTCAAGGGCGTCGTCAATTCTCATAAGAGGGTAAACATCTTTACGAGTTATGTTGTTAAGACGACGGTAATCGACACAAAATCGAATCGATCCGTCCTTCTTCTTAACAAGAACAACGGGAGATGCTCAGGGGCTATCCGAAGGCTGAATGACGCCGCGCTTCAGCATGTGGGCTACTTGGTCGTCGATGACTTGGCGCTCTGTCAAGGATACACGATATGATCTTTGTCGCAGTGGCGCACTGGTACCCGTGTCGATGCGATGACAAGTTGACCTGTGACCCAAGGGAACATGCTGGCAGTCGAAACACGAACGGAACTTCTCGAGAAGGCGTAGAAGCTGTGCGCGTTGGGAAATAGTGAACGTGTCGGCGATGGAGCTATGTAGAACATGAGGCGAAGTCGGCTCCTGCGCGCGGTTACAGGTCACTCCGGCGACCTCTTCAGTGGCGATGGAACAAGTTGGCACGTCAATGATGGCTGCAAGGTCGACGCGACCAACGGACGCGACCAACGCACTCCCCACGAAGCAAAATGAGGGGACAGGACAATCGGTTGGAGACGACCAGTCTACTGACGCCGGCATGAATGTCTAAAACAGCGAAAGGCAGCGGGGAACATTTGCGACGAGCGGAAATGGCGGATGGTGTAAATAGTGCGCTGGTATCAGCAATAATATTGCATGACACTGTGGCAAGGGCAAAAGAGTGCGGTGGAATTGTAACGTCTTCGGCAACAAAAACTTTATCTTCAGGTTCACGAGCGTTGTTGTGTCTGGCGGTCCTTCGGGACAAAGGAGGCCGGCGCCGACTCAGACGCGCCAACCTGGCGCCCCTTTCTCGCGGCCGAGAATTGTCACCTGGGACTGAGGGATTAGCAGTTGGTCTCCAGGCTACCTCATGCGTCGCTAAACGGCAACTGTTGTTAATGGTGATGGTCCGTGGTGTCCAGAGGGTTCCATGTATGGTGCCGTGCCAGGTGCGAAGAGGAGGAGATATCCAGGGAGATTAGAAAACTGTTTTATATACACTGTACATGGTATATTACAAGATGGGCTCCATGATAGTGGAGCCGTCTACGTGCTAACATATTTGCATGTAGTAGCGTTTACATCTCCGAGCGTTCTACATGGTCGAGCGTCTCTACATGGTCAACCGCCCCGCCTCTACATCACTCAAGTCCCCTGTTTTATCCCTTCCGTTTCCCTCTTTCACTCGACGAGGGAATACACTTTAGTTCCTTTAGCCAGTGACAGTCTTTGATCAGGTGGCCATGTCCCGCACGTGATGTGTCGTCGTTTCCCGCCGGGCTCCGCCTCCAATCTTGCTAGGTCGCCCCCGAACACAGGCAGCGGTTGACACTTTGGGAACCGAACGTTGATGTCGTTCCCCCGGGACTGCCAGACACTGGCCCCTTTCAAGATTCGCCTCTCCGTAGCGGTCAGTTCGTGGAAGCAGGAAGGGCGGTGGCTGTCTCGATGGCGCGTCGCAGTCGGCACCGGGCGTCGTCGTGGTTCGGGCGGCGCTGGTAATTCACGGAACCGCACCAAAGGAGCGACGCTGCCGTTTAGCGACGCATGAGGTAGCCTGGAGACCAACTGCGAATCCCTCAGTCCCAGGTGACAATTCTCGGCCGCGAGAAAGGGGCGCCAGGTTAGCGTGTCTGAGTCGGCGCCGGCCTCCTTTGTCCCGAAGGACCGCCAGACACAACAGCACCCCCGCCGCCAGATGATGCATCGGGAGGTCGAGTTGTTTCATGCAGCTCGGCCGGTTTTATCCCTGTTTTGCTCAAAGCCATGGGGCCGCTGCTTCCAGGAATGAGGATCTTCCCGCCAAAGGCCTCTTCATAGGTGGGCTCTGAGTGGACTGCAGAAATGCAAGATGACAAGCTCCAAGGAGCGACCTTTGTCACCCACACACAATGCTGCAAGCGCCACTGCAAGCCACTCTCATCGCCAGACTTTACCAATTCCAAAAATCTGGCAGCCTCCTATCTAAAGAAAACCCTGAAAAGCAAGGTGCGCGTTGATCCGGACAAGTACCAAATAACTTTCGATGACGTGTCTTCACAAACAGACACCAACTGGGTTTATGTAATGAAGCTAAGTAATTATGAATTAGAGCTTCCACAGATCAGGAAGGCGAAGGGAGAACTGACCTTTAGTAATTCATAGTTCGTAACACTTAGCACAAGAGAGCTACATAATCATTACACAATGCTGAAAATGCCGAATCAACAGATAGAAAAACCATCTACCACGTGCCCAAATTGGCTCACAAGGCCTGACTTATTCTGCATTCGCCCTATCGCACTTCGAAATTGTGCTGCTTTAATGCTAAGCTCGATCTGAGCAGATGGCCCTATCTTAACCAAGGGTTCCCAAAACATAAAAGTCGTTCACAACATATCCCCAAAGAAATGAAAGACAATGAACGCAAACTACAAAACGTGCCTTGAAAGAAAATCCCAAGCAAAACACGGCGCGTCATTAACTCGCGCGAAAGCGCAGGTCATCAACTTGCGCAACCTGCACGTGACCTTCTAAACTATTGTAACCCTGACACTAAGTCTATGGCTGACACCAAGTGTACAGCTGTCGTCGCGTAAACACTCCCCTTTAAATCGTGGGTCTTAACCCGAGCCGGAAAGGTTAACAACATAACAAAAAACTGTGGTATTCTTTACACCTGTCAAAAATTCAACACCCATCTCCCACAAAATGAATACAAAAGAAGAAAAAATTGCTACCCGTCTTCCTTATTTACTTATTCTCGGGCCCCAATCGCACCCCTTTCTTTCAAACGCACTCGAGGGGGTCGCGCATTCCGGGGATTTCGCAAGGTGCCGTCGCGAAGAAGGCAAAACCCGCTAATTTGCCTGACACACCTTGTAGCCGCGACTTTTGAACAGTCGCTTTCAAGTACTGGGAGGGGAATGCATTGACAGACCCGCGCGCGCACTGTCCCATTATCTACTAGGCAGAGGCTTTTGTTTTCCCCCGCGAGTGATCGGCCATTGTAACAGCCTACAGGACGTTTCCCTTTGTCCCTCTGCTTACAATGCGCTGTACGCGAGGCGGTTAGGCGACAGTTGCCATCCCTCTGTCTACAGTGCACTTTACGCGTTGCGGTCAGGCGACGTTCACTACGCCTGAGTCTTCGGGAAACTCTCCGTTTCGCGACGTGTCACGCCGATCCCCGATCTTAGCAAACGCCTAAGCTTGGAGTTTACCCTCCGTCGCTTTTTCGCCGTCTCTGGCTGGATCGTGACCTCAGCGCATCTACTAATGTCGCCTTGGCGCTTGGCATGTTTGACTCTAAGCGCCTCGACCGCGTTCGCCTTTCTCGTCCTGCGCCGCCTTTTCTGTTTGGCATGCTGCGAAGAGTCTGCAGCACCGGCACGCGCACTTGAAATTTCGTTGCCCCTTTGGGTTTCACAGTGCGACTGCCGTTCTAATAGAGCATGACCAGATTTGATCTTTGAGCATGTTAGCTCGTCATCAAGTCTATCTTCAACTGGCCTAGCTCTATTACTGCCGTCGATAGCATGCCAAACTTCTCGCTGGCCTTCGTAGTCGCCCCTTGCTTCCGAAACAGCCTCGCTAAACGGCGAAACAAGTGCTTCTTCGCGCTTGTCACTATTTCCGTTAACGAAGGGCACCACAGCCCTCTCAGCGCTGTCTGAACAATCTTTGTCACTGCCATTCTTGGCCTTCGAAGTCGGCCACAAATTCTAGGGCGGGAAAACCACCTGTCTCTTCGGTGACCGCATTCACCTCGCTTCCGGCTACTAACACATCTAACTCATGACTGCTTACAGCTGCCTCTGGAATCGTTCCATGGTCCTGTGACCGCTGCTCAATAGGGAATAAGCCTATCAGTCTCTGAGTCTCCTCACGTGCTTTTGCCTCGAAAGCTCCCTCGCTTGAGAAGGATTCTCCCGGTTCCCTCAGCGTTTGCTCCGACCTATTCGAGAAGCAATGCGTGACCTTGTCTGGCAGGCTGGCCGAAATTGCCGCCGCCGTACACACTTGGCCTAGAGGGCCTTCCGTTTCTGGTGCGGGTGGTCCACCGCTCTCTTCGCTTTGTGTGTGTGCCACTTGCATCACACCTTTTCCAAAGCTTTCTACACTAGTCATCTCAGTGCTAATGTTACCTTCAAGATGCTCGGCTTTTTCACTGTCTTTTGGTCCTTCGAAGTCGGCCTGCCATGCTACACCAAAGCGCCTGAACAAAGCCCTCTTGGCCTTGTCGTAGTCACGCGCTTTTTCCTCAGACAAACAATGCATAAAACACGCGCCGACACTAAACGGGAGAAGTGCTCCTAATCGCTCGGCCCACGAGTCCCGGCTGACACCTTCTTTCTCACACACTCGTTCAAAACCGGCGAGGAAATTAACAATACCCTCGTCTGTCTCGAAAGTGTGGAGCTGGCGTTGCGCTGTCAGCCATCTGAGCATCTGATTTTCCCGTTCAAGCGCTTTCATCCTACGAGCGTGCCGTTGCGCTGCCTCTTGCTCGCGCCTCTCGCGAATTTCGGCATCGTGCTTGCGCCTTTCTGCTTGTTCACGCTCGCGCCTCTCGCGCTTCTCTACTGCTTCAAGCTCGCGCCTCCTGCACTCCTCTGCCTTTTGCTTTCTTTCCTCAATTGTCTCCCAAGCCTCGTCAGCTCCCTCGACCGTCACCTCTTCTACCTTCATGACGTCGAGAACCGCTTCTTTCGTTTTTGCGGAGTCGGCCGAAATGCCTAACTCCTCGCAAATTAGAAGGAGGTCCTGCACTCTGAATTTCTCCATAGCGATCTCGTTTGCCTTCAAAATTCTGTCTCGATGGCGCGTCGCAGTCGGCACCGGGCGTCGTCGTTGTTCGTGCGGCGCTGGTAATTCACGGAACCGCACCAAAGGGGCGACGCTGCCGTTTAGCGACGCATGAGGTAGCCTGGAGACCAACTGCTAATCCCTCAGTCCCAGGTGACAATTCTCGGCCGCGAGAAAGGGGCGCCAGGTTGGCGCGTCTGAGTCGGGGCCGGCCTCCTTTGTCGCGAAGGACCGCCAGACACAACAGCGTCAAGGAGCGGGGCGTCGCACAGCGTTTGAAATTCCACTTCAGCACGAGAGCAGTCGATGACGGTCTTCTTAGCGGAAAGGAAGTCCCAGCCCAAAGTAAGATCGTGGGAACAAGCACACAGCACCAAAATTCGACGATGTAGAGGAGGCCATTGATCACAACACGAGCAGTACACCCAGCTGCAGGCGTTATGCGGTCTGCGCTGGCAGTGCGAAGGAATAGGTTTGACAGTGGCGTCATACCTTTCCTGAGCAAACGGCAAAGTTTGGAATTAATAATTGAAATTACGGCACCAGTGTCAACGAGGGAGAGTGCAGCGACGCCATCCACATATACATCAATAACCTAAGTCTGAGGATGGAGAGGCCTTGGTCTGTTCGTCGGTGACGCAGTTCTCGCCTATAGAACTGCGGCGATTAGTTTTCCCGGTCCGGCGTAGAAGAACCACGACGCATCGGCGAAAGCGAGCGACGTAGGGGCGATGACGAACGGCGGTCAACAAGAGGGCGGTGGTCCGCGTAAGAAGACATCTCTGCCCAGGGTTCTGCGGGACGGAGGACAACGGGTATGGTGAAACGTATGGTTCGGTGTCGAAGCTACGGCATTAGGATGTTGGGCGGCGACGGCAAAATCGTGCAATGTGGCCAGGTAGACCACACGCAAAACATATTGGGTGGTTGTCAGGAGTGTGTCATTGTCCACTGCTTTGTGGGTACCGCAGCTGAACGAAGTGAGGAGCAGGACGCAGTGGCATGGCTGATGGGAATTGCGCAAAGGTCTGGGGTGGCGGCCGTGTGAGATCCTCGGCATAGCTGAGAGGTGTAGTCACCTCGGGAAAAGCAACGGGAGTCGGCACCGGCGGAGTCTCGCGGGCAGAAGGGAGAGAGAGCTGCGCAAACTTGTTCTTGGATGACCTGGCGAAGGTTGGCCGGTAATGGTGAGGGTGGCGACGTGGCTGAAGACAGCATGGAAAGCTGACGAGCGACCTCAGAATGGATGAACTCTCTTATCTGGAAAAGTAGGGAGTCTATGTCAGGAGCCGCGGCCACGCTCGCGAGGCTTTCATCAGACACAGGTGGGCGCCGTGTGAGAAGACGCTGCCTGCAGAGCTCGTCGACGCTCTGGCAAAGCTCAATGACCTGCGAAACAGTCTCGTCGAAACAGGCATCGTCGGAAATGCCTTTCATGATGTGACGTACCTTGTCCACCTCCGCCATCGTCGGGTTGACACGCCGGCAGAGGTCGACGATGTCCTCTATGTAGCTGGTGAACGTTTCACCAGTTTGCTGGGATCGGATGAGTAGGCGTTGTTCAGCGCGAAGCTTGCGCACGCCAGGGCGGCCGAAAACGCCTGCGATGCTGGTTTTGAAGCGAGCCCATGTGCGGAGATCGGCTTCATGGTTTTTAAACCAAAGCTTGGCGACGCCCGAGAGATAGAACATCGCGTTGTTGAGTTTGAGGGTGTCGTCCCATTTGTTAGTGTTGCTGGCGCGTTCATACGATTCCAGCCAATCTTCAACGTCTTTCTCATCGGTGCCGCTGAAGATGCCAGGATCCCGCTGACGCTGGGCACCGGCACAGACGATGGCTCGAATAACCGGTGGGGATGTCGGGCTGGGGTCGTCAGGCATGACGGACGGCAGAGTTCGGGTGCGTAATTCCAGGTTGGGGGAAACCGCAACACCTGCACCAGAATCTAATGCGAACACTGTACAAGAGAGCAGCAGGCAGCGTTCGCAGCGTGTCTCAACCAGACCAGTTCAGGTAATCTCGAGCTCGCGCTTCCCGGTTGACTGGCGATGTGGCTGCAGCGCCGGGCATTCCTCTTCCCTACAATCTATATAAATAAATAAATAAATAAATAAATAAATAAATAAATAAATACATACATACATAAATATAGCTATTGGGTGGTATTACGAAACCTGACGGGAAGAAATACATGCGGGAAAAGAGAGCAATAGGAGGACGACGTGAAGTGGAGGGCTGATGATATGGCGTGAACGTGAAGTTTCTGCGATAAATATAGAGTTGTCTAGAGTTGTTTTAACCTGAGTGGTTTCATATCACCATTATATATATATATATATATATATATATATATATTGTCACGAAGATAATAATTCGAACTCGCCGAAAGAGAACAGTCTTCTTTAATGATGACCGACACTCAAAGAGAACATGCGCACACCTGCGTCCTTCATCGTCTTCTCTCTGGCGATCTTGTGCCTGTAGTGGGCAGCTTGGCGTTGTTACTCCCCACGTGAAAAACGACCGTCCCGGTCGCAGGTGGAGAGGGTAAAGAGCGACAGAGGGTGCGGGGGAGAGTTGATCAGAGAGGTACTTCTTTCCGGGCGTAGTACGGCTTCATCCGTACTACGTGCACAATCTCGGCTTGTGCTCGCCGTCGGCTCGAACTCATATTAGTACTCTCAGGGACGACCTCGTAGTTCACGTCACTGAGTCGCCTGATGATCTTGTACGGGCCAAAGTATCTGCGCAGTAATTTTTGTGACAGCCCCTAATGACGGACGGGTGTCCACACCCAAACATAGTCGCCGGGTTCGTACTGGATGTTCCTTCGGCCACTGTTGTAACAGCGGGCGTCGGCACTCTGCTGGTTGCGGTTGCGAGCAAGCTGTCGAGCTTCTTCGGCTTTCTGGATATGTCGTCAGCGTTGTCACTTCTTGTTGTTCCGTTGTCTACCGGGAGCATGGCGTCTAAAGGTGTTGTTACGCAGCGCCCATAAACCAATTCAAATGGTTTGAATCGGGTGGTTTCCTGCACAGCCGTATAGTACGCGAATGTCACGTATGGTAGAATTTGATCCCAGGACTTGTTCTCTACGTCAACGTACATCGAGATCATATCGGCCATAGTTCTGTTGAGGCGCTCGGTTAATCCATTAGTTTGCGGACGATAGGCCGTGGTTTTCCGAATATTGGTGTGGGTCAGCGTGATGATCTCTTGCATTAAGTCAGCAATAAACGCAGTTCCTCGATCGGTTTTTAAGATGGAAGGGGCCACATGACGTAGTACGATTTCATGGACAAAAATCATCGCGACTTCTGTTGCGGTTCCGCGGGGCACAGCTTTGGTTTCTGCGCACCTCGTTAGGTAGTCCATTGCGACGACTATCCATTTGTTTCCTGCGGACGACGTAGAGAACGGAGCGACGAGGTCCATTCCCGCCTGTTGAAACGGTGCTGGAGGAGGGTCCAGAGGTTGCAGAAGACCAGCAGGTTTCAAAGGTGGAACCTTGCGCCGTTGACAATCACGGCAGCTTCTCACGTAGCGCTGAACGGACGAGGATAGTTGTGGCCAGTAATACTTCTGGCGTATGCGCGCTAACGTCCTGGCGAAGCCTAAGTGTCCGACACAGGTGTCGTCATGACACGCCTGCAGCACTTCTTCGCGCACTGAAACTGGAACGACAAGAAGGACCGTTTCTTGGCTGTTTAGAAGCTCTTTTTGTAGAGCACGTCGTTCCGGAGGCAGTAAGAAGTCAGACTTCATGACATCGGTCGTGGAACAACAACGTCGGCTCCCAGAAGGTATCTAATGAGGGGAAGCAATGTACTGTCTGCACGTTGGAGGTCAGCCATCTCGACAGTGTCTACTGCACCAAGAAACGGGAAATCTTGCTCTACGTCACAGGGCTTCCAAGGTATAGGTGCACGTGAGAGGCAGTCAGCGTCGCCGTGCTTCTGTCCGGATCGATATACCACTGTGACTTCGTACTCCTGAAGGCGGAGGCTCCAACGAGCGAGGCGGCCTAAAGTGTCCCTAAGACTCGCAAGCCAACACAGTGAGTGGTGGTCACTACGCGAAAAGGTCGGCCGTAAAGGTAGGGTCGGAAATTGCGGATGGCCCAAACGACAGCTAGACACTCCTTTTCAGTCGTGGAATAGTTGACCTCCGCCTTTGTGAGACTGCGGCTTCCATAGGCTAGTACTAGTTCGGCGCCGTCTTGCCACTGAACGAGCACAGCACCGAGCCTCACGCTGCTGGCGTCTGTGTGGATTTCTGTGTCAGCCTTGTCGTCGAAATTCGCAAGTACGGGGGCTGTTTGCAGTCGCTTCCGCAATTCTGTAAAGGCTTCCTGTTGTTCTTCTGTCCACTCGAAGGGTACATCTTGGCGTGTTAGTCTCGTTAATCGTTCGGCGATCCTTGAAAATCCCTCGACAAAACGACGGTAGTAGGCGCAGAGACCTAAGAATCGCTGAATTGCCTTCTTGTCTTTTGGACGCGGGAACTCAGCAACGGCAGCTAGCTTCTCGGGGTCTGCCCGAACACCGCGGGGGCTGACTACGTGTCCGAGAAACTTCAGTTCCTGAAAGCGAAAATGACATTTCTCAGGCATGATAGTCAGATTTGCTTTGCTGATTGCGAGGAGTACATTCCTGAGTCGTTCTAGATGTTCATCAAACGTTCTTGAAAACACCACAACGTCGTCTAAGTAGACTAAGCACGTCTGCCATTTCAGTCCAGAGAGAACAGTGTCCATCATACGCTGAAATGTGGCAGGTGCGGAACACAGGCCGAATGGGAGGACTTTAAATTTATATAATCCATCAGGAGTCACAAATGCCGTTTTTTCGCGGTCACGCTCATCTACTTCACTTCGATCTGCCAGTACCCAGACTTAAGATCCAACGAGGTGGAGAATTGGGCGTGGCGTAGACGGTCCAGAGCGTCATCGATCCGTGGCAGAGGATAAACGTCGCGTTTCTTGACACTATTAAGCCGTCTGTTGTCTACGCAGAAGCGTAGTGTGTTGTCCTTCTTTTTAACTAAAACGACGGGTGACGTCCATGGACTAATGGACGGCTGAATCACGTCATCATCTAACAATTCTTGGACCTGGCGCTTTATCACCTCCCTTTCCGTAGGCGCAACGCGGTAAGGATGCTGACGAGTGGGGCGTGCTGACTCGTCCGTAGGAATGCGATGCTTCGTAACGGAGGTGCGCCGTACTTTAGACTCGGTAGAGAAACAGCCAGAGAAGTCATTGACAAGGTCCAGTAGCTGCTGTTTCTGTCGTTCCGATAAGCCGGGGTTAATCTGAATGCGATCGCTCAGGTGGGCTTCTTTAAATGAATTAGGGGAAGCAGTTTCTAGTGAGGCGACATCAGTGAAGGCAGCAATTTCATAGAGGAAGGCGTCAGCTGTGCCTGGCAGTAAGTGCTGATATTCGTTGCTAAAGTTTGTCAGCAGGAATATTGAGCGTCTGTG
Organism: Dermacentor silvarum; assembly: GCF_013339745.2. Taxonomy (NCBI): domain Eukaryota; kingdom Metazoa; phylum Arthropoda; class Arachnida; order Ixodida; family Ixodidae; genus Dermacentor; species Dermacentor silvarum. The sequence continues at coordinate 99,361,182 of NC_051156.1, forward strand.
CTGAAGCTGAACGAGGCCCCGTGCAATGCAGATGTTCCACTCAAGCATTAACGGAATGTTTGCTTCGGCGATGCCCTCATAGCCGTCGAATGTGTCACACGTTACCAGGGTCAGTAGGCAGCTTCTTGGCGGTACCGTTACACTGTCTTTCACGATGCGCAAGGCGTTTTTGGTGTGATTTTCGTCGCCAGCGTTGCTTGCTATGGCTTTTGCCGTAGAGAACGTCACGCTCGATTTTTACAGGTTAATTATGGCTCCATTCGCCTGTAGAAAGTCCATGCCGAGTATCAAGTCTCTCGAGCATCTGGGCAAAATAATGAAGACCCCGACGTACGTAAATCCACGAATATTTACCCGAGTGGTGCATCTGCCCACTGGAATTAGTATTTGCCCTCCAGCAGTACGGACATGTGACCCAGTCCACTGTGTAAAAAATTTCTTTAACTTTGACGCAAGCTCTCTGCTAATAATCGAGCGGTCCGCACCAGTGTCAATTAAAGTGGTAACTTCTTCGTCATCTATGGTAACCAGTATGTCTGACGTTACCACTTGCCTTTGTGCACCGGAGTGTGACTGAACGTCGGTGCTTTGTCGTCGTTGTCGTCGTAATGGAGGATATTCCAAGCGCTCGGCGTCAGCGGCCTACCTCCGGAGGTCGCTGGACTCAGTTTTGCGGGTTTGCAGGGCTGGGTGAACGACGTCTACGAGAGTCTCGATGAAATGAGGGACTTGGCGATCCGTATCAAGAAGGCGATGCAGAACGGGGCTCATGCCTTCGCTGCTCGAATGAACTGTCGCAGCTCGCGATCAAGTTCTCTATCTCCATCGGGCGCTGACCTGGTCGTGGACGAGGTGCTCCTGGAGGGAACACGCGGAGGCCCACGCGTCGATAGGGGCACATCCTGTAGACATGACCAGCCTCTCCGCAATGAAAACATAGAGGCCTGAGGTCAGGAGCCCGCCACACGTCACTTTTATTGCGATAGCAATTATATGGACACTTCAACCGGATTTCTGCCGTCGGCGTCGCCGTCGCCGTCGGCGTCGCCGTGAGGTTCCGTATAGATAAAACCTTCGCCGCGCGCCGTATGCCCCAGCGGAAGCGTGCGGGGACTCGCGCTATCACGGAGAGCGAACGCACTCAATCTCCCACGCGCAAGCAAGGAAGCGGAAAGCCAGCGCCGGAGGGAGCAGGGGGGGGGGGGCACTTTTCTGCCAACAACCGCGCTCGTCGCTCGTCCGCACAATCTCTTATCTCTCCCACGCGCAAGCAAGGAAGCGGTAAGCCAGCGCCGGAGGGAGCGGGGGGGGGGGCAAGAACCGCGATCGTCGCTCGCTCGCACCGTCTCTTATCTCCACACGGCTCTGACCTTTATGCGCTCCGTTTCAGTTGAAGCGATAGACCGCACGTACGTTCGCCGCTGCGGCGTATCCGCTTGCTGCCAGAGTTTTGACGGTCGTTGTCTGCAGTCATTCAGTGTGATCTATTCATGTTTGTTTGTGCGCGCTCACACCACGCTTGTTCATTCAGTTAGTAATAGTCGGGCCACATTTTCCAACGCACGCTACACATGCAATGCTGCCCGGATCGCCAGTGCAGCGCTACAGATCTGTCCCTTCGCACGCGCTGCCCACGGGAAGCGCTTCTCATCAACACCACCGTTTCACATGCGCCTTCTCGTGGTCATCGAGTGTCTCGTCATGTCGGTCTACTTACGCCGCAGCACACCTCCTTACTTAATCAGCTCATGTTTACTACAATTCATATTGCTACCAAAGCCGCTCACCTTACTTCGTATGACATTGCTGTGTTGCTATCGCATTCATTGCTTCGCCCTTAGGGCGAAACTGTGACATTTTTTTCTGGGCCTCGACTCCTCGATTGACGGTGGACTACGACGCCTGAACGCTACTTCTGTTTGTTCGGAAGGGCGCATGACGTTTGAGGGGCCGTACAGCGACGGTCGTCGTACGGCGTCCGCATACGTCATTCGGACTGGCTCTCGCTGTTGTGGTACTTCGTAGCGTTCAGGAGCTTGGACGGCTTGCCTAATCTCGTCACGCACTATCTCTGCCACAGAAATTCGGGCTGTCAGCGCGTCGGTTACCTGCATTTTGTGGAGCTCTTCTCTTACCACAGCCCTGATCAATTCACGTAGGTCCTCGAGGTGGGGTGTTTGACCTCAACCTGAAGGCGCGCCCACCTCAATAGGTGCTTGGGGCGCCACATGGGAAATGACCGCCATGGGAGCGGCCCAGACATCACTTTTGCTTGGCGCTACCTTGGGCTGTTGTTAGTATCTAGCTGTGGTGTAGTTTCGAGTATGCTGCCTTGCTCCTTTCTTGACAGGAAGTGCCTTTCTTTGGTGAGTGTGTGTCTTGTGTGCCTACGACAAAGTCATGTTAGAGGGGCTGTGCGAAAGTTCCATCACGTTGCCGTTGTATTGTCTGGCACGTTGTCGAAGGGCCCTTTCCATTGCTGTCGCTTCAGCAAGGAAGTTCGCAAGTGTTGTGGGCGGATTCCGAATAAGTCCAGCGAAGATTTCTTGCTTCACACCGCGCATCAAATGTCGGACCTTCTTGTCTTCGGCCATTGAGGCAACCGCACGCCTGAAGAGCCGACCCATGTCTTCAGTATACGTGGTGACGCTGTCGCTCGGGGCTTGGAATCTTGCCTGTATTGCCAGCTCCGCTCGCTCCTTCCTGTCCACGTTGGAATATGTGGCGACCAGCGGCTGTCGAAATTCGTGCAACGAAGTCAATGTCGCTTCATGGTTATGGAACCACGTCCTCGTGGAGTCTTGGAGCGCGAAATACACGTTGCGCAACTTGCGGTCTTCGTTCCAACCGTTGCATTCGGCGATCCGCTCAAAATGGTCTAGCCAATCTTCCACGTCTTTAGTAGCATCTCCGTGGAATGCAATCGGCGTCTGTGGCTGGTTGAAGATGATCTGCACCGGTGAAACAGCCGCAGCAGCAGTGGGCTGTGTGGGCTCAGGGTCATCGTCCGGATACGATCGGGCAACAGACTGTGCTCAGGTTGGAGCCGTTGAAGACGGCCGCTGGTGCCTACATGCACATGAGTAATCTCTCCCGGACTACTACTCACTGGGGATGAGTCAGGGGTACGCTGCGTCTCGGGCAGTGGTATCATATACCCAGCACCTCCATCAGTAAAATGTCACGAAGATAATTAAATGGAACTCGTCGAAAGAGAACAGTCTTCTTTACTGATGGCCGACACTCAAAGAGAACACGCGCACACCTGCGCCCTTCGTCGTCTTCTCTCTGGCGATGTTGTGCCTGTAGTGGGTGACTGACTTATGACGCTCGGTGCCTGTAGTGGGCAGCTTACTTCGTGTCAATATATATATATATATATATATATATATATATATATATCGTTTTTTTTCCACAGAGTACATTCATTCCTCCCCGTGTGTGCACGACGAATGACTGCAAGCAGCTGGCGCAGTGGCTGAGGGTGCAAGTGCAACAAAAAGTCGACCCTTGCCACGACTTCTACGGCTTCGTGTGCAATGAGTACGAGGGCACGCTGCCAATGTTGAAGGTAAGCCATAAACGTTGACATTAGCAATAAGTAGTGAACGGCTGCAATGTGGTGCAAAATAATGCGGAAAGACCACACCATAGAAGTGTAGCGCCGTGGTGAACGAGACGGACACACGTCTTTTCAATAACAAGGTCTAGTTTATTTCTGCATGAAAAAAGAGCACGCGCGCCGGATTTGGCTAGAGTTTTAGAGGGAGAGCAGAAAATAGGGAAGAGAAGCAGAGAGCAGCACTGTGCGCGGACTTCTCCAGAAATATAAGCTGTACATAAAGTAATAAGAAAAAGGAGCTCGCGCACAAAAACAAGTTCTCCATAGCGGGTCGAATAATGTATCAGTGTGCCTGGTCAGTAGCGCTCTCAGTTTGTTCACGACAGGCCTGCGGGAAGCTCCGCGGAGTTGTTCATGGATGCGGGGTTGGTGCACCAAAGGCACCAACCCCGCAGGTGCTGTAGAGAACATCGTGGTCTCGTAGAAGAAAAACATACTTAGTTTTACTCAATTGCCAGACCCTCTTTTCTAGCGCAAGTAACAATGAACAAGCACAAAGACGCAACACATGGACCTCAACTCAAACGGTGTTTCATCGCGAATTTATTGAGATAGAAATTAAATGCAACCTCCAGGCGCATTTCTGCCGTCGTTGTCGCTGTCGTAGCGATTTTCCTTAGAAAGTCGAAATGCGATAACACCGTGGTCACGCGCCGTATGCTGTATGTGCGAGTGAGTGCGTCCGAGGGTGAGCCGACGATCGCGGCTGAGTTTGGCGCGCGTAAGGGAGGAAATCCGAGAGGAAGCGCGCCGTATTCTGTCGCGCGCAAAGCAACGGGGGGGGGGGGAGGTGTACTTCGGTGGCAAGTGTGTATGCCGTGGCCACACCCGGTCGCGCGGGCTTTATCTTGAAAGCGATCTGCTTTGGGGGCAGAGTAAGTGGGCCGAAGGCTCGTAGCGTTGCGTGTGCTGTGTTCTCGCCCCTCAATTAGCGTTGAAGAGATAGACAGCAGGAAGGTAATTTCACTCGCTGCTGCAGCCGCGTTTCTCCGCGTGAGCGTTTTGACAGCGAGTGTCCTCGGGCATGCAGTGTGTGTTAATTATTGGCTGTGCGCGCTGGCCTCACGCTTGATAATTTCGTTAGCAAGCCAATTTTTAGAAGTTGATACGGCCGATAAGACTACTATGGTTACTTCGTATGCCTGTCTGCTAATTCGGTATCGCAATCGGTGCTTCGCCTTTACCGTGGAACTGCGGCTTTTTTGGTGTTTAATGATTTGAAAAATGCACCAAATATTTTAAAATCGCCCTATTAGGGAGAAACCTTCTTGTGAAATAGTTACACCTTGATTTGAGAAACCCAGGAAAAAGATGGCCCGTGAACAATCAGTCCGTTAGAGAGAAAATGAATTACAATGTTTACCATTCGTAAAGGTCATTACTGAATTTCGCGTAGATTACATTCTACACTAAAATCGTGAATGGGAACGACCCTCTAAAGGAGATAAAGCGCTATACCGTAAACATATTTTATAGTGTGTTTCTATTCCATTTCCGCCATTTGCACTCCGCGATTGGCCAAATGTTTCGGGATACACCTACTTCTCCTGTCCTTCATGTGACGTCACCAAACTGCGAGAGCGCCCTCCCTCAAAATGACGTGTACACACCGATTATGCAGAAATATGCCGGACAGAGGAGTAGATTATTTACCATTCCACGCCTATGTCGCCATTAATTAGCCCTCCGGTATTGGTGAAAATGTTTCCAGGTGCGCGCACCTTGCCACTTTGCCCTACAAAGGTACAAAATTATAAAAATCACCATTTCAAATTTACGTTACCGCGCTAAAGACGCACTCTGGCGAAAAAAAATTTTTTACGAATAACTGGAAACTGCCCTGTTCCGAAAATAATAGAAGTTGGCTCCGCTACAAACGCTCTGGCGCTGTCTGCTCGGAGGTGCCAGCGAAAATGTATTTCTTTGTGTAGAACAAATAATTTGCATGCCAAAATAGTGATGTGCACTTTCATCACGTATACGACATCGCTCTGCCAATTATTTTTCGTTATGGATGCGTCTTGGCGGCATTTGTAACTCCCCGTTCCACGCCGCCCCGATCATGTTAAAGCCACTGCAGGCTAAAGCAGGCAAACAGGATCAATCGTAGACGCCGCCACTACTCTCCTCACCTTCATTCCGTATTGGTGAAGCAGTGCACTGACCAAGACAAAGTGGGGAGACACAAGAATGCAATACACTTACGCCATTAGCAAACAAAATAACTGCACGTCTGCGCAGGTGTTTTGCCTGCGAGTGCAGCGATTGTTGTGTATTCTTGTGTCTTTCCACTTTGTCCTCGTCAGTGCGCTGCTTCACCAATCCAGTATGATGATTATTCACCAACTCGCACAACTTTCCACATTACTGATCTCCTCACCTGTTTGTCTGCATTCATTGCGCTAGCTCGCCTTTTGTCTGCAAAGTAGCAATAATCCTGTCGATGTAATTCTTTTCTCTTTCAAACCAAAGTGATCTTCTATTAAAGCGAAAAGGCCTTGATTGGGATCTTGATAAATTGCGTGGCACTGCCCGTGCTTGCGTCCGAGGTTACGTAAAGTTAACGTCACGAGATTACGATAAAATCAGAATGCAATTAGAATACGTTAAAGCACCCTTGACCTTAGGTTAACACTGGTGCTTGTCAGTATTGAATTAAAAACTTAGCGTCACAAGCTTGGGTCGTAAGCAATTGTGGAAAGAAAGGAAAAACAAAACAACGTTGTAGATCATGTGACCAGTATTGGGCAACCAAGTTTCGATTGCGTGCAGTACTATGATGCTCACGCCCGAATGGCAGCCTTGGTGGACTATTCCACGCCGTCAGCGAACGCTTGTGGTTAACTTGCGGTGCACTTGTTTCCAAAGGTACATAAAAATAACAGTATCACTGCAAAAAAGCAGTAGCGTCTCAGGTATCCGATAACTGACCAAACGGCCGACCAGCGGGAGCGCGCTGGTCCGAGCTTTATCAAGAGGCAAATGTTCAAAAAAGTGTTTTAGTCGGGCTTGAACTTGAAGTATAACCAGCTTTAATGGAAAACACTGCTGTACGATTCGCTCCTAACTACGGGAAAAGCCTATTCGGAGCGATTCTGTTTTGATCCAGACCGTTTGGAATCGTCTGCATTTGTAAACGTAGCAACACGTTGTTATGTAAATGATGCAGCTCCGCTAAAAGTTGGCTTGAAATATTTAGGATCTGGTTAAGTCGCAGTTCTGCGTAGATGGATGCCTTTTTTAAGGTTCTGTATAATTAACGGTTTGTCTCACCACCGGGGATATTTAAGGTCACTGGTAACCTCACAATGCTTTGCGTACTGCGCTGTATAATATTAAGAAATTATGTACTGTTATGAAATGCTGGTCAGTCGTGCTGTGCTAACTTATAAGACATTTCCTGGATTCTCTATCTCCGAACATCCTTTCGTCACTTCCGTGTACAGTGCGACCATGCTGGCGGAACAAGTGGGATATGGAGTTGTTGTGTGACGAAACCTTAAGTTTGTGCCTGTATCATGCGCAGCTAAAGACCGAGATCATTCGCATGTCCATATCAGCCGCCCTCGTCGCCACCGTGCCGGCCACAGGACAGACTGCCTGGCAGAAAGCAACCGCACTTTTCAAGGCGTGCCTCACGATGTTTGACACCGGGCGTGACGAGGTGAGCACCGTACAAGTCAGTGCAATGCCTCCTGCAAGCACATACACGCAGGCACACAAACCCACATGCACACACACATACACGCACGCACGCACGCACACACACACACACACACGCACGCACGCACGCACGCACGCACGCACGCACACACACACACACACACACACACACACACACACACACACACACACACCACACACCACACACACACACACGGAACACAGACAGACAACACACGCATGCAGTAACCCGCAGCGACGCACGGGAACACACGCCGACATACGCAGACACGCACGCACACGGACGCGCACCCAGAGACGCACACACACACAGACACACACAAACACGCAAGCAAACACGCAAGCTCACGGAGACACGCACGCACGCACATGAAGACAGATCCCATCACACACACACACACACGCACGCATGCGCAAACACAAACACAGTCACAAGCATATTTTCGCTTGAGAATAACAACAACACGATTAATTCCTCAAAGGAACACACCGGTGGTTCTCCTTGCTGGTCTTGTTCGAAGACAAGATCTTGCTCGCAGTTTCCTCGGAACCGCGGCAGCTAAATTCACCATCAAGTTCTCAAACATCGCAATGACATTTCAAGATCGTGACGGTAGTCTGCTGGGCCAGTGTGTGTAACATATCGTAAAGGTATGAGTGGTTTAACTACAGCCCTAATTGTGTCGCACTCACAATCTGACCCTGTTGGCCCTGTATGACTACACCTTTTGATGTGTTTGACTGACTTCGTGAACAACTTCCAATAAACATCACTTGTAAGTGAGCGTCTGTCCTGTCAAATCCTTCTTCACCCCTGCGGTTGAACTGTTCACAATTTTACGACATTTAAGTCTCTTCTTGATTACTGGGGGCGTTTATTACGCACATCTTCCTCATCTGTACCTTCATTTCACCTTCCTCAGCCTTAAAAAGAATGTGACAACTTTTATTGAGGGCAGCTGGCTCCTGAAGAACACGGCGGTAGGTGTTCTCCTTGTCCCTTGTCTCCTTGTCCTTGCCTGACTTTTGCATTGTGCCCACTACAGCAGGTGGCATTTTCCCCCCTTCCCCGGAAAGAGCATCGGCTCCTCGATGCTCAAGAAATGTTTCAAGGCCAATAATAGTAATAATAATAAAAGATATGGTCAAGGCGGACGCTTGCGCATAGAACACAGTCACCGCTACAGAGTGGCCGCTACACAGGCAACGCTACCCAGTCAAGGAGCAGAGAGGTAACAGCGCTAGCTAGAAATAGGAGCGTAAATATGAATAAATGAAAAAAAAATCACGAACGCGCAACGTAGGGTTTCATGCGACCGACGTGAACTATGTGAGGGCAAGGTTGCTGTCGACGCCGTCTTTGTGCCGCACTGTCCGAAATAACCTCGCAGTTCACGTCAGTAATGCGGCGCAGCACTTTTTATGGTCCAAAATACCGGCTCAGCAACTTTTCACAAAGGAAACGGAGGCGAACAGGGGTCCACAACCACACTTGGTCGCCGAAACTTTAGCACACTTGCATGTGGCAGATGTTATAACGCCGTGCATCTGCGTGTTGCTGCTAACCGATGAGCAGCCGCGCCAGCTGGCGAGCTTCCTCGGCGCGCTGAGCAAATTCTTGAGCTTCAGTAGTGAGGTGCTCGGCGTCTTATTACGGAAGCATAGCGTCCAGCATCGTCTGAACTTTGCGGCTGCAAAGGAGGCCAAATGGTGTGAACCGCGCCGTTTCTTGTAGGGTGGTATTATACGCGAAGGTCACGTAAGGCAGGATGAGATCCCATGTTTGGTGCTGCACGTCGATGTACATAGAAATCATATCTGTGACGGTCCTGTTGAATCGCTCCGGGAGTCTGTTGGACTGCGGATGGTAAGCAGTCCAACAGCAGTTCCGATGTCGGGTGTGGCTCAACTGGAAAAAAGCCGGCAGATCCCACAACCTGTGGGAATCTATGTTATGCAAAGCAGTGTACGGGGAGCCTACGAAGTTAACGAAACGACCATAAGTGCACCAAGACTTAGGCGGCTGTTTCATGACCTACACGAGACGCATGCATTGACATTCATCTCATGAGTCCTCATTCATCTCATTAGCTATACCTAAGAGACCTTAAGGCGCAAGCCTTAGTCATGCTCATGAATATGAGTTCGAGCATCAATGCCTTTTCCTTCACTTATGACCATATTCGAACTCATTACATTGGTTTCTCAGGGTTAGTCTTCTTTCGCTGAGTCAGTCATTTTTGCTGAGTCATGGTCATTACTGTGGCTTCTACCACCATCCTTTAGTGTTTCGCCCACTTGGTACCCACGTGCGAACCTATTTCAGTGGATTACAAGTGTTAATCTTTTTTTGCTGAATCATTATCATTTTTGCTTAGTCATGCTCATGACTGTGACCTTAGTGTTTCCTTTAATTAATACCCGCGTCAGAAACTATTTCAGTACTTTTTGAATGTTTATCTTGTCGCTGAGTCATTGTCATTTTTGCAGAGTCATGATCATGACTATGACTTCTACCATCATCATTTAGTATTTCCTTCCTTTAGTACCCACGTCCGAAGTTAAAAAACCATTTCAATGGTTTTTGAGTGTTAATGTTTTTTTTCGCTGGGTCATTGTGATTTAGGCGGCTGTTTCATGACTTACATGACACGCATGTCATGAAATTCATCTCATGCCCTATCACTTATGTTCGTCATACATTGTTGTCATACAATGCCAATTTTGGTACCTACCAAGTTAACGAAACGACCATGAGGGCACCAAGACGTAGGCAGCTGTTTCATGACCTACGTGACGCACATGTCATGATATTCATTTCATAACCTATCATTTAGGTTAGTCGTACACTCTTGTGATATTATGCCAGTTTTGGTAAATACCAAGTTAACGATACGACCATGAGAGCACCAAGACGTAGGCGGCTAGATAGATAGATAGATAGATAGATAGATAGATAGATAGATACTGTCAGTGGCAAATGTTCGCCAAGAAATGATTTGTATTTAAAAGTTCATCCATGAGCTGTGCTGTAAACGCCGCCCTTCGGTCTGTTATTACAGTGGACGGGGCACCATGGCGCAATACAATGCCACACATGATGAACTGCGCTACCTCAGAGGCCATGGCTCGTGGGAGCGGCTCTGTCTTGGCATACCGGGTTAAATATTGAGTCGCGACAATGACCCACTTGTTGCATTTGGTTGAGAGATGAAAAGGCCCAAGAAAGTCCAAGCCGACTTGGTTGAATGGCTTATGAGGTGGTTCGATGGGTTTCCAAATCCGGCAGGTGTCAAGGTCGGTGACTTGCGCCGCTGATATTCACGGCAGCCTTTGACATAGTGCTTGACGCTTGCCGTAAGCCCGGGCCAGTAATACATATCGAGCACTGTAGCAACCGTTCGCGAGGATCCTAAGTAGCGAGGTGTGGGCTCGTCATGGCGAGCGAAAAGAATATCGTCCCGCAAGTCTTTTGGAACCACCAGGACGTAGGCTCGGTCATTCGAACGGGCGTTTTTCTTGTACACTACGTTGTCTCGTAGACAGAAGGACGACAACACGCGACATTGATGGCGTGGTATAGTTGTAGGGCGGCCCTCTAAGTGGTCGATGATAGGTCGAATTTCAACGTCGTCATGCTGCCGTCTGATCAAGTCTGATGCAGTAATGGCGCCGAAAAGGTCGTCATAGTCCTCTTTGTCTCGATTGACAGATTCGGCGGGTGCACGCGACAGTGTGTGAGCGTCTTCGTGCTTGCGGCCAGACTTGTAAACGATAGTGAAGTCAAATTCCTGCAGCCGCAAGCTCCACCATGCCAGTTGTCCTGAAGGATCGCGTATGTTTGCCAACCAACATAGGGCATGGTGGTCTGTCACCACTTTGAAGGGCCGTAGAGATAAGGGTGAAACTTCGTGATCGCCCACACAACCGCGAGACACTCGTTTTCTGTGGTAGAGTAGTTTGCCTCGGCACAGGACAGCGAGCAGCTAGCATAAGCTATCACTCTTTCGTAACCGTCTTGACGTTGGATGAGTACTGCGCCAAGACCGATGTTACTGGCGTCAGTATGCACCTTGGTGTCAGCCGCGTCGTCAAAATGTGCTAGGACAGGTGCTGACTGCATGCGTTTTCGTAGTTCAGCGAAGGCCGCCTGTTGCTCATTCGTCCAGGCAAATGGCTTGTCATCCCTTGTAAGGCGAGTCAAGGGTTCTGATACATTTGAGAAGTTTTCAGTGAAACGGCAATAATACGCACACAAGCCCAGGAGCCGTCTTGCTTGCAGTAGGAGGAAATGCTGCTACTGCCGCAAGCTTGTCGACATCGGGTCGGACTCCTCTGGCGCGAACAACGTGTCAAAGAAACTTGAGCTCTTGATTACCAAAGTGGCACTTTTCTGGTTTCAGCGTGAGATCCGCCGATCGGATTGCTTCCAGCACATTCCGCAGGCGATGAAGATGTTGCTCGAACATTGCAGAAAAGACAACTCGTTGAAGTGCCGATTTTGCGTGAGGGCTTCCGAAGCCCTGGCGAAACGTCAGCGAAGCGCCGTGCACCCCTACTTGCGGGAGCGCGATGTCGAGGCCAAACGTCAGCGTCGTCTTGCCCTCTAGGAATCCGACAACGGAGGTGCACGCTTCGGCAACGGAAGCGCCAACTTCCGCTGTGCGACGACCATGTTTCAACGCGAGTTTCTCAACCTGAACTTCGGAGCCTTCTGCAGTGCGTGTGACCGGTTGTTGTTCAAGCAAAACGTGGTTCTCGCCAGTGAAATTCGTTCCTAGGAACACTGAATAAGCACAGGACAAGCTTCGTTTAACTCCATTTCCTCGACAGGGAAGGGGCTACTGATTTTTTACACTGAGGTGCCCGATGCTGCCCTTCATAGCTTGTCTCGGCTGCAGTGTAAATTTCCTCTATGCTGTTAAATGAATCCTCAATTAGCGTTTCGCTGCCTCGGCTGTGTCCCTCCTCTGGTTGTTAGTTTGCACAGATGCACTTATTGCGAAAGGCTGCATTTTGAAAAAATACTGTGTGCCTAAATGAGTAATATTGTAGAATTAAAGGCATCGAAGTGATATCAAAGCCTGTCAAATAATGCCAGAGTGCTCAAAGTGTGGAGGAGCGAACATAAATAATGTCCTTGATATTTTCATCAAGGTCATATTGTCAACCCGGTCATCAGGCATGCGCAAATCGGCTTGATTTCGATAACGTGGGCTCAAGGTCGTGTTCGGTGTAGCAGCAGCGACGACAGGGGATACCGGGTTGGTAGCAGAATTACTGTTATCAGAAGCGGGTAAATACCCATATTCGCGAACTCTTGGCGAACCACGGCCTGAATAAGCGAAATAGTAGGCAGGTTGTTGCCTTGCATACCGACAAGAGGGGTAAAAGGTGCCATGGCCTCGAGTTCTCAACGGACGATCCTGGTGACGTTTTCTGGAGCTTACGCCTGATGGAGCGTGGCTAAACTTTCGTAGGAGGGCGTGGCAGCTGTATTGGGAAGGCGGTCGAAGCGGTGAGTAATACGCTGACTATTGGACTGCTCAAAACAACGACATTCAGCGATGATCGACTCAACTGTAGAACAGTTCTTACACAGTAGCAGATTGAACGCGTCACTGGCTATGGCTTTCACTACGTGTCCAACTTTGTGCACTTCAGGCATGTCCTTGTCGACCTTGCGGCTGAGAAACAACACGTTCTGAATATAGGAGATGTACGGCTCTGTGGACGTCTGAGCACGAATTGCGAGTTTTTCTTGGCCGCTAGTTGTCCTCCGATAAGTCTCTCAAATAGATCGCCAATTTAGGCTTACAGACGTCCCAACGTGTCAGATCTGCCTCATGCGCCTCGAGCCAGAGTCGGGCAGTGTCCCGCAAGTAAAAGATGACATTCGCAAGCATTATTGTCGGATGCCACTTGTTAGTGTGGCTGACGCGCTCATACATTGCCAGCCATTAATAGACGTCCACGCCGCTTGTGCCGTTGAAAGTGCCGGGATCACGAGGGTGCAAGAGAATGACCGGTGACGGGCCTTGCTCACGCTGGGTCACTTGGTCGGTCTTCGTGGTGGCAGGAACGCGCCGTCCGCTGTGAAGATTCAGTTCCCGGTGTTGTAGCGAGATTACCCCGCACCTTCACCAAAGAAGTTACGGGGATATTCTATATTGCCACATGCCGTCACATATGAGCCATCTGCTGTGGCACGTACTCGCTTGGGGATTGGAAGAAGAAGAGAACGTTCTTCTTTTTTGGTCTGGTTCCAGTAAAGACGGGGACTTCTTGCTAGCTCTGTTGTTTCGCCCGTGACATTACTGGTGGAGGTGCTGGGTAAATGCACCTTCGCTCCCAAGTTTTCGCCGTCACTGCTAGCACCTCCCAGACAGCCACAGCTCCCACAGCAAGAAGCAGCCGCCGCCTGCAAGGACTACCACCCGAATTCGTTTCCCTGTCGTCGAGACTAGAAACAACAATGTCAACGACCACTACAAACCAGGCGAGCCAAACCCATGATGCCCAGTATTCTCTCCCGCATGTTTTTCATGCGCCACAGACGCCCAGACCGTTCCACGGAGACACTTTTGAAGATGTTGAAGACTGGCTGGACCACTTCGATCGGGTTGCCAGCATCAACGAGTGGGATGATGTTCGCAAGCTGCGGAGAGTTTACTTCGCGCTAGAAGACTCTGCGAAGACATGGTATGAGAACCATGAGGGTTCTTTTGCGACATGGCACGAGTTTAGCCGACAGCTCCGCGATGCGTACCGCAACGCCGAAAGAAAGGAGAGAGCTGAACAAGCCATCTCTTCTAGGAACCAGCGGCCCAACGAGAGAGTCTCGCTGTTTGTCGAGGACATGCTTCGTCTTTTCAGACGCGCAGACCCTGCAATGCCCGAGGAAAAGAAGGTGCGACATTTAATGCGTGGAGTCAAGGAACAGCTTTTCGCCGGACTCGTACGCAATCCACCAACAACTGTGGCCGAGTTCGTGAGTGAGGCAACCACGATGGAGCGCACTCTCCAGCAGCGGTCGTCACAGTACGAACGCCACGACATAACGGCTACTGCGTGCTCTCTTGGGTTCGACAGCGAGAAGCAGGCCCTCGCAGACTTCATACGAAGCGTTGTGCGTGACGAACTGCGGCAACTCCAAGCAGTGTCACCAGTGGGACCCCAACCACCCGTGACAGCACTTTCGGACGTCATCCGGAGTGAAATCAGGCAGGCGGTGCAACCACTCGCACCACCTAGACCTGAGGTCCCTGTGCTAACCTATGCAGCGGCATTGAGGGCTCCTGCACCACCATCTACAGATCCCATCATGCGTACAGTGGACCAGGCTACACATCTGCTACCGGACACCTCTTCGCATCCGCTATCCGGCTCAAGGTATCCGAGCGTACCTACGTATCGACCACCAGATCACTTAAGACAGAGCGCTACTAAGGCAAGTGTATGGCGCTCGTCGGATAACCGTCCGCTATGCTACCACTGTGGCGAAGCGGGTCACGTGTACCGCGACTGCCAGTACCGCCAGCTAGGTCTCCGCGGCTTTCATCCCGGCGCGCGGTGCCCACGTTACGGTGAGCGTCCCCGCGAAATCGAAGCGTATCTGACGGGCCAGCGAATTTCATGGACTGTTCAGCGCCGCCAATCGCGATCACCATCCCCTCGCCGGACCGTGTCACCTAGCTTGCCCTCGTCGTCTTACGCTCCCCTAAGGAACCGCTCACCGAGTCCCCACAGGGGAAACTAGGAACCGCGACTTCTGGGGGTGAAGTCGCTTTTCAACGAACATTCAAAGAACCTCCCTCGACGCAACGACCCGACGACGACCGTTCCAATTTTTCTTTATTTGTCGACAGTACTAAGATTATTTCTGCCGACATCGCCGTAGTTGTTGATAACCATGCTGTCACTGCCCTCGTCGACACCGGTGCCGATTATTCAGTTATGAGCGGCGCACTGGCATCTAAATTGAGGAAAGTCACCACGTCATGGCAAGGGCCCCAGTTACACACGGCAGGTGGCCATCTGGTGATGCCAACTGGAATGTGCACGGCACGTATTCGGATCCGTGCGTCGACGTTCACGGGGTCTTTCCTCGTATTACCTGTGAGCTCGCGCCCAATAATCCTTGGAATGGACTTTCTTTGTGAATACGGCGCAATCATTGACTTACGTGAGTTGCTGGTGTCGTTCGAGGACCCTTTTCCTTCTGAAGCTGACAACATCACCCAAGTACCGAAGACCGTGCTACGTGTGTCCGATGAATCCGTGACTCTGCCACCGCGCAGCAGCCTCTTTGTCGGTGTGGAATTTGAGCAGGACGTTCCCCACGCTGTAATAGCGGAGGCAAATTTGTCTTTCCTCCTTGCACAACAAATATGCGTTGCCAGAGGAGTTATTCAGCCTCGAAACAGACAGGCTCACTTGCTGGTCACGAATGTCACGGGCGAAACAACAGAGCTAGCAAGTCCCCGTCTTTACTGGAACCAGACCAAAAAAGAAGAACGTTCTCTTCTTCTTCCAATCCCCAAGCGCGTACGTGCCACAGCAGATGGCTCATATGTGACGGCATGTGGCAATATACAACGGATTAATTTACAAGGCAAGGGGCACAACGCTACAGCTATGGTAAGGTGAGCGCATGCGCACCAGATAGCCACACCGTCGTCGTCCTCATCGTCCAAGCAACGACCATTGCCACAGCCACTGGCCCACGTCCTACCGAACAAATTCTTACACTCGCTGGCACCCGGACTGTGCACCATATGCTCCGACGTTCCGTCCTGAGGCCTCATGTGCTGAACGTCCTCCTTGGGAAACCCGGATCAGCCGCACACCATGGCCCCAGCGCCGCCAGTCCCGCTCGCCCCAAACTCGCCGCTCTCGGCCTCCCTTTGACCGTCTCTCGGAAAACTAGCCAGTGCAACCGTGGAGGTAACGCTGCATTTACGTCCCGGCCTGAACATCCTCTGATTCTCCCTCATACCAAATGCAACCTTCTTGAAGTTCTGGTTGATGGTGTGGCAGTTACATCTCGTCTTGATACCGGCGCACAAATTTCTGTAATGAGCTCGAACCTCCGCCGCAGCCTCCAGAAAGTCCTGACGCCCGCGACTTCACCTACTGTCCGAGTAGCCGACGGGAGAACACCAGCGGTGCTTGGAATGTGCACGGCACGCATCAACATTTCTGGTCACCACACATTTGTTCTTTTTGCCGTCCCACAACAGTGCCCCCATGACATCATCCTTGGAATCGACTTTCTGTTCACCCACGCTACCCTTATCGACTGCTCCGCGGGACTTCTCCGGCTAGAACTTTCTTCGTTACTCCTGATGGCCTCTATCAAATCAAAGTGATGCCTTTTGGCTTATCTAACGCTCCTACTGATTTCGAGCGCATGATGGACTCTCTTCTTCGAGGCATCAAGTGGTCCATATGCCTTTGCTACCTGGACCATGTTATCGTTTTTTCGACTACGTTTGAGAATCATCTCACTCGCCTGTCCACCGTGCTTGATGTTTTTCGCCGCGCTCGTCTTCACCTTAACTCGTCGAAATGTCGCTTTGGGCACCGTAAAATCTGAGTCCTCGGCCACCTTGTTGACGCTGCAGGCGTGCAGCCCAACCATGACAAAGTCCGCGCGGCTATTCAGTTCCCTACTCCATGGTCGGCCAAGGACGTCCGCAGTTTTCTTGGCCTGTGCTCGTACTTCCGTCGTTTCGTCCAGAACATCGCGGAAGTAGCGCGCCTCCCACTGGCCTACTCAAGAAGGACGTCGTTTTTATCGCTCGTTGCCATCCTAACGAACCCACCTGTTCTAGCACATTTCGACCGGTCAGCCAGCACGGACGTTCGTACCGACGCCAGTAGCCACGGTATATAGGCGCCGTCCTTGCACAGCAGTAGCGTGGCGTACACCGCGTGGTCGCCTACACAAGGCGCCTTCTCTCGCTGTCGGAGCAAAATTACTCCATCACAGAACGCGAGGGCTTAGCTCTTCTCTGGGCCATCGCAAAATTCCGACCGTATATGTATGGAAGGCACTTCTCAGTCATTGCAGACCACCATGCACTTTGCTGGCTCAAGGACCCCACTGGTCGCCTTGGCCATTGGGCACTCCGCTTGCAAGAATACTCATTTTCTGTGTCCTACAAATATGCACGGCTTAACCAAGACGCCGACTTCTTGTCACGATACCCGGCCGATCCCCCTGATACACTGGAAGATGAGCCTGACACCTTCGTTCTGGCCATTATAGACTTCGTCCAAATAGCTGACGAACAGCGCCGCGATAATCTTTGCGGCCAAATACATGGTCTCAACTCACCACACCCTGACCCTTCCCTGCGGATGTTTGTGCTGCACAACGACACCTTACACCGCTACAACGCCCGGCCTGACGGTTCTGACCTTTTGCTTGTTGTTCCCGCGCATCTTCGCTCTGCTGTTTTGCGCCAGCTCACGATGCACTTACCGCCGGACACCTAGGCGCGTCACGCACGTATTCTCGCATCTGTAGGCACTTCTTTTGGCCTGGGCTCTACCGTTTTGTGCGAAAGTACGTTCCGGCTTGTGACCTCTGCCAGAGACGCAAGACTCCTGCCCTACTGCCTCCTGGTAGCCTTGACCCCTTGATATCCCTGATGAAACATTTTTCTGGGTGGGGCTCGATCATCTAGGGCCTTTCCCCGTGTCAGTCACTGGCAGTAGATGTGTTTCAGTCGCCACTGACTACGCAACGTGGTACGCTGTTACATGAGCACTTCCCACCATCTGTGCTACTGATGTCGCCCATATCATTCTTCACGATGTCATTCCGCTCCACGGTGCTCCTCGACAGTTAACCACGGACCGCGGCCGCTGCTTCCTGTCTGAAGTAGTCGACGACATTCTTCGTTCCTGCTCCACCAATCACAAGTTCACCACTGTGTACCATCCACAGAAAAACGGCCTTACCAAACGCCTCATCCATACTCTCGCAAATATGCTTGCTATGTACGTGTCGGACGACCACGGTGACTGGGACATCAACTTGCCTTTTGTGACCTTCGCCTGCAACTCTTCCCGTCACGACACAGCTGGCTACTCATCTTTTTATCAACTGTTTGGCTCGTCGTCTTCGCTAGTTCAAGGTGCGTGTGTGAGACAACTTTAATTAATATTGTTACGGGGATGTTGGGAGTATAGACTGGATGTATTTATAATATATACACAAGTAGGGTTAGTGTGGTCAAGATGGCTGACCAGCAACAACACGCAGCAGCCAGTGTCTCTCGATCTTCTTCTTTTCTTTCCTCCTATCCTTCCGTAACAGGACCCCGGGTGCTGAAGCGCCGTCTCGGCGCATGTCAGGCGAAGAACTGCGAGCGAAGTATGGATTCCACCGCGAAACCTGCACGATGTCAACTGGCGTCGTACTTGAGGACGGATCAAACTGTAACGGCGAGATCTCGTGATTGACGTCGTTAACTTGGCGTAGGACTTCATAAGGCCCTGTGTAGCGATAGAGAAGGAGAGACTGGGAGAGACTGACACGACAACATGGTGACCAGAGGAGCACCCAAGCACCTGGGGCGAACTTAACATCGCGATGGCGCCGATCGTACCGCTCTTTTTGTATATCCTGAGATGCCAACAGAAGCGATCGGGCGACTTGACGCGCCATGTGAGCGCGATCGATGACTGCACGAGCGAACTCAGTTGTAACACGTGGCACAGAAGGTAGGATGGTGTCAAATGGCAATGTAGGGTCACGACCATACAAAAGATAAAAGGGTGAATATCCTGCGGTGTCATGTCCGGACGAGTTATACGCGAATGTGACGTAGGCCAGCGTGGCGTCCCAGTCGCGGTGATCATTGGAGAGGTACATCGACATCATCTCTGTGAGTGTTGGATTGAGACGTTCCGTAAGACCGTTTGTCGGTGGTAGGCGGTGGACAGCTTATTCTCTGTGGCACAAGAGCGGAGGAGGCCGTCAACAACTCGAGACAAGAACGAGCGGCCGCGGTCGGTAAGTAACTGTCGAGGTGCACCGTGGTGGAGGATGACGTCATGGAGGAGAAAATCTGCGACGTCAGTTGCGCAACTAGTCGGCAACGCCTTGGTTATTGCGTAGCGTGTCGCGTAATCGGTAGCGACGGCGATAAACGTATTCCCTCTAGTCGTCGTCGGAAAATGGCCAAGCAGGTCAAGGCCTACGCGATAGAAAGGTTCAGAGGGAACTTCAATTGGATGGATTCGGCCAACAGGTGGCAGGGGAGGTTTTTTCCGGCGCTGACACAATTCGCAAGTTGCGACATAACGACGCACAGAGCGGTAGAGTCCCGGCCAGAAGAACCGGCGCCGTACGCGGTCGTATGTGCGCAAAACTCCAAGGTGTACCGCCGTTGGTGCATCGTGAAGTTGTTCGAGAACGACGGATCGTAGATGTCGAGGAA
This sequence comes from Dermacentor silvarum, assembly GCF_013339745.2. Taxonomy (NCBI): domain Eukaryota; kingdom Metazoa; phylum Arthropoda; class Arachnida; order Ixodida; family Ixodidae; genus Dermacentor; species Dermacentor silvarum. The sequence goes on from NC_051156.1 coordinate 99,380,943, forward strand.
GGACAAGGAGAAACTCAGAGCCCTCAGGGTTGATATTGCGGCGGTAGAGGATGCCGTCGTGCAGCACGAACATGCGGCACGGGCCGTCGGTGCTGCCAGATTGCACTCCGGCGATGATGGCCTGCAAGGACTCGTCGCGATGTTGTTCAGCGCGCATGTCGCACATGTGAGTGAAAGCCATCACGCAGGTCTCCGGATCATGTGCAACAGGATCAGGAGGATCCACGGGAGGACAAGAGAGGCAGTCAGCGGCCTTGTGCAGACGTCCAGACTTCCAGATGACAATAGAAGAAAATTCCTGGAGCAGCAAAGCCCAGCGACCAAGCCGTCCTGTCGTGTCCCGGAGGGAAGACAGCCAGCAGAGGGCATGGTGATCTGTAATCACCGAAAACGTGCGGCCGTACAAATATGGCCGGAACTTTCCGACAGCCCACACTAAAGCCAAGCACTCACGCTCGGTGATGGAGTAATTCCTCTCAGAAGGTGACAGCAGGCGGCTGGCGTAAGCTATCACGCACTCGGTACCATTCTGCTGCTGGGCGAGAACAGCACCTATGCCGTGGCCGCTGGCGTCAGTGTGGACTTCGGTCGGTGCAGATGGATCAAAGTGGGCAAGTATGGGAGGGGTGGTCAGAAAGCCCATGAGAAAGGCGTGTTCTTCTTTAGAAGATCTGTCAAAGGGCGAGCAACGTCGGCGAAGTTTTTGACGAAACGTCGAAAGTAAGAACACAGGCCGACGAAGCAGCGCACGTCAGAAGCAGAACGAGGCACAGGGAAACTGCGAATGGCACGAACTTTATCCAGATCTGGTTGTACACCGGTTGCGTTAACGAGATGTCCCAACACGGTAATCTGACGGCGCCCGAATTGACATTTCGTGGAGTTCAGCTGAAGGCCGGCTTTCCGCAAGACCGCAAGAATTGCAGAGAGTCATGTAAGGTGGCTGCTGAACGTGGGAGAAAAACAATAACGTCGTCAAGATAGCAAAGACAGGGGGTCCATTTGTAGCCGCGCAGAAGTCAGTCCATCATTCGTTCAAATGTCGCAGGAGCATTGCATAGGCCAAAGGGCATGACTTTGAACTGGTATAAACCATCAGGTGTTATGAAGGCAGTCTTCTCGCGGTCCATTTCATCAACAGAAATCTGCCAGTAGCCGGATCGAAGATCAATGGACGAGAAGTATGTAGCTCCGTGCAAGCAGTTCAAGGCGTCATCGATGCGTGGTAATGGGTAGACGTCCGTGCGCGTGATCTTGTTTAGATGGCGATAGTCGACGCAAAACCGCCAGGTACCATCCTTTTTCTTCACAAGGACGACTGGCGAAGCCCAAGTACTGGCTGATGGTTCATTTTTGGAGCATTTTGTCAACTTCTGATTGGATTACTCTACGTTCAGCATGTGATACACAATAGGGACGCCGACGGATAGGATTCATGTCGCCAGTGTTGATACGGTGGTGAACAACAGATGTTTGGCCGAAAGGGCGGTCGCCGAAATCAAAGATGTCGCTGTACGATTCGAGCAGGAAACGGAGGTTCTTGGCCTGAGCAGAGGTGAGGTCAGGTGCAATCATTTTGGCGAAGTCATCCTTGAAAGAACCAGAGCTGTGAGCTGCAATTGGTGCTAATAATCCACTCTCGGCATCCATACTTTCAATGTCAAATTCGGACGTACTAGAAACGCTGGCCAAGAACATGCCGGCCGGAAGCACTTGAGGGCACAGGCTGAAGTTCAGAAGCGGGAGAACGACGTCATTATTCGTAACCGTGATCAGCTTATGCGGAAACACAACGTTTTGGTTCAAAAGCATGTCGACGATGGGGCTAAGCACATATTCACCGTCAGGAATCTGTGGCTGCGCTGTCAAAGCGACGTAAGTGACTGCCTCGGGTGACAGACGCACATCTTGAAGCGAGCACAGGCGCGGTGGCGGCGTGGTGCTAGGAGCATCGGCGAGTTGAGGCAGTTCCAACTGAAGAACGCCGGTTGCGCAGTCGATGAGAGCATAATGGTTGGATAAAAAGTCCAACCCAAGGATAACGTCGTGAGGGCAGTTGTCGATCACAGCTAAGAGAACAGAAGTAGGGCGGCCGGCTATACTTAAACGTACAGCACCCATTCCGAGAACAACCAGCAGGCCACTGTCGGCCACACGAAGCACTTGTGCAGTTGTTGGGGTAAGGACCCTCTTTAAACATCTACGTAGGCTAGCACTCATCACAGATATGTGGGCTCCAGTGTCGACGAGTGCTTGGACAGGTACGCCGTCTACTTTGACGTCAATTAGACTTCGCTTTGTGGGCACAGACAGATGATTTGCTGCAGTAGTTGTCAATGCAGCACCACCTCCGAGGGCTGCAGTTCTTAGTTTTCCGAAGGAATGCGGTCGAAAGCCACAGGGGACGAAAGGCGACGTGGCTGTGGCGAACGGGAAGATGGGCGACGTGTTTGTGGTGAACGAGACTGGTGTCCTCGAGGTGATGGTGAGCGACTGTACCACGTGTTCCTGGCAGAGTTGTCGGCACTGTTAGACTCGGCGGAGGGCGAAACACGGCGGAAATTTCCATCAAAACGGTTCAGGTTGGTGGGCGTGCGAGGTGCTGAGGGCCACGAGTTGCGATAGTATCAGGCGACATGACCAATACGGCGACAGGTGAAACTTATCGGCTGGTCGTCCCCAGTCCTCCACTCAGTCGGGTTGCGATAACGTGGAGAGAAGCGTCGCGGTGGATCAGAGTAGAAGGGCGTTCGTTGGCTCTGGGGTTGGCGACAGCACAGACAGAACGTAAACCAATGCTTTCAAGTTCCTGGCGAACGATGGCTTGAACTTGAGGAACTGAAAGAGGGGTAGCGTCAGGGCGACGCGAACAGAAAGCTGCGGGCGCCATCGCTTCCAGTTCACGTCGAACGATTCGCACCACGTCCTCTGATGGCGACGCATGCTGCTGTGTGGGCTGATCTTCACACGTCGACGTTGGGGTAATATTGGGGAGTCTGGCGAATGGTTGCAGGACGCGGCGGCTTTTGACCTGCTCGAATTGTCGGCACTCTTTGAGGATAGCATCAACTGAAGAACAGCCTTTGCACATAAGCAGATTAAAGGCGTTGTCAGCGATTCCCTTCAGCACGTGCCCGAGCTTCTCAGCTTCAGTCATGTCGCGATCATCTTTACGACAAAGCGCCAGCACGTCCTGGATATACGAAACATAGGACTCTGTGGGGGATTGAGCACGGGAGGCGAGTTCCTGCTTTGCGGCAATCTTATGGCCGGCTGGTTGGCCAAACAACTCTTTTAGCTCCTCTTTGCATTGGTGCCAGCTGGTCAGCTCCTCTTCGTGGTTTTCATACCACACCTTTGCCGTGCCTCTTAGGTACAACACGTTAGCTAGCATAAGCGTAGGGTCCCATCTGTTGACTCCACTCACGCGTTCGTACATGGCCAGCCACTCTTCAACGTCGGCGCCATCGGTCCCACAGAAAGTTCCGGGATCCTTGGCTTGTACAACCACAACCGATGGGGACGACGACGTAGCTGGCGGTGGTGACGTTGGAGGCGGCAATGACGTTGAACCCGCGTGCTCACCGTTAGTCATGGTGGGGACGGTGACGCGACGTCCACTGCGGAGCTCCGTTTCCAGCCTTGGCAACCCGCACCTCTCACTAATATGTTACGGGGATGTTGGGAGTATAGACTGGATGTATTTACAATATATACACAAGTAGGGTTAGTGTGGTCAAGATGGCTGACCAGCAACAACACGCTGCAGCCAGTGTCTTTCGATCTTCTTCTTTTCTTTCCTCCTATCCTTCCGTAACAATATCCTACAAATTATTGGCCTGGGTATAGGCCACGCCGGGGGCAGCAGAGAGACCCTGTCGCTCGGTAGCTTCCCGGGCTTGCTGGATGGCTCAAAGTTGGTCCTGGAGACCGGAGGTAGTCAGTGCGGCCCTCCACAGCACCCTTAGTTGATCCGGGAGGAAAATAAAAGAGAAAAAGTAAGCGTGAAATCAAGTAACAATATAAGCAAGAATTAAAGTTCTACACTATGCTAGCACGTGTGGAATAGCTTAAGGCACACTAGGAAGAGAATTTCTGGCAGTGCGAGGCGCTACTGTGACAGCGGCAACACCATCGAGCAAAACTTGTTTCTCTTGTTGGCTAGGAAGTAGGCGTATCAAAATAGCGTCGAAGTTTTTCACATAGAGGTTGTCGACGTATGGGCTTCTCAAGACAAAAGCCGCCACCCGGCTGTTATTCCATGTAGCGTTGTTGATGACCGTATTGTCGGGTTTTGCTACTATTCTGGTTCTTGATGCAAAGGCGGGCTGGTTTTAGGGCTTCTTCAGCGCTCTGGAGGTATGCGGCGACCTCGAGATAGTCTTCGTCACTCAAGTTCAGTAGCGTGGCGTCAAACGTCGTCGCTGAGTGTCTATTGTAAACCATATTGAACGGCGTCATCTGCATTGTTTCTTGCACGGCCCTGTTCTAGGGAAAGGTTGCAATGGAAGGACGGTATCCCACGTTTCGTGTTCGCTGTCGGCATACAGTGTTAAAATGTTGGAAAGAGCCCTTGTTTATGTGCTTCGTAACACCACTTATTATGCGGGTAATCAGTGCTTGTTCTACATCGAAATGCTCGTCGGTTTTGCACGATCGCTTTTCTGAGCTCCCCATTAAGTACCGTTCCTCTGTCTCTGAAGAAGGCTTCGGGGGCACGATGCCATAGCAGGGTATTCTCGGCAAATAAAAAAATGTCGCAGTTTCGCCCGAACTGCGAAGCATCAATTGCGATAGCAAATTGGTAGAGAGCTATTCGGAGTAGGGATAGTAGAGTAGTTTTATCGGCCGCATAAACTTGGACACATTCGCTTTCTAACTGAATTGACAAGCGTGGTGTCATCGCGCACAAGCAAACATGAATAGATCACACTGAATGACCGCAGACAACGACTGTCAAAACGCTGGCGCGGCCGCTGCAGCGGGCGAAGAATCGTGCGGTCTATCGCTTCAACGGAAACTGAGCGGCATTTACAAAGGTCAGAGCCGTGTGGAGATAAGAGACGGTGCGGGCGACGGCACCACAGCCAGTGCAAGCGTATTTGTTGGCAGAGTTTTTTTGCTTTCGCGTGGGAGATTGCGTTGCCAGTTCTCCTTGCGCTGGGTTGCAAGATAAGCATTTGGTGCCGTAGCACCGCGTCGCCCGGCTCCCTCCCCCCCCCCCCCCCCATACCCCCACGGCCTTTTGGGCGACAATCGCGTTTGCTTTCCGCCGTGCGTTGGCTCTCCGTGATAGCGCGCGTCCCCCGCGCGCTTTTACTCGTACGGCGCGCGGCGACGATTTTATCGTCCTTGGAATCTATACGGAACCTGACGGCGGCGGCGACGGCGACGACGACGACGACGGCAAGAATCCCGTTGAAGTGTCCATATAATTGCTATCGCAATAACAAGATGGCGGCTGAGCAGGACGCTGGGAAACTCGACAAGATTGTCGTCTGCGCGAATAATATGTGCGTTTTCCACTTTTTTTTTTCTTTTTTCTTTACCGCCGCCAGGTAGCATCGCGTCGCAGAGGCGTCTTCCACGCTTCTTCCAAACTTTTCGTGACGTGTTCTATTCAAGGAGGTTTAAAAACGCAACTTTTTTAACCTCCTTGGTTTTGTTCAGTTCTAATCTGTCTTGGCTGTCGCCTTAGCTGCCAACGTCGACTGTCTCCACTACTGGCCTGAATTGGCACACACGCGTAGCAATGCAGACTTTCCCTTAGAAATGGCATCACTTCTTTCAAATGTATTCCATTAGTGGCGACTACTTGGCACGATATTAACAGTAATTGTAAGCAGGCGGAGGCCAAGACAGTGGACGATAAAAAAGGAGGAAGGAGTTCACAAGTTATAGAATAAACAAATATCGGCATGCTTTGTTTAAGGCTCGAGTACTGATAGTTATCCGTGGTAGTAATCAAACTTGAAATATAACCTAGCTCGTTTTCTCGTTAATCAAAGCTGTCATTCTCCTATCGATCAGTGTTACTCATATGATTCCATGAATCTTCGCTCTGCCACCTTTAGTTTTAGTTTAAATCGGTTTCAAGTTATGACTTCCGAACTTTTGACTTCTGAAGGTTTAAAAAGGTAGAAGGAGTCGGATTTGTATAGCGTGTTCCTATTTCATTCACTATGCACTAAAACAAGGACCCCCACACCCCCCCCCCCACACACACACACGCTCACGGACGCACACACACACACACACGCACACACACACACACACACACACACACACACACACACACACACACACACACACACACACACACACACACACACACAAATAATTATTATAGCTTAGCCACTCAGCGCAGACTTATTGAAGTACAGTCAACCGCAAAAGTTTGCGGACCACGCGAGCGCGTGGCCAAGAGCCTCTTCGCGAAACTTCCGCTACGTCACCAGCGATCGACAGCAGCGCTACGTTGAAGACGCATCCCTCCTTAAATCTATGGCCTGTCTATTTTCGCACTGTGCGCAAATATTTTCTACCTGTCTCTTTCAACGTGACGCGCTCTTTGTTAGCCAGGGCTACTTGCTTATATTTTGAGAGCAGAATATCAGTGCAAGTAATCAGACAGCGTATTCTTCGGCTGTTATCAGTTCTATTTTCGCGTAGCCACGCTGTTTTTTTTTTTCGTGAGTGCGTGAGTGAGCGATGAGGCAGCCATGGGACACAGATGCTTAGTCAGTAGGCAGAATTTTTCCGTTCCTCCCCCATCGCTAAGTGACAGTAGCGGCCGGGATTTGATCGCCTGCGCCCAGGTTTTGCTGCGCAAAGCCCGAACCACCGCGCTGCTATAGTGGTTACATTTAGAAAAATAAGAAATAATCGGGTGCGATGACTCTTTTTTTAACCCTTTGCGACACGGCGTCCTTGTTTGGGGACTCGAACTTCGGAGGCGCGTCCCACGCCACGTGTTTCTTCAAATGACCTAAAACTCAGTGTGCACATTCGTGTCCGCTTCCTGATGGGACAACTAGCGGTCAGTTAATTTCATTGTCCTGCGTATTGCTGCAGATGATCACTTTGCTGGAGACACTACCATGTTAGACAATCGTTCGACGATTTTTTTTCTCCGGTCGACACGAATACAACCGAAAAAGCAAGTGTGCATGCGTTTCGGGCCTAATAGTTGATTCTTTTTATGCAAGCATTGAAGCTGACGGATTTCAGAATAATTAGATAATGAGTTATACGCTAATTAATTTTTTTACTGAAACTCGCACAAAACAGCACATTGCTTCGTCTTCTTTCTTGGAAAGTAATAGTGAGCGTCTTGAAATGATGCCATGCGCATTTGACGCATTTGCAGACAGTGCATCATAATTCGTGTCTGAAGGGGATGAATTTATTCACAAGACATTTACAGAAGTGTCATGAAACATAGGTCTCTCAATGATCTAGTAGGAAGTGAAATGTCCGCCGTTTTCTAGCACCTTATTGATGCGTGTGGGCATCGACTCGTACAAAGATTCCGTAATCTCCGGTCGACCGCGCAGGCTTTCCCATTCTTGTGCGATCGCTTGCCACAGCGTATCGGCCGTGCGGCCGCGGTTGGCTCGTGTGGACAGCCGTTTCTTCAACATGCCCCAGACATTTTCTATGGGATTCAAGTCGGCGCCACATGGAGGCCACTCAAGCTGGCAAACAGCATGTTCTTCTAGCAATGACTGGACGATACGTGCTTTATGGATCGGGCTGCGGTCGTGTTGAAAAAAATAGCAGCCGTCGCTGAAGGGACCGTCCAGCGCATACGGAACGAGGTGTCTAGTGATGACGTCGCAGTACCGTGACGCAGTGAAGGGCCCTTCCAGACGCACAAGGGGACCAAGGCCATCTTTGCTGATTGCTCCCCACACGCTCACGGAACACCGTCCACTGGATAGAACACTCTGTGTGTAATTAGGCAGATATCTGCAAGAAATAGCATACAATTGGGTTCCAGCGGCGCGTCTAAAAATGTTGTGATTCCTCTTGCGTATGAACTTTATAATGCTGTTATAGAGTTGCAATAGAAAACGTGCAAACATCATTAGATAGTACTGAAAGACCCACTGGCAGCTTTTAATTAGCTTCAGAGTAAGTAGTACTATGAAACAATCGTTAATGTTTTCAACATAATACCACTACAGAAAAATCTCGTAATGTCCAAAAGCTCATTTTACGTGAAACGTGTTGTGATGCAGAATTAGCTTCGTGAATTAACTGCCAATACACTGTAAACACACCTGCAGTTTAGTGGACGCCAAACCCGCTTCCGTTGGTCCCAGCGCGTGGAAAAAGTTGACTCGTCGCTAAAGATGACATCGCCCCATTTCTCTGTTGTCCAATCTTTCATTGCTGTAGCGAACGTGAGTCGTTCTTGTAGCTGGCTGTCTGAGAGGCAGGGCTTCTGTGCTGCTACGAAAGACTGCAGGCCAAGCTCACTCAGCCTTCTTCTTACAGTCTCAGACGATACCGTGAGCGAGAGCGCTTCTCGGATATCCTCTGCACTTTGAAAAGGATCAGCCACGATGGCGGCCGTAATCAGGTGGTCCTCTTCCTCAGTCGTGGCCCTTGGACGCCCACTGCGCTTCATATCTGTGAATCTGTCATCGTCGCGGAAAGCTTGAATAATCCTATTCACGGCAGTCCGGCTCCTGTTGGTTCGGCGGCAGATTTCGCGCTGAGGTATTCCCTCTATAAATAAACGCACAATGTGCCTTCTTTCGTCAAGTGGAACACGCAGCGGCATCTTTCCAAATAGGCAATCACCACGTGGCCTGAAGCAAGTCTACTACGTTTTCAGCGACTGATGCGAAGATGCGCCTATGTGTGAAAGAAAATTTTCTCTGCATCCGCTTTTTCTTTATTTTTGATGACAGTGAAACACCTCCCTACCCTTTCTCTCAAGACGCAGAAGCAGCAACACTCATTGGACCAAGATGCTGCCAACCAAAGTGCGCCAGTAAACGTCGCGTAAAAAAATCGTCGCAGCGCTTCGTGAAACTTATCTACCCACTGGCACACCAGTCGACAAAGGTTGCAGTGATTGCTCCGATACTGCTATCAAGCCAGATATGTGGCGGTCTTATCGCAGACAGCGCTCTGCGTCAACACAACGAACTAACAATGTCATGCACGGGAATAAAAAATTAACAGGCAGGCGAGTACCAAGAGGGCTCATATCCGGGAGAGCGCCCCTGTCGCCGCTAGGTGGCGTACCGCTAGGTGGCGCGGATAGGCAGTCTGGCACGCGCTCGCGTGGTCCGCAAACTTTTGTGGTTGACTGTACATTGCATTGGCCGAACAGGCGCACGTGGGATGTACCTGGTACATCCACGTGGGCGCTGGTGGTCTCCGTATTTCTAGTCTAAGTTGTACAGATTCTTCACGATAGAGCGCAGCAGCCACCTGTGTTTGTTAACTTAATTCTTTATTTAAATTAAGTTTGTAAACTCCTGAAATACTCCTTTGTTGTTACGTGGCGTATTTTATATTTTTTCATACGCAGATGGCATAGTGATGAAAACATTCATTGTTTTCTACATCTTCTTAGTTTGCATGTTGAGAATTTGTACCGTAATTTAGGAGCTTTAACGGTGGCCATAAATATCTATTTGGATAGTTTAACGGTGAAAACCTTAATGAAGGCTGCTAAGCTCAACTGCGAGCAACATGCACTTCATGTGGTTCTCGCAAAATGGCCATATTTTTCTTCAAAGCTCGATGCATGATAATACGGGGTTTCTGTAGAATGAGTAGATGCGTGAACGAAAGACAGAGGGAGGGAGCGGATCACTGACTTCTCGTTGTTGCAGACCGATGACCTCATAGCCTGGATGACCTCGCTAGGCCTGGATCTAAATAATCTCACACCTTCGGACCCGTTTGACGTGGTGGACATGCTGGTGCGCTTCTCGCTCGACTTCAACATCCCAGTCTACATTCACTTAAAGCTTGATCCCCAAACAGTGGTGGACAACAAACGTTTGTTGAGCGTAAGCATCTATTTATTGCCGTTACTTCCCAATTATCTGTAGCAAGCGATATGTTATCCGCATTTGATTTATTCATTCATTTGTTACTCACAGCACAGGGATGGTCGATTTTTTTATTTGAATGAACGATTAGTCATTCATCATATTAGTCTTCACTCGATTAATCACTTTCGATGCAAGGTTTATCGCAGGTTTATTGATTTGTAGAATTTCTTTCCGGGTACGTTTAAAAACGTTGAAACACGTTTATGTACATTTGTAGGATCCTATTTTAATGTTTGAGGGGCGCAACGAAGTTTTGAAGACGCGTATATATGTTTGATAAGTGATAATCTTTAACTTGTTAAAGATATATAGTTGACACTAGTGGCTTTTGAAGGCAAATGCAAGATATGATATAAAATGGCACTTAGTGTAGATTTAAATATAATACATTGTACTAGGGAATGCTTGTACAGTAGAGTTAAACAAAAAATAAGTAAAACCCTACTAAAAAATCCTATTTGATTTCAAACGGGTTTCATCAAATAGGATTATGGAACGGGACCCCGTTTGAAGCTGTTTAGTCCAGACCAGTTGGTCCCCGTTTGAACCCATTTAGCCCAGACCTGTTTGTCCCCGTTTGAACCCATTTAGCCCAGACCTGTTTGCCCCCGTTTAGTCCACTCCCGTTTGACCCTGTTCGAACCTATTTAATTCCCTATTTGAGCCAGGTTTCTTTAGACTGGTCCGATGTCACTTAACATAAGTCACTCTTTAAATCTATTTGGTGCACTTATGGATTTGAGATCAGCCTTGAACGAGTTTTGTGTGACCTATGAGTGCGCTTGACATGTATGGCCTATAAGAGTATGCAACCTGAAAAAAGATCGGTAGCTCATTTTCATATGTACTACGAGTATGCAAATGTAATTCTTGCAGGTGTACTGCATGCTTTATCATTTGTACTCATTTTACTGCAGTGTTGTGTTGCTGTAATGGTATGTGCATAAAACAAATGTACAGCAAAGCGTAATTTTAAGTTGGAAAAACGTCGGGTGAAGAGCACTTGTAAAAGAAAGAAAGACTTGTAAAGAAAGAAAGTATACTTTACATGTGTTTTTATGTACACCCATTCAAACATTAATACTGAAGCGCTCTGATTTTAAGACGGGGAATGTCGCACATCTGACAAGCATAGTTTATTCGAAATTCTATAATGGTACTCGGACAGAAAACCAGTGGAATGTCTTGCTTTGGTGAGAGCTTGCAGGGCACCTGCAAAAGTAAAGCCAACAACTTCTTTTCACTTATGCAACAGGTTCACACAAACGCAAAAGCAGTTTTGCGTATGTTCACACAGAAATGGGTAAGCATTCCGAATATAGGAGATACTAACAAATCTCATTCAAAGGTAACTAGTTTCAGGCAATTTGGCTATGATTCTAAGGGAACATGCATTACTGTGGTAGAATAAACTGTCACAGTTAGCGGGCCACAGAATCAAGTGTTATAATCAAAAAGACATCACTTATTCGATTAACAATAATATTGAAGCAACAGAAGTAGTACCAAGCATAAAATGCACATTTAAAAAGCAGCATGGACACGTCACGCTAATAAATTACTTGAAAGCTACCTTTCTGCCAGCAAAGTAAATACCGTTGTGGAATAGTGGCTTTAGCATCCGTGTTTGGCTGGTTTATCTGATACTGATAATTATGAGACATAGATGGGCTAGTTGGTCGCTGGCTTGATGGTAAATGTTATGATGGTGTTTGTAGTAAATTCTGCTTCTTTCTACGTCACGATCTCATTGGTAATCCGGACAGAGTGTTCCTCTGACCCCTCACAAAGTGCAATGAGCATGAGAAGGTACCGCCTCCTGCTTTTTAACTATATTGCACGAGAACACTATAATATGGTCGTGCGTCCTCCTGAAGGGAACATCACCTTAGACGACTCTTGCACAGGAGGGTGCTTGGTGCACCTGAGTACTTCTGCCGGTCTCACTGATTATTGTCCCTTAAAGGTACTAAAATGATGCGTGATGGACGCTCGCACGATATAGCTAGAAATGGGGGAGGCTGTACACCTGGCCTCCAAAACATGCATGTTCATGTGTATGCATAGAGTTGTCAGCTTGCTTATTTCCTGTGCTCTGTGTTTCTGTGTGGACCTGCGTGCTAGGCCATGCCACGGGCTGTGCCGAATGTTTCGTATGTTATTGGTACTTTCTGCATTAACAAGTTCAAGGCCACGATCTTGTAGCAATGCATTTTCTGATGCCGTTTCTAATAGTGCTTCGTCAGTTGTCATAGTGACACTGTGCCCAAGTTGTCAGTGTGGATTTGATGGAACATGTTATAACGGTGCATGTGAGGACGATACATAGATAGAGTGCACTGAGGACAATCGCCGTGCTTCAACTGAGGTTTACTGCAGCAGTTCCTGCACAGAAACATTGGACAAAGCACCGCCTTGGCGCACATTGTCAGCGCGATCATAACAGAAAGTCATCAAGTCATGCAGCACTACAAACGTTCTCATCTGCACAAGATTAAAGACAGATTTGTGCTACACGTTATACCCCATCATCAATTTACGCTCTTCAAACCCGCGAATTTGAAAATCTTTTCTTGCAAATATATGTCTTTTCTTTTTGATAAATTTAATGACGCGATGTTAATGCAACCTTCTCCATTCTTTTTTATATGAAATGCCCCAAAAAATTCTCTCTCTCTTTGATCCTTAAAATTTCCAAGTGTACAAGTGTCGTCGTACACTGGAGTGCAAATACACCTTTGCAATGGTCAGCCAAGCGACCCCCCGCTACAAAAGCCTGCACGGATGCTCGATGCTCCCTCAAATCGTCATTAACGCATCTACCAGTTTGGCTGACATAACTGCCACAGGAGAGCGGGATGTGGTAAACCGCCTCCGTCTCGCAGCGTACGAAGCCCTTAACATGCTGTTTTGCACTCCTTTGTGAAGTGCGTGCACTGTTCACAGCATAGCACATTCGTGCCAGTTTTTCCGAGCGGAGGAGACTGGGACTATTGGAACTCAAAACTTGTTAAGGGAGACATCGCATTGAACAGTATCAGATCCGCGCTCGAATGGTGATGCGAGCATCAGAAATCTCGGAGTGCAAACAACCAAGAGGCTCAAGAAGGCGGGTTTTCCTGGTGAAACAATCGCTTCTGTTGTTGAAAGCCTATTTGGTGAAGTAAGGTCTGGTGTGGGGAGCAGGGGAGCCGATAAAGAATGGTCAAGGAAGCTGTTAATGGTGCCTTATTTGCACAACCTCTCCCACCACTTGAAGAAAGTGACCGGAAAGTGCGGCCTTCCCAGTGAACAGTGCACGCACTTCACATAAGTGTGCGAAACAGCTTGCTAAGGGCTTCGTACGCTGCCAGACGGAGGTGGTTTACCACAACCCGCTCTCTTGTGGCAGGTGTTATGTCAGCCAAACTGGTCGATGCTTTAGTGACCATTTAAGGGAACATCGAGCATCCGTGCAGGCTTTCGTAGCAGGGGGTCACTCGGCTGACCATTGCAAAAGGTGTCCTTGCACTCCAGTGTACGACGACACTTGTATACTTGGAAGTTTTAAGGATCAAAAAGAGAGAGAATTGCTTGAGGCATTTCACATGAAAAAAGGAAGGAGAAGGTTGCATTAGCACCGCATCACTTAATTTGTCAAAAAGAGAAGAGATATATTTGCAAAAGGTTTCCAAGTTGGCGGGCTTGAAGAGCGTAACTTGATTGTATAACGTGTAGTACAAATGTGCCTCTGATCTTGCGAAGATCAGGATGTTCCGTAGAGTTGTATGACATGACCATCTGTTGTGATCACGCCGACACAATTTGCGCCATGGCGGTATTTTGTACAATGTTTCTGCGCAGAAACTGCTGCTTGTGTAATTTTTCTGCTGTAAACCTCAGCTGAAGTTCGGCGATTGTCCTCTGTGCATTCTTTCTGTGATCCGTTCTCAAACAGCGCCGTTATACGATGTTCCATCAAACCCGTACTGATAACGTGGACACAGTGTCACTATGACAACTGACGAAGCACGATTAGAAATGGCATCAGACAACGCATTGCTACAAGATCATGGCCCTGAACTTGTTAATGAAAAAAATACCAATAACGTGCCAAACACTCGGCGCAGCACACGGTATGGCCTAGCGAGCAGATCCACACAGAAACACAGAGCACAGGAAATGAGCAAGCAGACAACTCTATGCGTACACATGAGCATGTATGTTGTGGTGCTCAGGTGTACAGCCTCCCGCATTTTTATCCATATTGTGCGAGCGTCCATCACGCATCATTTTAGCACCTTTAAGGCGCAATATACAGCGAGACATGTAGAATTACTCTCAGGCGCACCAAGCACTATCCTGTGCAAAAGTCGTCTAATGCGATGTCCTGTTCAGGATGATGCACAACCATATTATAGTGTTCTCATGTAATATAGTTAAAAAGCGGGAGGCCTTATCATGCTCATTGCATTTTGTCAGGGGTCAGAGAAACACTCTGCCCGGATTACCAATGAGATCTCTGCCGGTCGTGAACAGTGGATGACAAGAGTGGCGTAGAATGAAGCATAATTTGCTACAAACTTGCGATCTTGCAACTTTTGGAGATATCGCAGCTGCGTACAACGTATGGAAACCTTTGGGTTATAACATTTTCACTACAGTGTTGCAGTCAAGATTTCGAGATACCCGGAGCACAGCACAGAAGCATTGCTAGATAAGAGGTCAAATATACATAAAGTCGATACCGAGCCACGAAAAAATTTTCGACTTAACTGATATGTTGAGATATCAGAGTTTGAGTTAACAAGGGTTCAAGGGATAATCCGGAGTCCCCTACTACAGCATGCCTCATAATCATATCGTGGTTTTAGCATGTGAAACTCAAGAATTTAATTTTTAGAGCAAACAGTATATGCATAAGACCAATTGATAATATAGAATATGCTTACAGCAGCTACATAAACAAAAACTTCATACTTTCAAGAAATTGTCAAATGGTCTGAGCAACGATCTAATATAATGCCAAAATTATGGCCATTAGTTATAAATGGCCTATTCTGCAATACCTTCCTTACATTTAACTCAAATTATATGTGCAGTGTACACACATGGTGCTAACTACAGCTGAAAAAGATTGGCACTATTCCTTGAAGTAAGAAGTCCATGGTACTTTTTCACGCAATAGCAGCAGTTTGCCTTGCGATTGTTAGCCTATGCAAATGGATGTAAAACTTCTTCACGTCCCTGTCCCCTGGACAGGTTCAATAGTCGCATTGCGCCTCCTTTCATCAGTTTTTGGCGACAAAGTCATGCAGATAAAAACGTTACCCTGAGTTTGAACCTGTTAATGCATTCCGTTTCATAATAATGAAATTGTGGTCACTGAAAAAAAGAAGCTCAAGTTGCGGAGCAGAAACAGATTCCTGGGTTACACCATGGCAGCTACGCACGTGGACCTTTTCTTTTACTTCAGAAGGAGCTGACTGCAGGCATGTTCCACAGTGCAGGTTACTCTCGCCAGGATATCGTGAAGTATCCTGCAGTGTTGAAGTTCAGTCCTTTGCACAAAATGGCAGTTTCAGGTTTAGTGGGCTTGCAGGAAGACAAGCTGAAGTTAACTTCTTGGTTTAAACAGGATTTTTTTGTTTTAATATGTCAAGCTTTCTTGGGACAGTTTGCACAGGTGGTCCCTTAGCGTCGCTATGAAGTGGACATAGAGCTGCTCTAGTTGGCATCTTGCAAATGTGTCAGTTTTCAAGCCCTTGATTTTCTGTCAGCATTCTTGAACTCTTGCTATTAGCAATTTCTGCCCGGCTGGCCGAATTATCCGGAGGCTCCACACTGATGCTACTGATGTCTTAAAGTGCCGACTTTTCAGGACAAGGTTCTTAGCTTTGTAAGTCTGGTTGAAAGAAAGGTGACACTTTTAGATTTCTAATCTGGACACGAGTAAGACGAACCAATGTGCCTTGGCTAAAATGTGTTATCCATAACTTCTGTAGGAAATTTTGTCAAAGCTTCAACGAAAATTCATCTAATCAGGTAAATGATGATGAAGATGTGGTCAATGACCAAGTTACTACCAGCATGCTACCACTGAGAG
Source organism: Dermacentor silvarum (assembly GCF_013339745.2). Lineage (NCBI taxonomy): Eukaryota > Metazoa > Arthropoda > Arachnida > Ixodida > Ixodidae > Dermacentor > Dermacentor silvarum. The sequence continues at coordinate 99,397,110 of NC_051156.1, forward strand.
CAACTTTCTCAACCCTTGACTAACTGCTATACACTATGGACAAGACGTAACCAAGATTCGCTGGCTTGTTTTATTAATGTCTAGAATAGGCACCTGTAAGTGCCACCTTTCCTACAACCACATTTGCAAAGCGAAGAACTTTATCCTAAAAAGTCTGCACTTGAAGACATCGATAGCGTCAGTGTGGGGCCTCAAGATAATTCAGCAAGCCGAGAAATTACTGACAGCACGATTACAAGTACACCAACAGAAAACCAAAGGCTTGGTAGATGATGCAATATTCACAGCGCTAACTACAGCAGGTCATTGTTCAGAAGTTCTTGAATGCACAACTCTATGCCAACTTCACACCAATCCTACTGAAGCACCCATGCAGACAGTTGCAAAAAAAAAAGCTTGATGCCCCAAGAGAAATGCGCCCACTCAAACCATGGAAGTTATGTGTAACTTGTCTTCCTACAACTACAATGAACCTAAAGCTGCTGTTTTGCACAAGGGAACAAACACCAACACTGGTGCCTCACTCAACCCGAGTCACCTGCTCCGTGGAAGGTGCAGTCAGTCAGCTTCCTTGTGAAGATGAGGACCGCACCTGCACTGTCAGTGAGCTGTACAAATTACAGAAGCACAGCCTACAAGCTTATGTGGCTTAGTGTGAGCAAGGAACCCGTATGGGCTCCAAAACCCACCGAACCATTTAACCCAACCCAACGAGCCAAGCTAGGTTCGTTCCGAGAAAAGTTGCAGCACGTGGGCTTTTCCTAGAATTCTTTCTCGGCCCAGAACAAGCTTGGCTTGTTGTGTAGACACATAAATGATGAAAAGGCATGTATCACTACCTGTGAAAAAAAGAATGCAAAAAATGCATGTAGAGTACACAGGTGCAGTGTCTATCACATACCATTATTGTGCAGTAGATGCTACATTGGCTAAACAAGCGAAATGTATAAATGACAGGCTGCGTAACCACGCAAACTTGATGTGTGGATCAGTTGGCATTAGTATTGCACTGCTCTCAGTGAAAGTGCACCCATATATAAAAACCACTTGATTGTGGCAAAATATAAGGACCAGAGTGCTTCAGAGATATGTGAATCTTTCCTTATTCAAATGACGGGGAACCAGTGTGTTAGCTCCCTATCAATAGAATTATTAGACATTGAGACTGCTTATCATCACTGTAAAACAAATCGCGCTAGCCATGCCATGCGCCCTTTTTGTATTTCTGTGAGCAACATGCATTCAGAATGATCCATTCCACCCCTTTCGTCCTTGGCACCATATCGCTGTGCGAGTAAAAACTGAACTTTTTCTTAGTGAAAGAGTGTTAGTTTAACACACAAACTAGCTCCATGGCAGTTTGTAATAAAGGACCATAAGCATCCTCTGAAAACATGCCCATAAACAACAGTGCTAAAAGAGCTCTTTAAAAAAAGAACATGAGTGTATCTGTCATTAAGGCCAACTCTTGTGTCTTTTACTTGACATATTTTTCAATACCAATATTGAGGTGCAAGCTCACCATATTATATTACCTTGCCAATGAAGCAAATCACAGTGGTGCTTGACTGTCGTGGGAACAACTCGGATGTGAAGATTGGCACCAATTCGCAGCATATCATGTTCTGCTTACACTTTATCACCAGGCCCAGCCATACCTATAGCAGCATTAAAACAAGTCAGCTTAGTGCCATAAGAGAAACAATATAGAAAGTGACACTGTGAACAAAGCAACCTTCATTAGGCATAAACGAGTAATAAAATGCAGACATTGTACCCATAGCTAAGTTGACTTTGAGCAACATAGCACGCACAGTAAGAAAGATCTGATGTATGAGCCATCTACTTGAAGAAGATTACTCGAAAGCCCCTTTTTGCCGCGCCCCGCCCTCCCCCTCATGCACGGATGGCTGTCTGGCTGAGTAAACCTGGTTTATCCCAGATATAGTGTAAGCAAGCGTTGTCACTTGGGGGGGGGGCCAATCCTAATATTATTGCAGAACATGTATTCTTACAATGATGTTAATGTTTTTGTAACGCTGGCCATCCTGCAGACCCTGGAACATTATAGCATCGATAAGGCTAATCGCATTACCCGATAAGGCTAACCAATAAGTGTGCCAAGAAGCATAACTCCGGATTTCTACCGGGAAGCATTCACTACATTTTGACAAGTACGCTTCTATAGCTTCAACTCTATTTTCATCAACATAGTACAAGCTTCAAGCATCTGCACACACTGAATGCAAAAGGGTGCCATTAGGAATACCACAACAGTTTCCTACCAATTCAGCCTTTAAAATAAACACTGGCAAGTTCTTTACTATGCCTAGAACAAATGAAGCTGTTCTGGAATTGGATAAGCCTTTTCCATACATGCGAAAATCACCACCACTATGACTTGCTTATGGGCATTTTGTAGACAAAAAACACCAAGCACAAGAGTTGAAGCTTGGGCAAGTCGGTAAGTTCATTTTAGTGGTGCTCACAATGAACACATGTGAGGGAAATAAGCGACAGACAGAGAGTGAAAGCGTGCTGTGCTCTATCGCTCTCTGTCTGACTGACTTCCTTGGTATGCGTGCACTGTGGATGTTCCTTATCTCTTTGGTATTTGTGCACAGTGAGTACCATTGAAAGGAACATAGAGCCGAGATAATGCTAGAATTAATACAATGAGCAAGAAACGTGCCTTCTGATGCAGCACATCCTTATGCGACACAATTTTCTGGCAACATCCTAAGCCTGCTATTGCACTGAAAATGGCTTATTCGAGCTGCTGTACAAGACAAGTTTACTTTTACAGAAGACTGATGACATTTGTTCAATTATTTCGACAAACTTGTAGTTATGCAGTAATGTGAAAAGGTGGCATCTATAAAAACCACCTTAGTTCTTGTGTAAAAAAATTAAATTACATTATGGGCTTTTTACATGCCAGAACCAGTCTGATCATGAAGCATGCCGTAGTGAGGGACTCCGGAATAATTTGGACCACCTGGGGTTCTTTAACGTGCGCCTAAATCCAAGTACACAGGTGTTTTCGCATTTCACCCCCTTGGAAAGGCAGCCGCCATGGTCACAATTTCATCCCGAGACCTCGTGCTTAGAAGCTCAACGCCATAGCCACTAAGCAACCATGGCAGGTATGCAAAAAAAAAGAAAGCATACAGTCAACTCCACAGATCAGGCTAGGTATAAATAAGCAACAGTCAACAAGCTGAACCTTTCCATGATTGCTTTGCATAATGGTTGAGGTAAAAACAATTGCCGAAACATTCCAGATGCACTCAACACGATTTGGAGAAGACCGCATATGAGAGTTAAAAATGTTGAAAGGGAAGTGTTTAAAGTAGTGCTTTGCTGCTGCAATGGTTTTTGTCAGTGCGCCAGTGAGCACAGTACGACTGAGGCAGCTGCTGAAAATAATAGATCCTCTTTATGGCTTTTTAGGGACTGATTTGCATGGTTAGTTGCATGCCTCAGGAATTTACTTATTTATTTCTAAACTTACCTCATAGGCTCCAGTTGGAGTATTGCGTGAGGTGGTAGGAAAAAATTTCTGAACTAAAAAGGAGAACGTTCAACAAAAGAACTCAAACAAAAGAACTCAAACAAAAGAAGAAAAAAACATACTCTATCACAATGTGGCTGCAAATCAGGCAGCTAGCTTATAAAAGCAAAGCAATTAGAAACAGTTTCATACTGGTAGTGCTTTAGGAGACAGAATGTTAAATTCCGAGCTTCGAACACTTTAAGCCACCTTTTGTGGCCTTTTGGTCTGAGGTCCCGTTCTCTCTAGTATTACGGGAATCAATAACCTCGCTCCCCCCCAAATTTTTTAAAAATGTAATACACAATTAGGTCAACTTACAGAAATATAATTAAGAACACAGAATTTGCGCATGCACATATGTTAGAAGTAAGAGAAACGGAAGTCTACAAGAATGCGTAATAACAAAGGTAACCAAAGCCCTGCTGCTTTTGTTGGGCAAATCATAGCAAGACATGAAAGGATATGCATGCCTCACAAGATGGTTCCTAAAAAATTGCCGCAATGCAGTCAGTAGGGAACACATCATGCATTTCTACAATAGCCTCCAATTACATTTAACTCAGAGGAGGCTACTTAAAGGAATTTATTAAACTGAAGGTCGGCCAGATTCAAAATATGCAATTCAAGCAGACCGAAACTGCAAGTTATGAATATAGCATATTCATAGCAACAGTGCTGTACATTACGTCATACATGCCAACCTGTGAACTTTATATTTTGTAAAAATTCTGCAGACAAAAATTTTTATTGGCGAGATAGCACACATTTTTTTAAAGCTTCCTCTCAGCACCCACACTGTTGCATTGATACACGCATAATTAACCATTATTTGACAGTACACAAAGCAGCAGCGAACTTGAAACACCAGAACTGACGACACTGTTTTATATCACCAGAGCACATTTTCAGTGTTCTTGCTGCTGCCAATTTAGCCTGTTTAAGAAATTTATCTGAACAAACTGGCCTAAAGCAAGTGCCCCCTCTGGTATACTCGTTAGAGATCTTCACGAAAAATTCAGGAGAGTTGACAGGTATGAATTATACGAACAAAACCATTTTGTACACACCTTGTCGCAGCATGCAGATCAGATGCTTTGCCGTGCTGTTCCGGCTGCAGAAATGTCTTAGGTTCCTATGCGGTGTAGAGATGCCTCTGGTTCACGAAATCTTGACATCCCTAAACAATAAGAAATGTTCAATTTACTGTAATCCCTGCTGAAACTGCAAGCTTGCAAGTTAACAAGATCATGTTACATTCTGAAAGGTCTCATACAACCAAACTACATTGAGCTGCATCTGGTTGTGCAAACATCTGATTGTTACACCACAAGCGGTTATTTAACATGAAATGAAACTGCAGCAAACATAAATCTACTATCAAAAGCTTCACACAAACGCACATCTGTAGGAAGTGAAATGTGAATTGTACTACGAAGAAAATTCCTTAGCACATGAAAAGTGTTCCAAAATCGAATTTCTTTATGCGGTGGAACAAAGCATTGTCTCGAAGGACAATGTACTGGAAATTACAAGAACAAACGCCCTATGTTTCAGCAGAAAAAAAAATTCGATGAGAAACACTGCTGTTGTAATCTCGGCTTCTCTGAAATAAACATTTACAAGCACACGAAAACACACAGGACACCCAACACAAGAAATACAGCCTGTCTGGCGACACTATTGTAGTAGAATTCACATACAAGCTAAAATCTGGCCATGCATCAGACACAACAATCTAGTACCATCTCGCGCAGCCGTTAGCTGACGTACAGCCTCCCGCATTTTTAACTATATCGCACCAGCATACTATGAAATGGGTGTGCGTCGTCCTGAGAGGAGCAGCTTAGCAGATGACGCTTGCGCTGGAGAGTGCTTTATGCGCCTCTGCTTACTTTTGTCGGTCTCGCTAAGTATCGCCGTTGAAGGCGCTAAAATGGCCCATGATCGACGCTCGCGCAATGTAGTTACAAATTCGGAAGGCTGTATTTCTAGAAATACCTATACAGAAATTACGTATACAAGCAGTAACTTTCCTTGCTTGATTTTTTTCTTTACCATTCAGGTCAAACAATCACCGTTAGCATACGTTATAGCAGAAAGCAAATACATGATAAAGCTCCTGGCAACGTCCAATACGTTTCAGGACATTTCTTGTGAGACTGTTCGCTAAATGTACACTGCGACATGAAGGAAATTCGAAAAACACATTTATCATTGTGGTCGCTTTACTAATCATCTCGTGATCCGTATAACAATTCACACTTCACGAACCATTGACTACAAAACTGCGCGCAAGCGCCAGACTTACCTTTCTAGGCGTAGTCGGCAAACGCTCCTTCATGTCAGGTCGCGGCGTCGACTGCACGACGATCCTTCCGACGTAAACACTGTTGAATTGCGGATGAACTACAGCACGTAATAGCTCAACAAATTCTTCCGTGCACTGTGATCTGATGCGATACTATCAGAGGCCGGGAACAAAGAAAGCGCGAGCGGGCCATAACTACGATAATCGACATCGGCGAACCACACGAAAGGTACTGCGAGCTACGTTACGCGGTCCCAGGGGTTAGGTGATCATCAAAGCACACAAGGGGCACGACATTTTCTCTCGGCACAGCGTACACACGATTAAACATCCACATCGACCTGCCTCAATGCAGCGCGCAGGCACAGCAACAGGGAGCAACAGCAGAAGACGGGAAAATATCTGTAAATTTACCGGTCATGCCCCTGGGGCCGTGGCAGCGCCTCCTGGGGGCACCGCTGTACTTTGGTGACCGCATGTATCGTGACGGCGTAGTATGTGGTAGTTTCTATGGGTGTTCTGTGGCAGTATTTCGATATTATGCGTCTTATACGGCGTTTTCCAGCCACGTTCTTTCAACAGTGAGGACAGCAGTCTACGGAGCTGCGGGCCGGGCTGTGTGGCCGAGTGGTTACGACGCTTGCTTTGAGATCTGCGGTACGCGGGTTCAAATTTCGCTTCGGCTTATTTATTTTTTTTCTTGTTATTTACCTGTGCCCCGGCGCCGACGCGAAGCGGCTGTCGTTGGGGTGTTGCGGAGCGCTCGCTCATGGGTACCAATTTCAAATCGAATTTTACCGTAAATCTGTTCAAGCATTAAATTGCATGGTATGACTTCATCCAGCATGACAGCTACATGTAGACCTTTTTGGTGCCAGTGGGACCAGTATGAGCCAGTTTAACTGGTTTAAGTACCAAACGGGTTCCCTGTTTAGACCCATTTCTGTGTCGAAGATTCCTGTTTAAACCTGCTTGCGGGCCAAATAGGCCCCTGTTTGGTGCCAGTGCCCAGTATGAACCAGTTTGTTCGCTAAACGGGGCCCCTGTTTAGACCTATTTCTGTGTGGGAGGGTCCCGTTTAAACCTATTTGCGAGCCAAACAGGACCCCGTTTAGACCCGTTTGTGTGTAAACGGGTCCTGTTTACACCTGTATGTTGCCAAAGAGGTCCCTCTTAAAACCAGTTTAAACCTGTATAACCCTGTTTGAATGTAAATAGGATTTTTTAGTAGGGAATACCAAAAACGTGTGAGATTATGGCGTACAGCAGCCGCAGAATAGCTCGATTCTGTCGATATAATTGAGAAAGACTTGATATATTTAATTGAGAAGGACTGATTTGGGCTGTGAAGACCCTGCTAACCGCCTAGTGTCCCCGTTTTCCCCTCTCGTACTAGCCGACGCTTCTTCTCTTCTTGGTCCGCCGGCATTTCCAGTGAAAACAACATTCCCGGCCGCGCAGTGAAATTAATCACAGAGTTCAAGCAGGTATAGCTTTTAGATAAGCCTTGTTATAATAAGACCTCCTTGTTGCTTCAACTTGCATGAACGGAATTGACCGTCTGAACTTCTGATGACTTCAATCAACCTGGCGAGTTTCCATAGCTGACGGGGTGAAGTCTCAGAGTGCACGATAACAACGTCGCATTCCTTGAAGTACATGGCTGGTCGATTGGCCGCGAAATAAGCAGATCGTAGTTGTCAGTAGATATTCTTTTCGCCATCGCTTCCAGAAGGTTTCGGTTAGAAGCTCTCTGTAGGCATGTCGACGAATGGTTTACGCTCGCCTCGAGTTTCTGTCAGCTTAAATCGCATCGCATGGTATAGCAGTTAGTCGTCGTCCAAGCAACAGACCGGGTGGACTCAATGTGCACGGTTCTCCTTCGCTTGTCTCGACAAAAGTTAGAGGCCTGCAGTTGATTACTGCTTCGACCTCTTTTAGCACTGTCGTGATTTCTTCGAAATTGAGGCAGGCTCTGCCGAGTATTTTACCCAGAGAAGTCTTCACAGATCGGACCAGCCGTTCCCAACATCCACCCCACCAAGGAGCATTTGGCACTATAAGCTTCCACGATATACCGTTGGAGGTGAGGTGGCTTGCCACGCCCTTTTCCGTGAAAATGACAGAGTTGCTTTAAATCTGGTGACGCTTTTTGAAATGTTCTTGTGTTGTCCGAATAGATAACGCTGGGTAGTCCTCTTCGGCCGACAAACCACCGCAAGCACAATATGAATGATTCGGATGTCATGCTGGAAACGAGTTCGAGGTGGATTTCTCGTGAAACGGCTCTCGTGGAAAGTGCAACGTAGCACTTGGCGTCAGCGTCTTGTGTGCGTGCTTGGAGAGGTCCGGCAAAGTCAACACCAACAACTTCGAAAGGGTTTGTCGGCCCCATCTGGTGACTTGGTAAAGGAGCGGTCGGAGCACATCCTGGTATAGCGGTGAAACGTTTGCACACAATGCAGGTATGCATAACCCTCTAGACCAAGACAGCTGCTAGACAAAATCCAGTAGTACTCTGTGATCTGGGTATGAGTGTCTCGTATACCTCCGTGCAAGGCTTGCTGATGAGCTCTTATGGCTACCAGAGTAGAGTAATGGTGATTGGCGGGGAGATATACTGGGTGATTAATTCCTAGCGGCAACTTCAGAAGCGACAGATATCCACCGACGTTGAGGACTCTATCGGCGTCCATAAACGGGCGGAGCTCGGCAGCGGTCGATGTGAGTTCTAGTGGTCGTCCTCGACTTTTATTCGACTCCATATTTATGCAGTTGTGGTCTGCATAAAATTCTTGTTTTTTGACCTATTTAACCCAGTAGTGCTCGGGCCGAATTACTTCTGTCGCTCTCATGTGTCCAATTTATTTTGCCGTGTGTCGACAACGATCTGTGAATCTGAATACCCAAGCTGTTTTTCTCAATAGGTGCTGTAGCTTACTCAGACGCTGAATGCATATGACTGGAGTGTGTGCTTTTGCTGCCAGTACTATTTGAACTGCTGATATCTCACTTCTGACAGCGTCATCACTGTCCGACGAAATAGACGGTTTAAGAGGTCACTTGTCCATTTAACCGTGTAGCCAGTCAGGACCATGCCACCATCTTGAGTCACTTCGTATATACACTGTAAACGAAAATACCCCCACATCGGAATTATAGCAAGGTGATGTGCCCTATATACTCCCATCCTTGAACATTTATTCCGATGTATGGGAGGAATACAACGGCATCCCCTCGTTTCACTCCGCTCACAACCTGTGGGAGGATAAGGGCGGACATGACGTGATTTTATTCCGCCTTCAAAATTTTGTCCTCCCCGGGAACTCCGCACAGGGAGTTTTAAAAAACTCCCCCGCCGGAACAGGTTGGTCACGTGGTGCTTCCCATAAGGCTGTGCGCCGCGCCAGCGACCGGCTGCGTTCGGCGGAGTCGGCGGTGCTCATGGCTGACGGTTTGTTTACATCTGTGAAGTGTCGTTCCGTGCCAGCGTTTCGCCGATTTTCTTTCCTATACTTCCTTCCAGAAAGTGTTATAGGCGTGCCTGAAGCTCACTGTATCTCATCTTCATGTGCGTTAGCTGTGATCACTCTGCTGACAACGATGTATACTGCAAGAGCAACGATTTCAAGTGCGGAAAAAGGCTTAGTTGTGACCACGAAGCTGCCGGTTGACTCGTGATGTCGGCTCGGGTTTCTGGCTGTGCTTCCGTGTTGCGTGACCTTGATTTGTGTTCCTCAGTGTGTTCAATACCATTTTTATGTCCTTTTGAGTATATTCTGACAACGTCCGGTGTAAAGTGACGCGAGCGACAACGTGCGTGATAGCCGCACATGAATGCCATATTCCGACTTCGTCACGGTGCTGTGCTGCCAGTAAGTTAGACCATGGTGCAAGCAACTCTTTTATGAATCTGTGTACGGATATCCTCGCCCAAGAAATACGGTAGGACGTAAGTACGTACTGTGATAAAGCTTCTTACTGAGCGATGTGAATTGAATTGTTATCGCGCAGTTCTGTTTTGATCACGTCGTTGCTTGGGATATTGCATTAACACCATGCTCCATCCAACATACTGATTTAGGAGCATACCTGCTGGCTCCGAGCGTGAGGATTCGTTTGCCAGATCAGCGATATGGCTCCGTTTCACAGCCGAGTGACATTGCTTGGACGTGGAGCAAGTAGTGCGGTCAAAAAAATGTATGACTACGCAATTTTCGGTGTTACGTAGGCTGCTACGGGTCATGCTCACATGTAATAAATTGTTGTCCCGCCACAATTCTTTCGCACGAAGCTAATTTTCTCACGAAGCACGCGCACGAGCATTTTTCTTGCGTACTGTAACTAACGCACTACTTTTTTGGCCGCGGACGCCGGCAGTGTGAGAAGTCGCTTCAGCGTTCATGGAATGGTATTCTAATTTTGAAAAATAATGCCATGAACGTGGTTTTTTCACTATTCTAAGTTAACAGTTTCGTGTGGATTTAGGTTTCATGTTACTTTCAGAGAGGCCGATCTCATATGTGCGAGCCTGTGAGTCGTAATTTTGAAAACACTACAGCTGCTCGCTAGGCCGTTTCGAGGCCCACATTATCGTGGCTATATATACTGGCAGGGTTGCTTCTTGTTGTGTGTCGAGTGTGCGTTGGATGTCCTTCACAGCTGTCCATCGGGTGTTTCTAAAATGTTTATGTATTGCTTGGTCTGTCTGGTCTCGTTCACTTGTTTCGCAGAATTTGGCTTATTCTTGTGCGTATATTTCGGTATTTGACCCGAAGCCTCTACATAAAAATTCTCCACGCAAATTGACGTGTCTTTTTTTATACTCCCGGTGCACCGAGAAAAAACTCCGTCCAGCTCGAAGTAAAAAATAAAAAAATGACAGAAAAAAAAACTCCGAAGGCACCACGCAAAAATTCCGCCCGCACGGAGTAAAAATTATACTCCGATCATTCGGAGCATAATAAACTCCCAACCGGGGGGTCGCTAGAGGACAAGCATTATACTCCCACCTGAGAGTTATTTCCGTTTACAGTGTAGTCACTCCCCGCGTTAGCAAATAAGATGAATTCTCCCATCCTGGGCAATATCTCTACCGGGATGTTTGTTCTTCGCTTAATTTCCGTGATACGATTACCCACTAATTGTTTCCATCTTGTGTAGTCTCCTCACAACCATCACAATACAATAGTAGAGTCGGTCCACATAATGTACTCAATATGAATGTTATTTAGGGCACTGTTCACGTATGTCAGCAGTCTTGCGCCAGCCAATGCACCTAAATGCTCCAAGCGGGCTAGCCTAGTTTTCTTTATAGGAGGCACGTAGGAGCCACACGTGGCTTGGAGATCAGCAACATGGGTCGTTCATCTCTGGCCGTACCTGCGTAAATAGCCGCCGCCTGCGCAGCTGGGTTGGCGTCGCAAAAGACATGCAGGTGCATCTCACTTGGCAACATCCTTCCTCCGTCCAGGTAACGAGGAACTGCTATTTCCTACTAGTTGCGGGATAGCTGCCGCACCCAACCTTGCCATTCTTCTCGCAGGTCGCTGGGTAATTACTCGTCCCAGCGTATTCCTCGTGTCCACAATCTCTGGAACAATATACAGGCACGTATGCCAATCTTGTACGGTCCAACGAGTCCGAGTGGATCGGTTATTGTCGACGTCGGTGGTAAAATAAAGCGTTTAGTGTCCAGTTTATCTTTCATGAACTCTAATAGGCTCTCAACAGGAAAAAGTGAATCCGTCCTTTGCAGGATTCGAAATAACCCCAATAACTTTAACCGACTTCTCATGCAGGACCACCAATTATTGACGGACAGATTCCTGCTGGCGTTCCAAAGCAACCATTAGGCTGGAGGAACTTGCGATCCATTTGCGTTGGAACACGTCTGCCGTTTTCATAATTTCTTGCGGTTCACAACAAAATTTTTCTGCCTCTTCTTCCGTGTCAGCGCCTGTGTCTAGGTATTCCACTTAAAACGACTCGGTCAGTTTGTTGGCAGTTTGTGCTATGGCCTTATGTGCTCTCTTCACATGGCAAAGGATGCTCGCTGAGAGAAGGAATGGGCTGCACGTAGCTCCATAGGGAATACGCGTCATCCTCCATTCTTGGAGAGGAGTACCCGTTAAGTTGCCTTCGGCAGACCTCAGGAACCGAAAGGCGTCTCTGTCTTCCTCCCGTATTGATATCTGCAGATACGCTTTTTCTTTATCGGCGAATACCACTATGGGGTGTCCTGAGGCGCAGGGGTATTTTTCCAAGGTCTTGGTACAGGTTGTCCCCCTTTTGAAGACACTCGTTGGGAGACCTACTACCTTTTTGATGCGATGACGCGTCAAAAACCAACCGAACCTTCGTGGTCAACGCCTGTTTTTTGATGACTTCTTTGTGTGGCATCTGATACACCTTACCTTGCTGAGGAGGGAGGTTGTCTGCGACTTCGGCGTGACCAGCTCGTTCGTACTCAAGTATGGTGCCATCGTATACCAGCAGCAGACCTTTCTGCCCCGTTAGTCGATTAAGAAGCTTCTGCAGCCTTGTGACAGCAACCAGTTTGTTGAACGAAAGCTCAAACCCGTTCTTGCAAGACAGTGCCACTTCATACCTTCCGCTGCAATATGTGACGGTTCTCTCAAAATATTGCATCACCTTGCTGACTTCATTAGTACTGTCACCTGCGTCAGAAATTCTAAGGTGATCATGTTCCGAAATTGTCCGTGAGAATTCGTCTGACTCCTATACTTAAGTTTTCAAAACGCAAACCATCATGCCCGTTGTTGCCGGCAGTGATGTCAACCAGGTGGTGCGCCCTCGAAAAGTCCAACCAAGCTTATAATTCATGGCAATCAGCGATTCATTGCCTTTACAACGTAGAACGTCGCTCGTCGAGACTCTCCACATACCCGCAGGGGCGCCTGCGTAAGCAGGCGTTTGGTGGGTTGCGACACCACGGACCCGAGCACATGGGGGTCGGACCCTCCCACGCTTAACCGTGCGTGGCTTAGCCGTGTCCGGGGAAAAGGGGATCCTGGGGGTTGAGCCAATGCTGAGTGCTTGGACCTTTATGGCCCCTCGGCGGAGGCAACACACCCCTTTGGCCTCGGCTTCACGTAGACGGCACCCCCGGGCTGACCCACCCGGGGGAAATCGGTAGTTGCCTTTTCCTATCCCCCTCTCCGATCTTCGTCTTTCTCTCTCACTTGTAGTCTTTCCTGTATCCTCCTCTCTTCCTCTTATTTCCGACTTCGCTGGCAGCAAGGGTTAACCTGGTGTATTCTATCCAACCTAGGATATTTATATTGGGTTATAGTAGCTACGTACAGCTGGCGTCTGCGTCTCCTTCTGGTCTCGTAGCGTCCCCTTGTTGGGCTCGGTGGTGGGCGGCTGGCGTAGCTGCCGAAATCAAATAATTTTTATGGCTAAAACGTCATTCCCCCCACTTTCTGATCGTCCTCTTTTTAAAAGAGGGCGCACCGATGAAACCTTGAAATTATTTGTCCAGCAGAAAGAAACTTTTCCTCGTTTTCATGTTGTGCATTGTCCAAATCCTGAAAAAACCGTGAGAACACTATCTCCTTTCATTGTTGCTAAATGTCTAACTGACACAATAGGGCCTGGATACAAAGTTACTAAGATGGTGAGTGGCAACCTCCTACTCGAGGTTCGTGACATCCAACAACATGGCAAACTGTCGAACCTTGTGGCATTCGGTGATGTCCCCGTCACGGTGACTCCACATCGCTCCATGAATACAGTCCGAGGAGTCGTATCAGATGATGATCTCCTAAATTTGACCGAAGAAGAACTTCTTGAGGGATGGAAGGACCAGAACGTTATCAAAGTCCAAAGAATAAAGATCAAGCGTGAAAACAAAGAAATCCCTACCAAGCACCTCATTCTAACCTTTGCATTGAGTACACTGCCAGATTCCCTCGAAACAGGGTACACAAAGACACGGATCCGAGCTTACATCCCTAACCCACGACGATGTTTCAAGTGCCAAAGATTCGGCCATGGCTCGCAAAGCTGCCGAGGCCGACTGACCTGTGCAAAATGCGGTGAATACGAACACAACTCTGACAACTGTAGTGCCACGCTCCACTGTTCAAACTGCGACGGTGGGCACGCAGCCTACTCTCGTTCGTGCCCCACGTGGAAAAAAGAAAAGGATATCCTGACACTTAAAGTAAAAGAAAACATCTCATTTCAAGAAGCGCGGGAACGTGTTTCCTTCCTGCATGACGCAGGGTATGCTGGTGCAGCGCGAAAGGGGGCAACGCTGCAGCAGACTCCGGCATCGGCCCGGCACACAAAAAGTGTGGCCACGGCTGTGCCACCAGCCCCCCAGGCGACAGCAGCCAGCGCCGCTGCGCCGTTTCAGAAGGAGGGCCCATCAACCTCTGGGTTGGTGGCGTCCAAGGCCCTGCTTTTCGAGGCAAGGCCTACCCCAAAACTACCGCGCTCGAATGAGCGGAAGTCCAGCGGCTCCCAGGAGTCGATGGACACAACTCCAAGTCAGACGGCGCAGCTAGCGCCTCGGGAGCGGTGCGATTCTCGCGAACGCTCCAAGACAAACAAACCACGAATTACGGGGCCTGGGAAGGCTTCGTAAGCCAACTTGAATCCTCTTGACACACAGCACAATAACATAAACAACATGGATACACAAATATTACACTGGAATGTGAGAGGTCTTTTGCACAACCTTGATGACATTAAAGAACTACTACACAAATACAATCCAAAGGTGCTGTGTGTTCAGGAGACACACCTAAAACCAACACAATGTAACTTCCTTAGGAAATATGCCATGTTTCGAAAAGATCGAGATGACGCACTCGCCTCATCGGGTGGCGTGGCCATTATAGTGAACAAAGATGTTGCTTGTCAGCAGTTACCGCTCCGAACCCTTCTTGAGGAAGTCGCAGTCCGAGCTGTACTTTTTCAGAAGTTGGTCACTATAAGCTCCCTTTACATCCCTCCGAATTATCAACTTTCCAGATCAGAGTTTTTAAGCTTCATCGCTGAACTTCCCCAACCATATATCGTTGTTGGAGACCTAAATGCCGATAGCAGCCTGTGGGGTGACTCTCGCTGTGACGCGAGAGGGCGCCTAATTGAAAACTTTCTTTTCTCCACAGATGCGTGCTTGCTAAATAAAAAAGAGCCCACATTTTACAGCGTGGCACACAATACATACTCATCTATAGATTTAAGCATATCATCAAGTACACTCATGCCGTATCTGGAGTGGAACGTCATCAAAAACCCCTATGGGAGTGACCACTTCCCGATCTTTTTAACATTAACAAAAAGGGAGGAAAACCATCCTCATGTTCCCCAGTGGAAAATTGACTCTGCCGATTGGAAGCAATACACAGAGCTCACCCGCCTAGCATGGGATGACATCCGTACATTCACCATTGACGACGCAGTGGCATATTTTACAGCATTTATTGTGAATATAGCGTCCATGTGTATCCCAGAAACACAACAAAAGCATTCCAAACGACGAGTTCCCTGGTGGAACGGTGACTGTAGGGAAGCACGAAGAAAACAAAATAGGGCTTGGGGCCGCCTTCGTGACTCTCCAACTGCAGAAAACCTTATAAACTTCAAGAAAACAAAGAGTGAGGGTAGAAGAACGCGCCGCCTAGCCAAAAAGGAAAGCTGGCAAAAATACATATCAGGCATAAACTCTTACACAGACGGAAAAAAAGCCTCGAACCGAGTTAACAAATTAAACGGCCGGCAAACTCATCCTCTGCCATTAGTAAACAGTCAGGGTAACACTCTCGAAGACCACGCTGACTTTCTAGGTGCCCACTTCGAGTACATTTCTAGCTCGGCCCATTACACAGATACATTTCTACGATACCAGCGGCAAGCAGAGCGATTGCCCCTGGATCGGAAAATAACAATTAATGAACCGTACAACCGCCCATTTACCATGGCGGAATTTCAGGCGTCACTGAGTTGCTGTAATAAGACAGAGCCAGGAAGAGACAGAATAGCTTATGACATGATCAAACACTTACACCCTGAAACTCACAAAACACTTCTGTCGCTTTTTAACTCCATATTCTGTGGTGGGTATATCCCGGCTGCCTGGAAAGAGGCAATAATTATCCCTATTCTCAAAGAGGGCAAGGACCCGACTTCGGCTAGCAGTTACAGGCCTATAGCCCTAACAAGTTGCCTGTGCAAACTTTTTGAGAAAATGACTAACCGGCGCCTGATCCATTTTCTTGAAAGTAACAAAATACTAGATCCCTTACAGTGCGGTTTCAGGGAAGGTAGATCCACAACAGACCACCTTGTCCGCATGGAGACAAATATTCGGGATGCCTTCGTGCATAAACAGTTTTTCTTGTCGGTTTTCTTAGACATGGAGAAAGCATATTACACCACATGGCGTTTTGGTATCCTTCGTGATTTGGCAGGAATGGGCGTCCGAGGCAACTTGCTGAACGTGATTCAAAGTTATCTGTCGAACCGCACATTCCGTGTTCGAGTTGGTAACGTCTTATCTCGTCAATTTACCCAAGAGACTGGTGTACCACAAGGAGGTGTGCTGAGTTGCACTCTATTTGTTGTAAAAATGAATTCTCTCCACAGTGTCATACCACGCACAATGTTTTATTCTGTCTACGTGGATGATGTGCAAATCGGTTACAAATCTTGTAATCTTGCTATCTGCGAGCGACAGGTGCAGCTTGGCCTCAACAAGATTTCCAAGTGGGCGGACCAGAATTGATTTAGACTAAACCCACAAAAAAGCACGTGCGTCCTCTTTTCGAACAAAAGAGGTATGCAACCAGACCCCGTTATTGACCTTAATGGAGAACGGCTATCTGTGAGTCATGAATATAAATTTCTAGGCCTCATCTTAGACTCTAAGTTAACTTTTGTCCCGCACCTGAAGTACCTGAAAACAAAATGCCTGAAGGCTATGAATCTGCTGAAGCTCTTGTCACGCACATCATGGGGAAGCGACAGGAGATGCCTCCTTAGCTTATACAAAAGCCTTGTACGCTCACGCCTTGACTACGGAGCCATAGTTTATAACTCTGCAACACCTAGTGCTTTAAAGATGTTAGACCCCGTTCACCATCTGGGTATTCGGCTTGCTACAGGCGCCTTCAGGACTAGCCCTGTAGAAAGCCTGTATGTGGAGTCGGATGAATGGTCCCTGCATCTCCAAAGAGCGTATTTAAGTCTAACTTACTCCCTGAAGGTAAAGGCAGATGTAGAACACCCATGTCATTCCACTATAAGCGACATATCGGCTGCCAGGTTGTATCAAAACCGACCGTCCGTGAGGACTCCTTTCTCCCTGCGCCTAGAAGCCTTGGCTGAAGAAACAGGCATACTACTTAAAGAGAATGTCTTAACTGCTCCCAGTCGACTTCCACCACCTTGGGAATGGCAGACTATTGAGTGCGATGTCTCTTTCATAGAAATCTCCAAGCACGCACCTGAGACTCATATACGTTCACACTTCCTCGAGCTTCAGGCGAAGTACTCCTGTGCAGAATTTTACACAGACGCTTCCAAATCTCCTGCTGGTGTTGCTTACGCAGCTCTGGGACCGTCTTTTTACACATCTGGTGCACTAAATCCGCATACAAGTATTTTTACAGCGGAAGCATACGCTATCCTCTCGGCAATTAAACACATAAAGCTAATGAATGTTACCAAAGCAATTGTGTTCACAGACTCATTGAGCGTCGTTAAAGCTATAATGAGTCTACGAAAACACAAGAATTCAGTTTTTAATGAACTCTACAGCTGGTTATGCTCAGCTTACATGGGCAACCAAGTGGTCATAGTGTGCTGGGTACCTGGCCATAGAGGCATAAAAGGCAATGTAGCTGCAGACGAAAGTGCCACGTCAGTAGTTTTTAAACATACAGATAAAAACATAGCTATCCCTTACACAGACCTGAAGCCTTTCTTGCGCCATCAGTTGCGGAGATTTTGGCAAAGGCAGTGGGACAGCGAAGTTTCAAACAAGCTACATATGATCAAACCCAGAATAGGGAAATGGATGACAGAGAAAACGGCAAGACACAAAGAAGTGCTTCTCTGCAGGCTAAGAATAGGTCATACCTATGGCACACACTCTTACCTCCTTTCTGGAAGTGATCCTCCAAAATGTGATAGGTGTGGAGACATTCTTACAGTTCTCCATGTTCTTGTAGAGTGCCCTGAAATAGAAGCCCAGCGTAAAAAGTACTTTTATCTCGCCTATCGTCAGCAAATCCCTCTTCACCCAGCGTTCTTTCTTAACCATGAGCCGCTTTTTGATTTTAGTACAGTCTTGAAATTTTTAGCAGACGTAAACACTTTACAAATCATCTGGCCAGGGTATCTGTAGCGCAACCTCGTTTTGCAGGTTGCAGCTGCAGTAGAAAAAGTGTTTACAGCACGTGCCTCACAGCCCTTGTTTTCAAGGAACCTCCTGAGGCACTAGTGCTATTGTATACGTTTTAGTACATCATTAATTCGTAACGGAATTGTTATAGTCATAACTCTAATCATTAGTCATTGTCATTATTTTAATACCAATATATTTTACGCAATTTACAGCGTCTTTCTTTTAGGCCCTTTTACAGCCACGTTACATTAACCATTCAACTCATAGACCACTCTATTTATAGTGCAAAGAAAAACTATCACCATTTGTCATGGCGCTCTTTGGCCATATCTGGCCCTTGCGCCAATAAAACCCCATATTATTATGAGACTCTCCACATTTGATCAGAGAGATGTCAAATACATGCTCCGAACCGGCGCGAATTCCTTGCCATGTTTTTAGTGAACTGGGAGTGACACAAAATCAACGACTGGGTTAATATGAAATGCCTTTAATTGCGGTGGCATTTCAAGCCTCCGGCTTCGGGCGGCGTGATGTTGTCTGCTGTGTGGGGGAAGAGAGGGGAAGCGCTCGACTCGGCGTCACTCGGGGCTCGGTAGGAAAAATAGTCGACAGTGCTCTACCACAGCATCCTAGCCACTTGCACATGCGCCGCCATTCCAGTACGATTTCCAAATTTTCATGCCATTCCCGTCGAACTCACTAAATCGATCAATCGAACAGGCCTAATCGATTAAGTAGAATAAATGAAAGTTGGACATCGATGAAGATTAATCATTCTTTGGGATACATTTGATCGAATAATCTTTCATCGAGATTACCAACCCTGTCACAGCACCTCGTCGGAGAACTGTTCTGTGTGTGTGTGTGTGTGTGTGTGTGTGTGTGTGTGTGTGTGTGTGCATGTGTTTGTGTGTGCATGAGCGTGCCACAAAGGCCACGTAACAATGCTTTAAAAATGCAGTAGGGTATCATAGAAGCAAGAATAAAAAAAGCCGAGTGAGCGAACGAAAAATAACCACATGAGTACTGGAACAAAACGTGTGCAGTAGTATATCAATACCAGGCTATCGTGAAATTTATTGTATTTATTGTATTCTCGTTCTTCCTTGTCCGTGTTCGCATGCATTACACGAGGTTAGGTCGCTGTTTTCGGTCAACTAAACAAAGCAGCTTATTTTTAATTTTTGGTGAGAGTAATGGCTACCTTATTGGCGACGTTGAAGCAAAGTTATAAATGGGTGGATTAATTGTGGCCTTTGCAACATGTTGATATGCAAGAGCCCCGGGGCGTTATGTGTGTGTTTGACGAGTAGCGCAGAATTTAGCTCGTTGCTCTAGAAGCAGTACGAATGCCAATGAGATAAACTTTAGCGAATATGGGCGAAAGGCTATGGGAAGTCTGTATGCGAAGTAAATGCGTGTGGATGAAATGTATTTTCACCATTACTGCTTTTCACTAATGTGTTCGAAAATGTCAAACGGCCTCCAAATGTTATGCTTGCGAATGTCTCGAGAATACTGTACGTTACACCAAGTTTATATGTGAAGTAAATGACGGTTATATTAGGTGAAATACGTGGCAAAACTTTAACGGTCCTCACCTAATTATGAACTTTCCAAAATTTTACCTAAATAACAATATATTTTTTGTCATGCGTTATGCGAGTTTCGTAGCAGGTTTTGTCCTTGTGTTTTGTGAACTAAGCAGAGCATCTTGGTTATGTTTCTTTTCATTAGAGACAGCTTATTGGTATTATCATGGCGAAGTTCGAAGCGTATGGTCTAATTGCCGCGTTAGCAGTAAATTAGTTTATCCTGCTACCCTGGGAATGGTGCCAAGATTAAATTTAGTAAGAAAGGAGCCGGGAGGATATGCAGCCGATGTATTGCAAAGTAAAGTGCGTGTGGATGAAAAACTGCCTTTGTTAAAATGGGCCAGTTAAATACGTGAATGTTTAAAATGTGTAATTAAAAACCACCAACAGAACATTTTATTGCAACTGCTCGAAAGGAAAACACTTCGCTGCAAGTTGGGCTGTGATTATGGGAAGTCAAACAAGTATGCTGTCTTTTGGTAGCCGATCCTTCGACTTACCGTGATAATTAATGTTGTCTTTGCGATGAGCGAGATGGAGAAAATGTCATTATTAGGCTGTTAAGAGGTTTTGACGACCTTAGCTCGTCATGGGCGATTCTCACGTGCTAATTTGCTGTTGGCAAGGCTATCTCGCAATAGGTATTTCGCCATATTTCGGAATGATCTCTTCAGCTCAAAGATGTTTTCCTATTCTCTGATAACAATGGTGGTGGTAGGTGGTATATGAATACCGCTTTCTTATTAAATACTATTTTCCGCACAACCTAAATCAGAATAATCAGATAGAAGTTACACCAATGCTCTGGTCCCGTTCGCAACGTGGTCGTTAGCACCGCTCTAGCGCCCATCGTCATCTTCGTCGGCCGCCTTTTATTTATGGCGCGCTCAGGCGCATGCGCCTCATTCCTCGTGCTGCGAGGTTAGAAAAGAATAGAAGAAGAATAAAATGTAGCTTGATCTGCTCGTGCCATCGGCCTGAACGGTTCCTTGTTCTTTCGCTCACCGACTCACGCATTACTATAGTGGACCTAACCTAGGTCCTTATAACACCGTGGGCATCATGGTGCAGTCCTGGTGTCGACGGCAGATGCGTGCCTGGCACATTATGTTTAAAAAGCCTTCCAGGGATGCGTATACATTTGCACAGAAAAAGTTACAGCAGTTCCAGTGAGTTGGAATCTATATACAGCGAACCTTTCTGTGACTGCATAAAGAGCCGATACACGAGTTTGCGTTTATTGAATTTCCGCACAAAGTTACACGGAAGGCTTCATCCAGATATTGCAGAGAGGTCAATGCATTGTCACCACTGCTGGCGTGGATGCGCGAAGGCGGGCTTTTTGGTTCTTTTTATTTCCTTACCACGCATGGCCGGCGCTGCAGCGCATGAGCGGAGGCGAGTGCCATCTGGTGGTGGTACAAAGAACCAAGCGGCGCTGATGTCGCAAGCGTGCGCCGCTGCGATTCGTTGGCCTACTCGGCTAGAGAATAGCCACGCCGCACATACTTTCAGCAAAACACGGGCAGGTTCGCAAAGAAAGGCTTCATTTTTAAAAAGCACGAAGCAAATTGGGCATGCCGTCGTGTTTTGCTATATCGGCTCTGCCAAACCTCTGCCGGAGACATGGCAGCGTTTGGCGGCAGTGTTGTGCGCACGCACATTAGCATTACTGCTAAATGATGTAAATGTGTCGAATGCCTGTTGGTGCTCCGACAAACGCCCACTGATCTGACAGGGGGGCTCTCCTTGCTGCGCAGCAGTAGTTATCTCGCGTTCTGCGTCGGGCTACGTCGTCTGCATGTGTTAGACCGCTTTACTTCGGTAGAGAGCTTCAATTTATGCGTATACTATAGGCCCAATTGCATAAGTTGTACTCACGTATTCGAGGAAGGTTTGCGTCGTATGCCGCAACAACACTTCTTGTTTTCACTAGCGAAGCGTACATAAAGTCTCCTGGTGCCATCTTGAAGTAAGAAAAGACCGCTTGTGTTTTACAAGTAATGGAGGAGGCACCATAACAGTCTAGAGCAGATCGTCTTCTGTTAGTATGTACCAAATCCGTCCAATACTTTTGCCTCTTTTTGATGAGTCGTCAAGTTATGACTCAAGTCGGGGTTTCTTTTTAAGCACTGGTAATGGTTTGTTTGCAAAGTTATATTTACCCACGATGCATCACAATGCTCTGTCGTATAGTATAGTTGTCTTGTGGAAATGAGCTAGGAACGATATAACATACCTGTTTGTACTGCACACCCGCCATGCTGGCATACGGGCTTCGGCGTTGGACAGCTAAGCCTGAGGGCGCGGGATCAAATGGGCCGCACTTCGACAGGAGTGAAATGCCGAAACGCCCACGCACCGTGGTTAGGGTGCGCATTGAAAAACCCCAGGCGGTCAAAATTATTCTGAAGTCCCCCACTAGGGCGTGCCTGATAATCATATTATGGATTCGGCATGTAACTTACTAGAAATAAATAACGTTTGTGCTGCACGGCTGCCTTTCTCTCATAACTGCAACAGACTCCATTTTTCTTTGTTTCTTGCTCATACAGCTAAAGTTATTTTTTCCTATACATGACACCTTCATGACGGATAAATTCAAATCGTGAAGCAATGTTGCAAACAAATGCCTGTTGACTTCGTTTTGGACGGCACTTGCGTTTTTATTACTGAATACTAATGGTAAAATACAATGCAGTGCAACTATTAAATGGTAACACAACAAAGTGTTACCTCATTCACACTATCTCAAGTTTGCAAATTGTTTTTTAGAAAGTGCGATTTTTATCCTACTTGCTTACTTTTGAAGGGAGTCCCTGAGTGATATTAACTATTACTTGCTGGCTTGAACTATAAAAGTGAAGCAGCTGTTGTTTTTCTTTAAGTTCACTGGCGCAAGTGCCTTGAATTACAGTTCTCGCAGCAGAAATTTCTTTTTTTACTTTTCTATTGTTGCAACCCAGGTCGTTTTTCCACCTCTCCTGCTTGAATTCTAAGCGTTATATATATATATATATATATAGATCGTGGCTTTCTCATTCAGAACCTTTTTGTTTTAAGGCCCTCTCATGATGCCTCCACTTTTCTAAAAATTGCCTCTCAGGGCTTGTAGTTGTAGGGCCATCCTTAATTTTCCGGCAAAATAACAATTAGTAAAGAAGTCAGAACCACCAAAGCACATGGCAATTTAAATATGTACAGAATCACTATGTTTCGCAAGAAATTCGCGTATATAAATCAGCATTGCAATATATAAATGCAAAATAAATAGCATTGCCATGCAAATAACTTATTTTCTCAATCCCGATGACATCCACTGCAATGCAGCCTTGTACACGTTACAAAAAAAAAACAGAACCGTTATACCAACGACTGGCACGGTCTACTTAAAAATGTACTTGAGAACACAAACTAAATAATGCCTCACAAACGTAACTGACCAATTACGAAACAGGAATTAATTATTTTACGTTATTGATTCACACTATTATTCAAGTTCACCGATTCTATTAAAACGAAAAAAAAAGCTTACCTGCCCATTTCTGTGCTTCCTCTGTGGCTTTTCGTGCTCTTCTTCAAAGTTGCCTTCTTTGTCAGTTTGCATTTTGCGGCCTGGCCACTGCTTCATCATTGCGATTGTTGTAATTACTTGCTGCTACGGCTTTCACAGACATCGCCGATGATTACTAGTGTATTTGACCATATTTCAATTCTCTCCGAAGGTACCCGCGTGAAGTGTGTGTAACAAGACCGATGCACGCTTAGAACAAAAGTCATTATCACCTCTGTGTAATGCTACGTGAATGAAGCACGATAACCAGTTTATTGCTGCTTTGCTACTTGCTGCGCTACTATGCTACTTTGCTGCGCATATCTCCCATTAAAGGCTCAAGTCGAGTGATACCCGCAGAAACTTGCAATTCGCACTGTGACCTTCAAAAATTCAAAGGTCAGGATACTAAGAAGCGACACAAGTATCAGATTGCTTGGTAAAGACAAATAGATGTGAGTTTTAACACGATAGCGTTTTGGGCCCCATGTAGCAGAAAATCCGGCGTCGGCAACCGGCGTGTGATCGCGGGTGGCGGAGAAAATCATCCAACCACATCGACCGCGCAGGCCCTCCACATGGTGCAAGGTTTTGGTGAACAAAAATTGAATTTCTCACAGTGAAATCCGTCAAAAAAAAACGGCAAAGTACGACTTTACCATTCGGCGTCGGATTGTAATTTGAATGTACGAGAAAACCTAATTCCGCTGCGAGGAAACTAAAACATTTCTACCATACCTGCGCGCGTCGGGGCAATAACAAACAATTAATAAAATAATAAAAATGTGCTAGTGCCTTAACATTTTAATATATGACCACTTATATTGCCCCTAAAAAACGTCTTTCCAGCAATGCATTTCAGTTTCAAAGTGAAGCCGACTTTAAGGGAATCGTTTTGCGCTTGGTCTTTGTAAGCTGGCTTTCCCACGTTCAGTGTTGAAGTGAATGAAGCCTACTTGCCGTATGCGGACGATGCGATGCGAATGGGTCTCGATAACGCTACCGCGTTCTACTTTTAAAGGCGAAGCTTAAGCGTCCCCCAAGTTTTCTTTCACGCAGCATACAAGTTTGCGCAGCACTAAACTAATCTCAGCCAATTCTATCTGTAAGTACACTCTTGCTTTTTAAAGCCGTTTTCAACGGAAAATACGTAGACTGATTTGGAACGCGGTAGCAGCCCGTCCATATACTGCATGGAGTAACTGTGCTGTTCGATCGGCGGTATTCGAGATCTGATCATGCGCTGAAAATTTTTGCTGTGCTTTTCTTGTACTCCATTCACTTGTGGCCTACACGCTTTTTTTACAGTACAATACAATTTGATTCGTCTATTTTTCATACGCATGGATCTGCTGGTTAGCCTAAGCACATACCGCTTGCCATCTGACCTGGCAGTTGGTGGATACATCAGCAGGCAAAAGGGCTCAATAATACACAACATAAAGAGCAGATAGCAGGATCCCGCCCTGCGCGGGATCCTGCTGGAAAAAAAATCGAAGAACAGTAAAGCAAGTATAACTTGACAAGCAGCGATTAGTACGCCAGACACATGAAGTGAACGTAAAACTGCAACAGATCACCTAAAGCCACACAGAAATGTCATTCTTGGATTATTTCTCAGCACCAGTTTGTTATCTTTTTCACCGGTGTTTTTATTTTACAATATTGCATAAATCGTCACTGAGATCATTAAATACCGCAGGGACATAATACTTCCCCCTTTTTTACAGTAGTTTGTAAAAACTGCTGGCTTAACGTATCTCTTTGTTTCCTCAGTATCACTTCTTTGTGGACAGCTACCTTGAAATCTCTTGCGAAATAGTGCTGCAGAACCACTGAAAACCGAAACATTTCGCTTACCTCGAGTATGTTTAGGGTATTTTTCTTTTGCAGAAGGCGAGCGTAAGACTCTTCCTTAAATAATAGTATTTACTATTCTTTTGATAAGCTTATTAATCGTTTGCCTTTTGTATTCGGAGCATGTAAAGTTATTCCATAGCGCAATACAGACTCCAATGAAGCTTTTACACTGTAATCCGTAAATTGAGAGGACATTTTCCAAGCTGACTGTTAATTAAAGCCGCCATAATTCCTAACCTTTTGAGCAAGGGTTCCACATGATTATTCCAAGTTAGGTGGTCTTCCACAAAAAGACCTAATTATTTTACCACTGAATCAGTCTGCAGGGGCACGCAAGCAAAAGTGCCACAGGTGGATGTGTGCAAGTATAAGGGTCGGTCGAGGCTTCCAATGTCTATGTGGATTTCTGAAACAAAAATTTGGTTTTATGAGGACTGACAAAAATACAATTTTTCCCAAACCACTCTATGATTTTATGTATATCTCCTACAAGGCGTGTGCATCCTCTCTGATATTCCGCGTTTCCTAGAATAAGCGGTGTGTCATCGGTATATTGGAATATTTTGGAATTCAATTGTAAATTGTGCAAGTCAGTAACATAAACGTTAAAAGGTATTGGTCTCAAAGTGCTACCTTGCGGTACACCGTATTTTATTACTTTATTGCTACTGTATCCATTGCAAATTCTAACGCAGTGTAATTGGAAAAGAACATAATAAAGAACCTGTTAAACGGACCTGTAAAGCCTAAGCTATTAAAGGGGCCCTGACCCACCCCTCTGGCCTGATGAAATAACATAGTCCGTGGGTAGCATACGCTGCTTGGAACATCTCAGCCAAGTTTTCTGTCGTACGCGGTGCGTGGAGCTCGCGAGCGGAGCGCGAAATCACCTTTCTCTCAAACGCTCTCGTTTCAACAGAGGCCATGATAATCACTCTCTTCTGTGTGTTTAATGCGTAATAAAGCACATTCCAATACGCGGCTGCTATTGGTCGCTGCGGTCGGTTACGCCGCTGCCGCCGCGAGTCCAGTGGCTAAGCGCTCTGCGGCTCGGTGAGGACAACCGCTTTTGGCTTGCGTTTAGAGCGTCGTAGGCACCAAAATCGGAAATCATGGCGTCTAAGTTAATGAAATTTGAACTGCGCGCCACGGTGACGTTTCGAAGGTGAAGCGTTGTGGCCCAGCCCCACTCCGCCGTAGCCTTCGCAGTGCAAGGCATGGAAGAAGGAAAGGGGAGCACAGCGGAGGTAGTAATTGATTGACAATAACTCCGCTTCTGCTGAACGCATTGAAGTAATTTTGCGGCAAAGTATTTCGTGGCAATTGTGTTTCTATTTTTAAGAAACCAAATCGAGCTGGATTATAGAAACTTTCTCACTAAACGACTGCATCACATACGTGACATGTTTCTTCATTGTTTGCGCTGTAGCGCACAAAATTGCTATGTAGTTGGCGCACGCCTTTTCTACCACTTTTATAAACTGGCCTTATGATCGATATTTTTAGCTCTTGAGGTATAACGCCAGTTTCAAGTATGCCGTTTAGTGTCTTTAGCATTTGATCTTTCAGCACAATGAGATGCATATATAAAATATCGAATATGTACTTTATTCCCTGTGGTTTAATCAGTTTCGTCTGTCGCATGACGTTCCAAAGATCCGTTTGACTGATATGTGATAGAAAAGCCATGTGTGCGCATGCGCGAACTGGTTTGTGCACGTCCGAGTTGCTGTCATTACTTTCTCTAAGTATTTCCGCAGCTGTTATGTATGTATCGTTGAACTTGTCGCATATTACCTGCACGTTCTGGCTGGGAAAGTTATTTTGGGGTAGCTCGCTCACCGGACCATGACCGACCTACGCCCGCCTGAGCCACTGCAAGTGGGCGACAACGCAGTGGCGTCCTGGCAGACATTCAAGCAACGCATCGAGCTGTACAGCGGTGAGCACTGTTAGGGTGAACACGCGAGCGCGTGGCCGACGGCACTATCAGCGCCGCGTAACAGCCATCGTTGGAAACATTGCACATGCGCAGCATGTGCTTTGCGAAACACTCTTTCCACCGCACCCATCACGTCATCGATACGCTTGTTCGTCGTCTGCTAGCCGCATTTTTTGTTCGCTGAGCTGATACCTTCTGCATTTCAAGGTCCATCTGGATTGAAGATTGGCGCGTGAAGGAAAAAAGTGAGTGTAAGAGGGATAATTATTAAACTTTTTATTCAAGAAAATTGCACTTTTGCAATTCAAGTTAAACAAGACCATGAGAACAAATATAAAAACATGAGCAAATCTAATAGCGAGTCATGTGACCACTTACAGCAACGACTGCAGCTATTCCGGACGGTAACGAGTCGTAAAGTGATCGAACATATTCCCGATCGGCTTTCAGCCTTTCCCACTCGTTGCTGACTTGCGCCCACAACTGGTCCGAAGTCGCGGAATAAAGGGGCTTCCTTGCCAAAGAAGCTTTCAGACGGCCCCACACGTTTTCTATCACATTCAGGTCCGCTCGTTTCGGAGGCCATTCCAGTAGCTGCATGTGCTGCTCCGCCTGGAACTCCTTGACAGCCCGCGCCGTGTGTATCGGTGACCGGTCCTGTTGGAACAGGTAATCACCGTCTGGGAATAAACTGCTCGCATATGGCAACAGCACATTGTTCAAAATGTTGCAGTATTGTTCCGACGATAAGTGTCCACGTATACGTTGCAGGGGCCCTAAACCATATCTTGAAACAGCACCCCACACGTTCACACTCGATCTCCCACTGGCAGAAACACCTTGCACGTTGTCCGGGTCGTTCCTGCGTGGCATTGTGACGTTAACTAAAACAATTGCTTTTCAAAGCAGGAAGTTTGCCTCACCGTGTGCCTGGTAGTCTCCAAACACGCAATCTTTGGTCTTGTCGCGTCGAAAACGTCGACTCATCCGAAAAGATGACGCGACCCCACTCTTCTGATGTCCATGCTTCGTGCAGCTCAGCGAACTGCCGTCGTGCGTCCTTGTTTGCCGCCGTTAGTAGTGGCTTCTGCGCTGCGACGCGACTGCGAAGGCCCGCAGTACGCAGGCGACGTCGAACAGTGGTGTCCGAAACGTCCAAATCCAAGTCCTCGCGTATTGCTGGGGCTGGCAAGAAAGGGTTACGAACAGCAGCTGCAACTATGAGGGCGTCTTCATCGTCTGTGGTAGCTTTAGGGCGGGGAGCGCGGGGTGCATCCTGAATGCGACCTTCATACTTGTAGGCTTGAATTATCCTGTTCACAGTCTTCAGGGGCCTATTAACTAAAGCGCCAATATACCGCTGGGAATAACCTTTCAGGGAAAGATCGACAATTGAGCGCCGTTCATCATCGGGAACCCTAGCCATAATACGATCTGGCGACAGAATGAACGGCTGCGAAAGATGTTTGGTTGTTTTATATACGGCGTTGCATGCACAACAACTTTGAAGGGAACGAATAGACACGCCCCCATAGATATACAAGTTTTTTTGTCTTGTTCTGTTCAAGCACAGATGTTTAAAGAAATCTTAAAATGCAGGATGCATGGGCTTAGAAAACAAAAATGCGGCTAGCAGACGACGAACAAGTGCATTCATGACGTCATGCGCGCGGTGGAACAATTATTTCGCGGAAGGCGTGATGCGCATGCGCAATGTTTCCAGTGATGACCGTAACGGGGCGCTGACAGTGCCGTCGGCCACGCGCTCGCGTGTTCACCCTAACAGTGCTCACCGCTGTACCTGATAGCAACGGCGCCCACGAAGCCACGCAATTTCTTGCGTGGCTTCGCAGAAAGCTGCAATTTCTTGCACGTTGCGCGTCAAGAAGCAATTGACGTGTTTAATACCCTGAACCTATCCCCGGAGGAAGCTAACGACTACGACGCGTTGGTTAAAGCGTTTGAAAACTACTGCTTGCCTAAGTGTAATGAGACTTACGAACGCTATGTGTTCCGCTCGCGTCGTCAGGCACACGGAGCGCCATTTGAACAGCTCTTTCGGGATCTGCAACTAAAAGCAAGAACGTGCAACTTTGGGGATTTGCGAGATTCGAGATTCCATGCTGCGGGACCAAATCGTGCATGGCATTCGCAGCACTTCCCTGCGAGAAAAACTTCTTCGAAAGAAAGGCCTGACGCTGGTCACAGCAGTAGAATGCTGCAAAGCTGAGGAACTTGCCGAATCGCAATAAGGCGTGGGCGGAGGCGTCGGCATTTGCACTCGGAGCAGTGCTTTTCCAACAACTTGGACGAGACTGGCGCCCAATAGGCTACGCATCGCGGGCACTCACAAAAACCGAGCGAAGGTACGCCCAAATAGAAAAAGAGGCCCTGGTCGTAACATTCGGCTGTGAAAAGTTTAATTATTATGTCATTGGAAGACATGTCGTTATCTAAACCGCCCACAACCCATTATTGGCAATTTCAGAAAAGGAAATAGGCGACATGCCACCGCGTCTGCAACGACTATTCGACTGCTGAAGTACGAGTTTAAGGTGCAGTATGCTCCAGGCAGCTAATTGGTTGTTGCTGACACCTTGTCACGAATCCCATCACATAAACAACCAGAAAAAGGCACAACGGACGTTGAAGTTCATGCCATGGGCTCCCTCACTGCCGTTGTCGGACCAGCCACCCCATCTGCAGGCATCAACTGCCAGTGATGCAACGGCTCAAGACGTCATCTCCTACCTGCAGTCTTCAATGCCTCTACAAGGTGAGCTAAAGCCCTTCACACAAGAACTTTCTGTAGTCAACGGAGTACTCCTCAAGGGAACCGAAGTAGTCGTGCCTGCAAGCATGAGAACAGAAATGCTGCGACGAGTGCACCAAGGGCATCTCGGCTTAGGAAAATGCAAATCGAGGGCTCGCAAGTTGATGTATTGGCCAGCAATGTCAACAGATATTTCCCATTTCATCAACAGGTGTAAAGTTTGCAAGAAGTTTGATTATCGGCAGCCTGACGAGCCCCTATGCCACTGCAGCGTTCCAGACATGCCATGGGCCAGAGTTCGTGCAGATCTTTTTGAACACGCCGGAAAGCTTTTTTGGTTGTCTATGACGCCTACTCTAATTTTCCAAAGTCGAACACCTGAAGGAGACCTCTGCGACAACTGGCATTCATAAACTACGTCAGATCTTTGCAAGGCATGGATTACCATGAGAAGTTTGCAGTGATGGCGGCCCGCAGTTTGCGTCAAAAGAGTTCACAGATTTTGCGGCTCGTTATGACTTTGTGCATACAACTTCAAGTCCACGTTTTCCCAGGTCCAATGGACCCGCCAAGAAGGGCGTACAGGTGGTCAAGCATCTTCTGAGCAAGATTGGGACCAAAAAAGAGGACTTATATTTGTGCCTTCTCAACTACAGGGTGTGTCCTCTCGAGGATGGCCGATCACTATCGGAACTGCTAATGGAACGAAGTCTAAGAACGCTACTTCCAGATTTTTCACCGTCATCCTCGGGTCCCGTCCAAAAAACATGTTCAAGCAAGGACTGCAGGAAGACCACTAGCTCCGCTATAGAAGGGAGAGGTCGTCCGAATCCTCCAAAATAGTAGATGGGAAATCAAGGCGCAAGTTCAAGATCTCGTGGCCCCGTGGTCGTACACCGTTCTGACTGAGGATGGCGGGATTTTCCGTCGAAATAGACAGCACCTTCGCAAAACACCAGAAACGTTCTACCTAACCATCCATTACCAGGCGGACGACTGCGACGACGCCCCCGATTCATCTCCGAGCGCAGTCGCACAGCAGCGACCAGAACCTCCGCAGGCCACAAAGGACCGACCACCAGAAGGCACGCCAGGCGCGCCGAACATTCCAGATTCACTGCGACGATCTACCAGACCGCGAAGACCCCCAGATCGCCTGGCCTACACGCACGGGTTCCAGCAGACTGAAACAGCCTAGGAGTGTCGACTGCTACGCACCGATGTTGAGTGCTTTCAGTGCTATCCGTGTTTTCAGTGTGTTCAGTGTTTTTATTCTACAAAGAAAGGAGGATGCAACGGCCAGCCAAGACAGCAACACTGCGCGCAAGCACGGCGTGCCCGTGTCATTAAAAAACGCTTCTTCTTGTGGTCACCACCGTGGGGATTATGCCCGATACAATTTTTGACCGTATCCTCGATGCCTCTCGAAACTCAGGCTTGATGATCCATTCCTGGTGTCTAATTACGCGGCGATTGTGCAATTCTGGCAGGATAGCAACCCAGGAGGATGCAAAACGCTCATCGTTGATGTCGAAGATTTGTTTTATGCTATTCTCCAACGAGAATTATTGGTCGCTGCAAAAGAGTGTATTACAGAGAATAATGACGAGCATAACTTTATTTTCCACTGTGGTATTTCTGTGGAAGCCTTGTTTAGAAGTGCTACCTATGTACTTGTCACGCACATACGTATCATGGCGGGGGCAGCGGTACATTCAAAGGTCGCGAGTATGCATTGGCTCTATGGTTGCACCCGTGCTTAGCGATATCATCTTGTCAAAAGTGGATCGAGCCGTACATGACGACCTTGGAAGGATTGCTGTTCGAACCTTTCGGTATGTGGACGATTACCTGGTTTTTGTTAATGGTGTACTGGAGGACCGCGTTCTTGACGTTCAAAAGCCCTATACTAATTCAGGGCTGGACCTCAATTTCACCGCTGAAGTACCCCGAGACAATGAAATACAGCTTTTAGACATTCGCCTGCGTTTCGATGTGGCCCATACTCGCTGTTCTTTCGACCTCGGTCCTTAAAAATGCCGCTAAGCTTTTCTACGGCACACTCCAAATCCGTAAAAAAATTGTATTGTTCTGTCCAGCATTAGTTCTGCTGTGCGAAAATCTTGCGCCTACTTGGTAACAGATAGAGTTGAACACCAAGCAACCATATTGACTACTGCAGGGTATCCGAGCTATGTAATAGCAGTAGTCTTTGAAAAATTGCGTGCCGTGTTACTGCTTCACCTCAAGATAACGAGGATCGTAGACGTTATTCTGTAATCCCTTACCAGCATAAGGTGTCACACAATCTCAAGAACGTTGCGCAAAGTTACGGTGTGATCATTGTGCTCTCCACCCCTTAGAAATTGGCACGTTTGTGGGCACGTGTAACGAATAAAATTGTCAGGTCACCTAGCAATAGCGCTTTTGTTTGCCGTATTGACCACAACAAGCCAGAGTACGTCGCCTGCAATCACGCTCTAGTATATGAATTTCCTTTCACTTGTGGGCGTGTGTATATTGAACAAACAAGCCGCTGCATTAGTTTAAAAGGTCGTTCCACGAACTGTTCGTCTGATGGCTATTGCCACGTGGCAAAGCACGCCAGGGACTGCGAAAAGGAGACAAACAAGGCGTGCCTCCCGCTACTGAAAAGAATTAGGATTTTATATTGCCATAAGGATCGCATCACGCGGGAGCTCTTCCAGGCTTATGCAATAAAGAAAGCACGTGGATGCATCAGTGATCCGTCGGTGGTGCATGCAGATTGTGAAGTGCAATATCTAGGTGCGAGATTGTGCTTGCAGCCTTCATATGACCATTTATTGCCAATCAGATCATGTTGTTTTGTTATCCTCACTGCATATATGTCATCTTTCACCCATTAAAATTTAGTTGTGAGTCTGCGCACGTGGTGCCTTTTTTGTCCTCCTTTGTCACCGTTTCTAGCGCAGTTAAAATCTTTCCAATGTGAACTTCAACTAACTAGACCAACTTGGTGCACTACTACGGTATTTATTCCATTCATTTTATTACACCGTATGACTCAAAAGAAGGGATTAAAATATCTTTACCAAATAATTCTCTGTATCAACTTATATCACTGAAGCACCTTCCACCTTTCTAGCAAATATATTGCCATTCCGCGTCCAGACAATATTGCAGTTCTTCAGGTCTGCAAGGCTTCGACATTGCCGAAATATTTTTAGGGGCGAAGCTCCTTACGGCGTGGGTCTGTCCTTCCTCCGATGTAGTATGTAGCCACCTGTAGTTTTATGAACTGTTCACTAGATGGCGTTCCGCTTCCGGTTCCACTTCCGGTTCATAGGCCGCGGCCCAGGGTAAATTTTTGAAAAAGAAAAATAATAATGAGAGGTATACAAAAATGCTAAAGAACATGTATAGTTGTCACCTTCTACTTGGGAGTGCGGAGAGTTGCGTGCATGCGCTACTCTCGATGGAGGAGAGACACGACTGGCGGCACAGCAAACGAGGATTTAATATGTACAGGGACGGTGAACGCACGCGAACACAACACTAAAACCGAAAGTCAAAACTAAAGGCACGCGAAACTAAAATTGATTCAACAAAAGTCTTCACTGGAACTCAAACAGCAAACTCAGATTAACTACAAACTACTTAAACAGAACTATATCAGTTTCGGAGCCTCGCTCCGCCTTAAAATCTCTCAGTCAGTCTTAGCGCGGATTCGTCAGAGTCTAGCCACCCTGCATTCGGCCTAACTGCGTCGCAAACAAAAACATGGGCTCTTACGGACCGCTGACTTGAAGTTCCTTACGTCGGGTCCAAGTCGTATTCCTTCGGTTGTCGATGGTGCCGTAGGTGCCGACGACTCGCGTTCTCTTTTGTCGGTGGTGAGCTCGACGGTACTTCGTCGGTGATGAGCTCGTCAGCTCGTCAGCGATGGCGCTCGGCGTCGCTTAGGCCCAGCTGGATAGGCCTAGCGTCGGGATGCGTCGCAACCTCTTCGTGAGTGCCGACGTGGCGTCCCGAGGAGAATCGAACGTGCCGGTCTGCTGCAGAAGGGGGATACTCTCTGGGGTGCCCGGTCCTGCCGTGAGAGGCTGCAGCCAGTCCAGGAGCCTTGCTCGAACTTGCCGAGGTCGACGGCCACACCTTGGACGGCCAACGTCACGGACTCGGCCAGAGCCCAAGTCTCCCGTCGCCAGAGCGTAGCTGGAGATGCGACCTTCCTGGCCCGGAGCCACGTCGATAATCCACGGACAGCGCCGTTCGTCCCTCGATTACGCCTCGGCTCACGCGCCTCGCGCGCTCGCGCCGTTCGGAACGCTGTGTTTATATCGTCCTTTTCTCGCCACAGGCGACCTCTTACATGTGACAATAGTATACCTGATTAAATAAAGCAGGCTAGGTGACTATTTGTCGCCGCCCCGTTTCAAAGGGGATGCCAATAAATCATCCTAATCATCATCGTCGTCGTCGGTTCCACTTCCGGTTGCGGTTCCACTTTGCGCGCGTCCGTTGCTGGTGCTGCGGCATGTCCAAGTTTATACAGCTGACAAAACTACCTTGAGTCGACCCCATGGCTGCTTCGCATACTACTCAGGGTTCCGCTACGGGAAGATGGTGTAATTTTCTCTCTCGTTCCCGACGCGCGCTCTCTTTATCTCTCGTCCGTATCTGTGGTTTACCCGAATGATCCCCCGGTGCTTCGCCCACTAATCATCATTCACTTCGTGGATATGCTGTGATTTTTTTTATTTCGCGTCTAGTTTTATTTATGAATATCTTTTCACTCCGGAGGGCGGTTCTCTTGGATAGCCACAGGTCTCTGGTGGCTTGGTCAGTGAACCTGACAATGATTGGCGGAATTTTACCTTTTCCTGCTTTGAACTGTAGATTGCTTCGAGTGACCGTTTTGCTGGTGCCTGTAATTCGAGCTTTCTGCTCAAGTCCGTAAGTATTTGTTGGAAATCTTGTTCTGAGCGTTCTTATATTCCATGCATTTAGATTTTTTTTTCGCCTGGAATACCGTTCGACGCTATCTATGCTTTCCTTTAGCTGTGCAATTTGAGCGTCTTTAGCAAACAGGTTTTTGGCCAGCTCTTCTGATGTTTCTTTCAACTTTTCGATTGCCATTCCCAGATTACACGTCTTATCCACAAGTTCATCATATTTTGAAGCTAGCATTTCCATTGACTTTTCAATTACCTGTATTGTTACACATTCACGATCTACTTCTTTTCAAGGCGTTCCAGGCGTCCTAAAACTGTGGTGGCAATCTGCTCGCTTAGCAACAATAACCCATCTGAGCTTTTTTCATCTGTAAGCTTATGTTCATTTCATCGCTGCTTTCAGATTCTGAAGACTGGTTGCCTTGTTTCAATGCCACGCAACTTTTACACTTTCAGCTAGCGATTTTCATTTCTGTCATATTCGTTTTTTTAGCAATTCCCGAGCTCTTCCCGACATGATACCTACTTTTACATTGTTTACATGAAATACACTGGGCATCCGTTTCAAGCAGTTTGGTACATGACGTACGCTGTTTCCTTGACATCTAGCAGACACTCAGCACAAAATAACCCCCAAATGTGCTGTCCAGTGGAGCATAGAATTAACCTCGGTCACATCCTAAATTTCTCTTCCCTAGAGGCAAGAAAAAAGGTCAGAGCTGTGTTCGAAGCCCCACCAGACTGCAGGGTGGGATCCCTCGCCGTGTCGTTTTGTAGGCTTCAAGGGGCCCAGTCCGTGATGTCACGCCACTACCAGTTTCCATGGCGTCATCTCCAACGGCTGTTCATATCTGCGCTTGCCAAGCTGCGCAGAATGCTGCCTGTAGTCAAGGAATTTCCACGCTGATAGCAGAAATCCAAAGGACCGCACGCTGTAGGTAGCAAGTCGATGTCAGGTGCGAAGACGTACGAATGTGCTTAGAGGCAAGAGAAAACGGTCAGAGTTGTGTTCGATGCCCCAGCGGACTGCAATCCACCGTTCCCATAATTAACTGCCGTCATCCTAAGCGTGCCAAGATAACCTGTTACAATGTTGCAAAAAATTAGTGCAATATTCCACTATCTCTGCAATAGTAGTTATTTATGTGACGGTATATAAAATATCAAGGGGTACAGGAGGCATGCGTGAATATCTTAGCAAATATCTACAAGGATTCCCCAGCTACCATGGTTCTCCACAAGAAAAGTAGAAAGATACTTATCAAGGAAGGGGTAAGGCAAGGAGACACAATCTCTGCAATGCTATTCACTGCATGCCTAGAAGTATTCAAGCTCTTAGACTGGAAAGGCTTAGGAGTGAGGATCAACGGCGAATATCTAAGCAACCTTCGGTTTGCAGATGACATTGTCCTATTCAGCAACAATGGAGACGAATTACAACAAATGATTGAGGACCTTAATCGAGGAAGTGGAAGAATTGGGTTGAAGATGAATATGCAGAAGACAAAGATAATGTTCAATAGCCTGGCAAGGGAAGAAGAATTCAGGATCGCCAGTCAGCCTCTAGAGTCTGTAAAGGAGTACGTTTATCTAGGTCAATTACTCGCAGGGGACCCTGATCATGAGAAAGAAATTTGCAGAAGAATAAAATTGGGTTGGAGTGCATACGGCAGGCATTGCCAAATTCTGACTGGGAGCTTACCACTGTAATTGAAAAGAAAAGTGTACAATCATTGCATTCTACCGGTGCTAACATATGGGGCAGAAACTTGGAGGTTAACAAAGAAGCTCGAGAACAAGTTAAGGACCGCGCAAAGAGCGATGGAATGAAAAATCTTAGGAGTAACGTTAAAAGACAGGTAGAGAGCGGTGTGGATCAGAGAACAAAAGGGGATAGCCGATATTCTAGTTCACAATAAGGGGAAGAAATGGAGCTGAGCAGGCCATGTAATGCGTAGGATGGATAACCGATAGACCATTAGGGTTACAGAATGGATACCAAGAGAAGGGAAGCGCAGTCGAGGACGGCAGAAAACCAGGTGGGATGATGAAGTTAGGAAATTTGCAGGCGCAAGTTGGAATACGCTAGCGCAAGACAGGGGTAATTGGAGATCGCAGGGAGAGGCCTTCGTCCTGCGGTGGACTCAAATATAGGCTGATGATGATAATGATGATGATGATGATATAAAATATCAGAGGAAAGGGCTTGATGTGCATACGCTTCAATGTTTGACAAAGTAAGGACTTCCTAACGTATTTCTTTCTGCGTCAATTTAGCGCTCGTGTTTGTAGATTTTGGTCCCGTGTATTGCACTGTTATATCAAGGACGACGCTTCACAAACTTGCCTGCACTTCTACGCCTATAGGTCCGCAAACTCATTCTTGAGTCGACTCAGTAAGACTCGGGTCGACCCGTTAGTCCAAGTGAGCTTGGCTGAGTACATTTTGGTTGAGCCTGAGTCCAAGTGAGCCCGACGCAAGAAACACGTTTTCTGAGTGAGTCAGAATAAGCGTTTGTTTTAGAGATCAATAGTTAATATTTACGTTCAGTAAATTAACATCTTCAAGTGTAAGTCGTCAGAATATATGGTAAAGTGTGTTATCATGCAGTTGCAAAGCATAACCTTCAACTGAAGTTAAACTTTCTGAACTGGTTACCAGTGCGTACGCTGCTTATACACCTGTGTGCAGGTTCTAAGACAGTCGTAGGAAGGCGTACTCCTCATGAATACACCGACTCATACACTGATATCATAGGCATTATTGTGAGTGTGAGGAACGATTTGAGTTGCAGGGAGTAGAAACAGATAGGAGAGAGCCGGCAATTATCTTAGGCGTGCAAGCGTTAGTGAATCTAGCCTAGTGGGTACCGACGTTAGTGTAGCTCCCCATGCATTTCGTCGGACACTTGGAAAATTAATATCTCGATCTGGTTCAGTCTTGAGAATTCGTTCCAAGTGGATGCGCCTTGCGAAGTCAGCGGCTATAAGTCGTAGGTTGAAAGATGTGCAGTAAAATAATATATTAAAAAGTTAATTAGCCTGATTTTGCTAATTATTCAATTAGACGTTTTGATTTCTCATGGAAGGAATGGCCGCCTCATCGCGTAGTTTATATAAATGGTTATAATTGTGTTACCTGCCACAAGCAATTTTAAAAAATTTGGTGCAGCTAGAATGAAACACCGTCTATATATACAATGCGCGGCATGACGCGCTGCGACGTGCCATGCGATGTGCTTCATTGCAAAGACTAAAGTCAACGTCCTTATTTATACTGTAGTGAAGAGGAATGACCGGCGCTGCAGCCACATCACCAGTCGTCCGGGAAGTGCGAGCTCGAGATTGCCTCAACTGTTCTGATTGAGATACGCTGCCAACGCTGCCTGCTGCTCTTTTGTACTGAGTTCATATTAGGTTCTGGTGGACGTGCTCTGTTCGATTCGATTCTGTATCGATTGCCGTCATCTTATCAAAATAATTCGTAAAGATGTTTGCCCTCTTCCGAGAATTTATGACGCCCTTGACTGGTCTCCAAGGCACGGAGTTCTTCTCTTCTATAGACTTACGCAGCAGCTATTGGCAAGTCCCCATGGCACCCGACAACCAACCTAAAACGGCCTTTGTAATACCAGATGGCCAATATGAATTTCGTGTCATGCCTTTCTGGCTTCGCAACGCCCGCGCATTATTTGAGCGTATGATGGGCAACCTTTTGCGTGGTCTCAAGTGGAAAACGTGCCTGTACTACTTCGACGATGTGGTTATTCCTCTCGCCCGATTTTCCCATCCATCTCTGTAGGCTGGAGGGAGTGTTACAGTGCCTAACTGCCGCGGGTCTTCAGCTCAACCTGAAGAAATGCCACTTTAGCGCAAATCAGCTCAACATCTTTGGTCCTGTAGTATCTAAACACGGTATTCTTCCTGACGCCACCAAGCTCCGTGCAGTTGCTGATTTTTCCAAATCTTCCTCCGTAAGAGAACTTCGCAGCTTCCTTGGTCTCCGTTCTTACTTTCGCGAGTATGCATTGGCTCACCGCTCCCTTGAAAAGGCTTCTACGGAGCGCCTCGAACAATTACGCCTGGTTGTCTGCCTGTGACGATGCCTTAACAAGAGTTGCGTCATCTACTAAAATCGCCGCCTATACTGCGTCACTTCTACCCGACAGCTCCGGCCGAAGTACACATCGACGCCAGTGGTGTTGGACTCGGGGTTGTGCTCGCGCAGCGCAAATCTGGATTCGACGAGTACGTCGTTGCATACGCAAGCCACACCCTCACCAACGCCGAGAAGAATTATTCCGTTACGGAGAAGGAATGTTTGGCCATAATCTGGGCACTCCGTCTATTTCGACCCTACCTCTATGGCCGCCCCTTCGATATATTTACAGCCCGCAATGCGTTTTGTTGTCTGTCCACGTTACAGCACCCCTCAGGTCGATTAGTTTGCTGTGCTTTGCGGTTGCAAGATTTCGACGTGCGCGTTGTCTACAGGTCTGGCCGCCGCCACAACGATTCCGACGCGCTTTTCCGTTCGCCCGTGTCAACCTAAAGCGATGCCGGCCTCTCTGCCGTTGACCAAGTGCTTTCATTCGCAGTAGGCTGCGACATGGCTTCGGAGCAACGCAAGGATGCCTGAAGTATGCTCTTATCCGCTTCCTTTCAAGCCCGCCGACTCTTCCTCTACCTTCTCGAGCTTTGTGCTGTCAAGCTTCTCACTTCGAATGCGGGATGGACTTCTCTAACGCCGGAATTACGTCTCTGACATCTCGAAGTGGTTGCTCGTCATACCTCGACATCTTCGTGCAGAAATATTTTCTGCCTTCCACACTCACCCGCAGTGTGCACATGCGGGTGTCTTCAAGACGTTCACCCGGCTTCGTTCCAGGTTTTATTGGCGTGGCATGTACACATTTGTGTGCAAGTACATTCGGTCGTGCCCTTAGTTCTAACGCCGCAAGGTTCCTGCTCAGCATGTCTATGGTCCGACTCCAGCCAATCCCGTGTCCTTCCAGGCCCTTCGATTGCAGTGTCATTAACCTGTATGGACACCTTCTGAGGCCGGCTTCCGGAAACCGCTGGATAGTCGTTCGTAGCGACCACTTGACGCCATACGAAGAAACAACCTCTCTGCCTGCTGCCACCGCTCGTGATATAGCATCCTTCCTCATGAAAACTTTATTCTCCGTCATGGTGCACTTCGCGAACTTTGGAGTGAGAGAGGACGTGTATTCCTCTCTGAAGTTGTAAACGCGCTCTTTGCTGAATGTCGCATCGTTGATCGCGTCACCACCGCCTACCATCCTCAAACTAATCGTCTGACGGAAAGGCTTAACCGTATCCGTGGTGACATGCTCTCCAAATACGTCGCCCCATCACACTGATTGGGACCTTATTTTGTCATTCATCACGTTCGCCTACAGCACTGCACCACAGGCGACCACAAACTTCTCCTCATTCTTCCTCTTGTATAGCCGCGAGCCTTCGACTACCCTCAACACCATTCTCCCGTACAGACCCGACTCATCCGAATGTACGCCCATCTCCGAAGCTGCCTGCCGCGCTGCGGAATGCCGTCTGTTACAGGCATTGACGAATGGCAACAAATACCTGGACGTGACGATGATCATCAGCATTGTCACTTTCTTCCGGGCTCCTTGTGTGGCTTTGGATTCCTGCCATTCCTGCTAGCCTCTCCTCACCCAAGCCTGTCTCTAAATATCAAGGTCCCTACCGTGTTGTAGCGCAGACATCGCCTGTGAACTATATTGTCGAGCCTGTCACGCCACCTACGGACAACGCT
This sequence comes from Dermacentor silvarum, assembly GCF_013339745.2. Classification (NCBI taxonomy): domain Eukaryota; kingdom Metazoa; phylum Arthropoda; class Arachnida; order Ixodida; family Ixodidae; genus Dermacentor; species Dermacentor silvarum. The sequence continues at coordinate 99,437,825 of NC_051156.1, forward strand.
ATCGTGGTCGTGAAACCGCCCACGTACAACGCCTGAAGCCCTATTATGACCTAATGCTTCTATGTTCACCATGAGTCGCCAGGATGGCTCTTTTTTCGATGGAGAGTGATTGTAGTGAAAATGAATGCCCGGCGCTACAGCCACTTCGCCAGTTGTCTGGGAGGCGCATTAGGGAGGCGCATTGCATTCACATTAGAATACAAACTTTCTTTCTATATTGTTTCAGCATTCCAGAACTTTTCATAGCTATTCCCGCAAGGCCACAACTGTTATGTCCGCCATCTAAATGCACATGCCCTACACCCACCATGACTGCTTAGCAGCTACGCCAAGCTTACGGGTTCGGTCATTGCGGCCAAATTTCCATGTGAGCAAAATTTAAAAGCGCCCGTACATTAAATTATGATTCGCGTAAAAAAACGCATGTGTTCACGTATTTCTCACGCCCGCTTGAATAAACCTAAGGGGAAGCTTTCAAAATTAAAAGGAAAAACAAAGTGGTACACATTTTCAGGGTGGAGCGCTCCGCAGTTGCTTGGGACCATACTGTGGTTTTTTGGCAAGAAAGACCTCACAGTCAATTATTTCATATGCCGCGTGATTATTAAAAGCTTGTGGCAGAAGCGCAAGCCCGAAACACAATGTTGCGGAGGCTTCTGCGATCGTGGCCGCATTCACAGCGGCTCTTCCATTCCGCCCACCTCACTGTCACTCGCATCACTCTCGCTGGTCGTATCTGATACGAGTGAAATTTCAAGCCTGTCGAGGCTTGCGTCAGTGATGCCGTTACGCTGCCAGAATTCCTTTTCAATCCTCTGAACATGAAAACACGCCCTATGCCACTTGTCTGCCATAACAACATTGATGTTTTCCGGCAGCACCTTTTCGACAGCTACAAAGGTGAATGTGGCATTGTTAGCCGCTACATAACCTTACACCTGGCTCCAAATCAGTTCGATGGGATTCCAGTCCTAGTGGTATGGAGGAAGCCTCACGACGTCTTGGCTGGCAGCCCAACCACTTCCACGCGATAGGCCGAAAACATCTTCTTGTGTTGGTTGACGAGCTCCAGCAACTTTGGCTTTAATTGACCCTGAGAAAACGCGATGCCTTTCAAAATTAGCCAAGACTGCATGCTAACCTTTCGAGTTGATGCTGTCAGAACTTTCTCGAGGTGAACACTGTGGTAGGGTGAATTTTCTACTACTATAAGGCTGCGTCGTGTGATGTTTGGTAGTAGCTGCTCAGGGAACTACTTCTCGAACCGTGACCTATCCATTTTTTGTGGTAGTCACTAACTCCTTCCGCTGCTCGGAAAACGAGGCAAGCACCATTTACGAAGCCATCCTCGCTACCGGCGTGCAATAGAATCAGCCTGCCACCTTTGCCACTGTGTGCGCGAAGGCACGTTGTCAAACCTTCCAGGAAGGCATCCTCGCGTGTAACGACGTTCGCGTCCTCCCAGACCTTTTCCTTTGTATGTCCAGCGTTGACCCAAGTTTCGTCACTGTAGGATATGTGCCTGCAAAAAAGAAACAAACAACGAAAACAATTGAAGCTTGAGCTTGTCGCCAGGCATACACAGCTCGCAATTTCTCAAGATGGGCGAAGAACTGAGTGAATTTGCATTGCTCGGCTACTATGATCAAGCACTATCCAGGCACCGCATGTTCCTGAGACGCAATAAGCAAAGCATATTATTCTGCGCAGCGTATAAACGCTTGCCAGATGACTGGCGTGAGCTGCGCAGCGGGGATCGAATTGTGGTTATGCACGACATGCGGCCAGAAAAAACGCCACTACTTGCAACGCTAACCTTAATGTCTGTTCCGCCAGTATAAACAACGCACCGAACTGTCCAGCGACAACGCTTGTGTTTGCGCATACAGCAATTTTGTGAGCAGCGAAAGCTTGGGCGCTACCATTTTTAAGTGCGACGCACTTTAGGAGCCCGGACTGTCGGCGTCTGACGCGAGATCACGCTCAAAAACAAATGCGCAAAACTGGGTCAAAACAAGTGCATATTTTATCAAAACCAGTTCAATATAAACTGGAATGATTCAGAATAATTTAAAAGCCTGCAATAATATAGCATTAAGCTCATTAGCATAAATTCGTTAAAATTGCTTCTAACAGACAGACAGGCAGAAAAACTTTATAGCTAGAAAGTGAGTTTGGACTCCTCTAGGCCGCTGGTCCACCGCACGGTCCCACACTTCGTTGAAACGGTCATGTTCCTTTTGTTCATGACGTCGGCACCCCGAGCCACGTAGGGTCTGTAGACGAGAGTAGGACCTTACAGTCCTCCGAGCTTGAGATGGCGGGCTGTTCCTGCGGGGGAGGATCGGCAGGGCAGCCAAATAGGATGTGGGAGAGTTGTGGCGTGAGGGTCGCCGCATAGGGAGCATGTAGGGAAGTGCCACAGTGGTGGGATAGCAGCTGAGGGGATGGGGGAGAGCGGGTCTGGAGGCGTCTCCAGAGGATCTGTTGGGAGTGGGTAAGGGAGGGGTGGGGTCCGTCGGTCCAAAGGGGGTACTTGCGTGCGCTCCGTAAAGCTGTGCACCCGCTCCCTAGAGAAGCTCGGAAGGAGGCTGTCCTGAGCCGAGCAAATCAAAGCTCGGGCCAATTTATGGGCAGCCTCGTTTCCGGGGTTCCCAGAGTGAGCCGGCACCCACCGGAGCTCTACCCTGCGCAGTATATTCTTGGTGGGAGTCGATTCTATCAACAGCAATGCTTTAGCTCCATGTGCGTGCACGTTTGCCTCCAAGTGCGTGGCGGTGTCCTACCAGTTGTGCCTTAGCACAGGTGTCAAAATGGATTGCTAAACACAAGATAAACACACGATAAACAAGATAAACACAAGAAAATACAAGGCAAACACTGGTGAATCACTGCATGCTCCGCACTTCCCCATATTTCACGTTGAGTGGAACTGCATTACATCCGAGTTTATCATTCCATTAGCGCCGAGTTTTGCATACCAACAATTACAGCCAAACGCAGTTTGCGTCTTCTGCGTTTCGAGAGAGAATGAAAAGAATGGCTCAATGGCCTAAGCAGGGGTAAGGGTCTGCGTTTCGAAAAAAAAATGTTTTCACGGAACAATAAAAGGATCGGGCTTAGGGGTCACAAAAAAGTCGCGGCTTCGCCCGAAAGGCGAAGCATCTATTTATTTATTTATTTATTTATTTATTTATTTATTTATTTATTTATTTACTTATTTATTTATTTCACATACTTTCAAGGCCCGAAGGCGTTGCAGAAAGGAGTGGAGTAAAAAAAATAATGCAGTAAAATACAAACAAGAAATATTAACAAATAGCATTCTGAACCGCGGTCTTGAAGTTGGTAGGGTCGGTGATGAGTGCGACTGATGCGGAAAGGCGATTCCAGTCCGTGGTTGTCCTAAGGATGAATGAGTCAGCGTACCGGTTTGTGCGGCACAAAGGCCGAGACTTTGAGGCTGTGGTTAGCGCGGGACGAAATATAAGACCGAGGGGCAAGAAGGGTTTCTTTTAAAAGGGGGTTCAAATGAAAAACTTTGTGAAAAAGGGAGAGACGGGAACAGTTGCGGCGTGACGAAAGATCAGGTAAGTTAAGGGTTCGTTTGATTGATGAGACACTTGCATAGCGACAATAATTAGACAAGATAAAGCGTGCACTGCGGTTTTGAATACTGTCTAGAGTGGAAACTAATGAGGACTGAGTCGGATCCCAGATGGCTGAAGCATACTCCAATTTGGAGCGAACTAAAGTTTTGTATAAAGTTAGTTTCAAGGAGGAAGGGGCAGAGCTAAAATTACGGCGCAAGTAACCAAGCATGCGGTTAGCGTTATTAGTAACATAGTCAATATGCGAATGCCAAGAAAGGTTATTTGATATGTGAAGGCCGAGGTACTTGTAAGAGGTAACTGATGTGACAGGTGCACCATTAATAAAGTACGTGTGAATGGCAGTGATACGAGATATGCGAATGGCCTTGCATTTATTTGAATTTAGTTGCATACACCAATTAGAACACCACAGTGTTCCAGAGTGTTCAAGAGCTATAGCAAATTAGTAGAGAGCTACACACTGTAAGGACAGTAGTTTTATCGGCCGTACAAACTTGGACACATTCGTTTACGAAATGAATTAACAAGCATGATGTCAGCGCGCACAAGCAAACATGAATAGATAAAGCTCGATGACCGCAGACAACCACTGTCAAAACGCTGGCGTGAGCAAGCGCGGCTGCAGCAGCGAGCTACGGTTCACGCGGTCTATTACTTCAACGGAATTTGTGCGGCGAAAGCACAGCGCATACAAATGTAAGAGCCGTGTGGAGATCGCTTTCAAGATACGGTGCGCGCGACAGCCTGCAGCCGCGAAAAGTTAAGTACGCAGTTGCTGGCAGGGTACAAGCCACACCCCCTCTCTGCCTTCCCGCTTTCCTCGTTTCGCGTCGCAGATTTGAGTCGCCAGATCCGCTTGCGCCTGGTCGCAAGATACAGACTTGGTGCCGCAGCTAAACGTCGCCTGCCCTTCCTCCCTCTCTCTCATCCTCCCACAGCCCTTCGCACGATGGAAGACGTCGCGTTTGCTCTCCGCCGTGCATTCGCTCTCCGTGAAAGCACGCGTCCCTCGCGCGCTTGCACTCGCACATACAGCATACGGCACGCGGCAATGATTTTATCACCCTTGTACTATATACGGAAACTCACGATGACGGCGACGACCACGGCTTCGCCGACGGCAGAAATCTTCTTGGAGTGTCCGTATAATTGCTGTCGCAATAAAATCACTTATTCCTCTGTAAACTATAAAACTTGCCACTAGGATCGATTATCGTATATACCGCTTTTGGGTGCGAAAATTCTTCATGTTACGCTGGTACTGCCGCCGCCACAAGATAATGTCATTTCTCTCGAGGAAAGCAGAGTTTCTCTTCCGTTTGCTAAAAGAAAAGCCAATGTCATTGAGCAGCCTTTGCATTGTACGTACACACAGTTTAGGCATATCCATGCGACTATCACTGGTCACATCTCGAGCAAGTTTTGCGGCTACCAGAATTTCATTTCGCAGGAAATACTGGCGCACTTTTATTCGTAAAGCGGCGAGAGAGAAACTGTCATTAAGTTGTGGTCTCGTTCTTTCGGTTCTGCCGTTGGTGTCTACGGCTGGGCGACGCGGCCGTTTGAGCTTCAGTAACTTGAAGGTGCCTCACTTTACGTCGCGATTAACCCGGTACACACTGCGTTCGCTAATCATAGTCAGCTCGTTCACCTTCCCACATGCGTCTGTGATATAGGCAGCTGCGGGTCGCTTTTGCATACTTGTGCATAAACGTTGTACACGACTTTCTTGGCCTGCGTAGACAGCTTTTCGTTCAACAAATCTTGCCACAGATGCATGGCGGCTGCGGTCAAGGAACGCTGTCGACGCACGTCAACAGGAGACGTTTACGCGCTGCAACCCTGGGACGCCATATTCGTTTAAAGGTGATAGAAAAGATATACGGACGCCAGAAAAGCGCAAAGCATGGAATAGCGTGCAGCGTAATTCCATCGAAACGGCAACGTTTTTCTTGTTTATTAAATTATTAGCTTGCATTAAAAAAATGACAGCAGATCCACGAGGTGAATGATGATGAGTGAGCGAAGCTCCGGAGGGAATCATCGGATCTCCCGCTTAAGGGGACGCTAGCACAAACGCGTTAGAAACGTGCAGTACTCTCTAGTAAGGGGGAGCGGCCACAGCGTCTTACGCAGCCATTTACACATGCCGGAACGTGCACCGCGTTTGCCGACGCCATCACATGACTGCTGAGAGAGTATACCCCCCGTATTGATAAACGCTCCTCGACTTGAACTTGACTTGCCACCGCTTTGGGCAGCGCGTTCGAAACGCGTTGAAGGTAAGGTGGAGAGGCCACAGCGTCTTACACCAGCTTCTTACACGGGCCGTAACGCGCTAGCACAAACGCGTTAGAAACGCGCTAGAAACGCGGCCTTTCGTTAATGTTGGGTATTTATAGCCATCGTGGTGCGTTTGTCCATGTCCGCTTCGTGGCGTAGTGGGCTGACGCCGCGCGCTCGGAAGCGAGGGGTCCCTGGTTCGATTCCGCGCTACGGACACAACTTCGGAATTTTTTAACACGAAAGTGTTTTATGCCGGGGTCCACCAAGACTTCACTGACGTATTTCCGTCACGGAAATACGTCATAGAACATAATACAAAGAAAGAAACCAGAAGAAAAAGTTCCACAAACATGCAAAATTTGGGAATCGAACCCACGACCTCTTGGTCCGCGACGATAGATCGCCGAGCGTTTAACCCATTGCGCCACAAACGCATTTGCGAGAGCTACACAGACGCGCCTTATATATCTAACACTCCTCCGTGTACCCGCGCTCTTGTTCGGTGCGGTGCCGCCGCCTACGAGCAGAAAAGAGAAGTACTGCATTATGACACTAACGCGCACCGACAGTGAACGCTTCGGTGGTCTCACCACTACGACGCCTCGATGCCAGCATTCGAAGGGACGCTGGCATCAAGAAGCACTACCAACGCCACCTAGGTGGCGTTGGTAGTGGCGTTCACCGTACTCAGCACAGCGGAGCATGGCCTCCGCAATTAGCTCTGAAAATGTTTCTGAAGTTGATCGCGGAGGCTGCAATTACGACGCGCTGTACGCGCTGATTTGACTCGGTGACGATTCTGTTACGTGCTTTGTCTTGCGCGTTGTATTAGTGTGTCAGTTACGTGCTTCGTCTTTCGCGTTGTGCTAGCGTGTGCAGCGTAGTGCAGCTTCCATATGCACGACGGTTGCTCATGGTCATCGACGTTGGTAGTCGTGATGGAGGAGACGTGCCACCAGGCGTCAGCGTGGGTGCATCAACGCCTAAGGGCGCTTTAGCCACAAAACACCAATAGACATTATATATCAATGTGCAATAAACATTACACTACTTCTGTGAAGACACGTTTCACTTTCGTGTTCTATACCGATTCCTATATAAGAGGGATCAACCACATTTTTTTTCTCATTTTTCTCAGACTGGTTACACACTACTACTACTACTACGACGGGGACGGAACGGGTGCCGCTATAAGGAGCTTCGCCCCTAAAAAGTGAAAGTTACTGTAACATTTTTGTTCAACCTGCTTAGCGTAAAGATTATTTCGGTAGGCAACTACATGCAGGGGCATAGCAACAAGTTGATTTGGTTCCGTTGTGTTGGCTGCACTGCCACAGAAAGTTGTCGCCCGGTATAGTTATATAAGTACTGGAGGATTCAAGCAGTGAAATGTTATTGCGATTGCAATTACGCGGACATTCCAGGCGCATTTCTGCCGTGGGCGTCGCCGTCGCCGTGAGGTTCCGTATAACGTCCGCGGGCTAAAAAATCGTCGCCACGTGCCGTATGATCCATGTGCGAGTGAAAGCGTGCGAGGGTGAGCCGACGATCGCGGCTCCATCTCGCGCACGCAAGGCCGGGAAGCGGGAAGGAAGCGCACCGTCATCCAGTCGCGCGCAACGTTCCAGAGGGAGTTAGGGAGGGGGGATTACTTCGTGCCGCCAGAGCGCCTGCGCGCGCCCTCAGGGCCGCAAGTTTCTGCAAGGCTCCGGGGGTGGGTAGGGACGGGGGAGGCCGCGTACTATGCCGCAGGCTCTCGCCAGGGCGGCTGTATCTTGGAAGCCCTCTGTGGCGGGGGCAGAGTCCTTCCTTGCTGCGCTGTGTTTTCGCGGCTTAGCTCGCCTTGATGCGAGCGGCAGGACGAAGGTCAGTTGACTCGCAGATGTTGCGCTTACTCACTACAGCGTTTTCACAGCGACTTTCAACGGTCATCAAGTGAGATGCGTTCACGTTTTCTTGTGCGTGCGTGACGCCATTCTTAAAATTTAATTAGTATGCCTATGTTTACAAGTCTATACGCCCAATGACACTACTATCCTTACTTCGTAAAAAGTCCATTTGTTTGCTATCGCAATCGATGATTCGCCTTTCAGGCGAAACCGCGACTTTTCACTAAATATTGCCCTTAAATCTTTAGCTATTAAGGCAGTGTTGGCATCCCTTTCAATTTGAAGAACCAGCTTACAGGGCGAAAACATTTCAACATGTTAGAGTGGTGCTGAAACACGCCTGGCGCTTGGCGAAAAAGCGCCGTCGGTGCATCGCATACGCGGCTATGAACATGTAAGCCTAATTTTGCTGTCGTGCGTGGCGCATGGAGCTCGCAAGCGGAGCGCGAAGTCACCATTTTTCTTAAACGCTCTTTTCCACCTAAGCCTGCTCATCACTTTTTCTGGATGCTTGATTTCGTAATATAGCAGATTTCCATATGCGTCTGCTATTGACCAATAGCTGACATCAATCAAGACGACTGCTTGATGAGTGCGCTTCTTCCTATGGTTAGTGGGTATATTTATTGACGCAGTTTAATAAACAGGCTCAAGTAAGCGAAAATTTGCTTGGGAATTTCCACTATAATTAAGTACTTCTGGAATAAGCCCATTATCATCTGCTCACGCTCGGCTGTGGGCGTCCGCACAGGAACTAAACTTTGGCCACCCTGCGTCGGGTATCGCTGATTTCGAATAGTTTTTAACAAACAGCTAGTCTCGAACCACGCGACACTAAAGTCAGGCAACACGCACGCTTCCCAGCGCGTGCTCGCTCCTGGCCCCTTCTGGTTAGACGCCTTGACAGACAGATGTCATGAACAAAGCAAACGCTGCGCGTACGCACTACAGTTGCATGTATATGCGGTCTGCGACGTAGCGTACACTGTAAAAAAATTGCCTTGGTTTTGCGGCAACTCTGCTGGTAATATGGGAGCGAACACTTTCTGTAAATAAAGAACGGTCATTGCCGTAGAACGGACAACCGTAGAATAGAGACCGTAATACAAAATGCGAGTGCTTACGTATTCAGAAAACGCAGGACTCTGTATGCTGAATCTTATGGTTCAACCGTTAAAGTACAGGTTCTTTCCGTATCCAGAAAATGAAAGACTCTGTATGCTGAATCTGTAATATACCGTCCAACCGTTAACCTAGAGGTGTTTCTTTACTCTGAAAACAAGAATCCGTTTTCTGAATTTGTACTATTGACCCTTTTTGCGGAGCAGTTTGTTCTAGAGAAACGCGATGGCGCTTACGGCGGCGCACCATTAACGCGCCATACGTCTCCTCAGCGACCGCGCACGAATACGAAACCATTACCGATACTACCTCGCTTCTGTGCGATCAGCTGTCGGAAATGCAACTGAGTTTTTTCTAACGCACTGTGCTCCATTCATGCTGGTTAGAATCATGTTGATTGATGACGTGTGCAGTAGTTGGCTGCAAAAATAGTGACTGGCATATTAAGGAATGTAATGAATATGTGGGGCTAAGTTCGCGGACCGCTGCTGCAACTGTCCGTACATGTTTCTAGCACTTCGAGATGTACGGCTTTCCTCGAGGATACACAAATTTGCTCATCCGCCAGCATTGTATTGGTAACCTTCAAAGAAAGGGCTTGCCCCGGTACGCCGGCAAGAGTGAGTACCACACGTTAAACAATGATAACGGTAGTAGAGCCGCTTTCTGTCATAGTAGGTTTCGCGCACAGTATCTACACATATCTACCCCAACCAGCACGGCAACTTACACCCACTCTTTCGCCAACGTGTAGAGAATAAGTGAATGGACAAACACTTGAATGTATGCGCACTATATACGCACATTGAGTGACTGTACTAGACCGATAGCGCACGAATGGTCGAAGCTGAATGTTTCGTGACGGTCCACAAGAGTAAGCGAGTTACTAGCAATAACACGCATTTGCCACAAGTTATTACAATGTGCCGAACAGCTACGTTTCAAGCCTTGTGTGCAGCAAGAACAAATCTAACGGGACTGAGCACACCCACGAGCGATAAGGCAGAAAATGATCAGATAGTGACCACACCGAGGAATCTTACTGAGTCAGAAATGTGACAAGACGCTGCTTCAAAAATATTTGCCAAATAAAGAACGAAGACCAAAACACCATAATCCCGATTCAATGCATGGACGGAAAGTTTGCATAGTTTCGAATACATATTCAGCCCCGCTTTTAGAGCAAGCACCATACAGGCTGCTCGCGCCGTTTGGACATAGCTTAATCAGCTCCGAAAGCGCTTTTCATGTTCTCTGAAACTACGGCCAAAGCTTCGTCTCGTCCTCCCAGTCACCGTCTACGACATCTCCTGAAACAGAGGTTTGCTAAGCCGCACCGGGGTCATAGAAATCCATTGTAAACACGGAGGCAGTTGAGGCAAGCAATGAAGGCGCGACCACGTGATCAAACATGGCAGCGCCCACGGGATCACCGCGAAAAGGGTCAATACGGTCCAACCGTTAAAATACAGGTGTTTCTTGTATTACGTTTTACAGAGCATATTGATTGTTTAGAGAATGTCCTATTGGGGACAGAAGTGCCCAAAACGTGCGAGCGTCAACCGAATTTTATTGGTGCATTTTATGCCGGGATCAGCCACGCTAACATTTGTATCCAGAAAGTGGTCTGGAACGCAGATGATAGTGGATGATAGCGCAGAGATGCAATTTGGTCGACACTCGCACGTCCGGGGCACTTTTGTCCCTGATAGTACATATCCTTTAATGTAAATGTCATGAATGCAGGTCATAGCAGAAGCAGCAGGTCACTATTGAGAAAACTGTCTGGCCAACACATCGACATAGCTCAAAAGATAGAACACTTTGCATTTTGCGATTTGAATGACATATGACATATAGACAAATAAGTGAAAAACTTCAGTTGTCAAGTTCTTTAGATCACAGAAGCAATTTTATTTTGTTCAACTACTCGTCTTGCACTGTGTCTTGGTGAAAGCTGTTCTTGACCCCACATGCCTTGCAAGGATAAACTTGCTGCTGTTAGGAGAAACAAATAATATTGGTGAATTTCCATCCTGAACGAAGTGGCAACAAAAGACAGTCACAGAACACAACAAAGCGGTAACTTAAGTGTTAGAAAAAGATGAACTTGGTTCAACATCTTCAGAACAAGGGATGTTGCTGTAGCCAACATTTCGACAAACATACGTGTCATCACGGCAGCAACTGTTTTCCTTGGCAGCGGTTTTGCGTGTGCACAGCTCAGTCGCCCCTACGCTCATTGGGGGAGAAGCTGGTGGTGCATATAGTAGGCCAAGAGAAGCCAAAGTGTTGAAATAAAGAAAAGTAGGGTGTTTTTCGCAGTGATTGTGATGGAGCGGATAGGGGCACGGCTGTCAGTTCTTACAATGAGTAGAGATGACCTAAACAGAAAACGATCTGTAGACCTAGTAGACCTATTCTTCCCAGAAATCAAAATAGGAATTAAGATAAACTGTTTGGACATTTGGAAAACAAGCAATAAAGAATTGTTGACTGGATCTGCTCAATCCAGTCAACAGAACACATCAATAGCGCATATAACCACACTTGTGATAAAATGCCATGGATCAGCGCGACCCGGTCAACATATAAACAGCAATGCGCATGAAACAAGCTCTTAAGATGAATATACGTGAAAGATATGATGACAGGAGTGAATTCTCTTTATCTAGCAATGAAACAGAACGATGACTGATGCATATTCCCTTTAGTTTTGCAATCCAGTGCACTTGCACAATTTCTGTTGCGGTTTGATTTCGATGCCTAAGCAATATGCTGGTGCTTCTAAGACATGGTGAGAACTCATGTTCTTGTCAATACACGGCCAAATGCGTACTAGGTCCACCTTTCAGACTGGAAAAGTGTTCCCTTAATCTCATGTTAATGCATCTCGCAGTCTGCCCTACGTACACATGACCACATGTCATAGGAATTTGATACACAACATTTTTCGCGCAATCAAGGAATTGGTTCTCACGCGCATGTTTAATGCTGCATCCTTTCTTCGCATCATCCTTACTTTCGAACTTACTTTTTACCCTGGAACACACACTTGCTCTTTTGTTTCTGGACGAAAACAGCACTTTTACTTCGTAACTCCCAGCCACCTTCTTAAGTCTGTGTGAAATGCCATGTACATACGGAATCACTGACACCTTGAAAGCTAATTCTTTCTGTCTTTGATTTTTTGTGCATAGTTCTTTATCCTGTTTTACATTAGTCTAGCGCATGACGCCAGCATTACAGCCCAGTAAAAAAATCCGTCAAAGCGTTCTTGTCGGAACGACAGCATTCTTGTCGGCAACGACAAGATTCTTGTTTGCAACGACAGAATTCCTGTTTGCTGCCTTCCGACACCGACAGCAATGCTGTTTGCAACGACAGCATGTCTGTTTGCAGCCTTCCGACACCGAAAGCAATGCTGTTTGCAACGACAGCATGCCTGTTTGCTGACTTCCGACACCGACAGCAATGCTGTTTGCAATGACAGCATGCCTGTTTGCTGCCTTCCGACACCGACAGCAATGCTGTTTGCAACGACAGCATTCCTGTTTGCTACCTTCCGGCATCGACAGCAATGCTGTTTGCAACGACAGCAAGCCTGTTTGCTGCCTTACAACACCGACAGCAATGCTGTGTGCACGATTGACTAGCAGATCGACACTAACGACGGAGCCCCAATATGGCGCCCGCGATTAGATGGGCACTGCGAAATGCGTCGCGGCGTCGACGCATGTTAGCTAATGCACGCATTTATGAAGGCACGAGGCGACACCACACCACAGGTATTCGATAAAGTGTATCTTCATGAAAGATCGATGCAAGTAGATTGGTATGGTGAGCCATCAATGAAGTAGGAAAGACGTCGCGATGAGTTGCCAAGGAAGCCCTCTCTTCTGCATGGCTCCGGCATTATTTGTAAACGCTGAAAACAGTCGTCCACGCGTGTCAGCTGCGTGAAGGCAAGAGCGAGTCTACTACGGGTGCATGCGCACATGACCAAAGTTGCCTTCTCAGTTGGCCTACATGCCGGCGTATTTCTGAAGCTGCGCGCTGCAACTACATGCGAGCACCGGTACAGACTATATAGACAGTTTTATAAGAACGCTGTTTACGCTCCGCGCCGCTCAGATTTCATGCTCCGAGATACTGCAGGGAACTGCGTAGATTTCGCATTTGATAAGCGCGTCTTGCCGAAACGCGAGCGACGCGCTATCAACTCGGCTGCAAAACGACGACGAGGCCAAGTAGTCACCGCTATCACGCTCCGCTCAGTCGGCTTTGTAGCGGAGCGAGGGATGCGGTCTTCGTTCCGCTGCCGGTATGAGCGTCGTGCGCAAGCGCAATTATATCGTCCCCGCTAAGCGGTTGTGTGGCATTTGCTAGCATATGCCGGTCTGAGCGGGGCGGACAGCAAGCGCTCAGCTAAAACAGCTGATCGTATGCGCGCTCGATGTTATCGGAAGCGTATCAATATTTCGTTCGGTGCAAGTCGATCACCGCAGGGAGATTGTATTATGCTTAATTTTGACTTCGTGCGTAGCTCTCGTGCCCAGTCTGCGTGTACGGTGGCAGCGCATTCAAGCTATTTTACACATATCTTTTTTTGTGTATGGATATTCCCCCTCTTGTAAGAATGAATGCAAATTTAATTTCATTTTTTATCATATAATAAATCAATCGCTTTATTGTTGTATCATAGGTTAATTACACCAGGGTCTCAATGTACAAGACTGCAACACGTAGAAGCAGCTGTAGAAAGCCTCACACAACACTGCCCAAATGTTTGCTGCTGGAACAGCATAGATTTATGCCATGCATGTTCCTCGTTCATTACAGACATGCAAAAGTTTGACCACATTGCACAAAAGCAAATGCATAGGAAAAAAGTGCTTGCAAAATGACAATGTCACTTCCTAGCACTGCGCACAATAGCCACCAAGTGAATCACAGTGCTAAGACTTGCATGACTTAGTATTACAACCATACATACTTGCAATAAAAGTTCCCTTTGTGCTAGTGTGCAAGATACGGTTGACGGCACCATGAAAAACAAACCAAAAAAAAATGTGTAGTATACAGGAAGCGAACATTAAAATAACTGACTAACAGAAGTGAATTTGGATCGCTGCTACAGTCCCCTTTTTAACACTACAAACGCTTCTAATAGGAGTCAACCCTCTTGGTTTTCTGCCATGTATGTTCTAAGCAAGTCGATGCTCACAAATGCATGTTACAAAAATGAAGCAGTACTATTTTCTTAATATTTATTTTTTAATATTCTCCCTCACTGTCATTTACACAGCATCCAGTCATGACCTATTAACCTTTCATACTACAACAGCAACAAAACTGACAAAAGGCATCTTGAATTTTCTGTCAAGCAGCTGCTTTTGTCCACCAATGCAACAAAGCTATGCTGTCTTTGCCAAGGCTGAGAGCACAAGTGGCACGTGGTTAGCAACCAATGAGTAGAGCAACCAGTAGACACAATGCAAGAGCTAAGGCCACTTAACCCTTTCACACCGTTCCTTTCACACTGCGGTCAAACGCCAGCTGCACATTCAGCCCAAAGCAAGAACAAAACCTATACAAACTGCCACAGGGACACAGTGTAGAGAGCACTCACCGTCGGACAAGCAGTTTTCTTTTGAAACTTCGGAGAGAACCCTATCTGGACAGAGGGAACAGTTTTGAGAAAGCTAGGGCACAGATTGCGGCTCATTAAAGGTCCTAACAGGTTAGTACGACAACAATGCGATCACATCAAGCCCAGCACTTTGAGACACAACATAGAAGATTGAGCGATATAGGATAACAGCTGTACGCTAACCATGAGCAGCGTGCCACTCCCATGTACATTTGGGATACGAGCAGATAACCCCACGTCATTGGAAGCCGCTCAGGCACACTGGAGCCTCTCAGGAAGCTGGAACACCAGTGACCGAGCTAGACATCGGTACTGTTCCTTACCCTGCAATTGTGGATACAGAGCGGAACACGACTGCAGTGTCATGACCACAGTGGGAAAATGACGCCCTCGAAATCACTACGGCGACTCCATCCGAGAAGGGAGGGAAGTGTGTACAAGCAATGCACCACCGCTCCTCAGTTGGAGGAAGCTTCACCAGTGCAGCAGAAACGGGAAGCGACCCCAGCCCGAGTCAAGTTCCAAGAATCCCGTGAGCATCTGTGAAGTGAAGTGTCAAATCCTTGAAAACCACCAACTGATGCTTCAACTGTGGAACAGATGTATCTCTCTTAAGGGACACTGAATACTATCATTCACAAACACCTGATGTTCCGAAATGTCAGTGAATACTGGATTTCAAGACAACTGGCAGTCTTCGATTGGCACAGTAGACTGCAAACTAGCCTAAAGCTTGAAGAATGTTGTGACAGGAAAGGTTTTGTGACAGGTTTATTTGCCAGGTCATCACCTATGACAAGATGTGGGTGAATCATTTATAAAAGTTACACTTGCCTAAACAATGAACACATATGGAAGCTTCCCAACACAAGAAGTTTCGAGCAACTCGATCGGCAGGTGAACTCATGGTCATGGGTTTTTGAGTGGATAGATGTAGCATCATCTTGATTTCCTCCCTAGTAGTGAGACTAGCTGAGCAAGTACACGAGTAGTGAGCAAGTACAGCTGTGAGGTTCTCCAACGTGTAGACAGTGCACTTAGGAAGAAATGGCCCTGCTTAAATACCATGGGGGTTCTCTTCATCCAGGAAAATATGTGTGCACATACAGTGCACCACACAATGGGCACTTTACAAATAATCTTGGATGAGAGGTGCTGCCGCATCTGCTATAAAAGCCCAACTTCACTCCAAGACTCATTTCTTTGGGCCACTAGGATAATGAAATACAGTAGGCTGTCCATGCATGGCTGCAACATAAAAGAAATCTTTCTACGCTGCTGGCATCCTTGTACTGCCAAAATGAAAAGGGATTACCTCGAAAAATGAGATCACTTCCATGCATGTAAACATGTTTCATAATCCTAAAAAATAAAAAGTCCAAGCTTGACTTGAGCACCTCTCATGCGCTCACCAACAGAATTAGATCAACTGATGCATTAGTCTTCATGACTTGATGAATTAATTGAGCTTCAGTCCACTGCAACACTTTTGGTGATAGCCATGCACTTCGCTTAGACATAAAGCAGTTGCCCCAGAAAGATGGATCATAATTTTTCAGTTACAAGCCTATATTTGAAGAAAGTACATACGGTTAAATTATAGCAGCCTGCTACAGTTCGACGGATGACACAATTCAGAATTCATAAATACAACTACTCTACCTTAATACTGACTCTATAAATCACTTTCCAGAGTCAATTGTACCTGCAATCTTGAAATATGAAATAAACATTCAAATTCCGATTAGTTCTTTTCCACCTTATTAAGTAACTCACACAAATATGATACGTTGCCAACAGAAAACACACTGCAATGTTATATCGCCAACACAATACAAGACGTGGTTCTCAGATAGGAGGCGGATGACGGCGGCACATCAAATGCACCGGGTGCAGTGAGCAGCTCCTGGCAGTGAAAATACATAGTACCCGAAACAACATAAATGGCTGAGATATAACAGTACATGCCATCGGACATTTTTACATAGAAAGAGCACGTTTTTCTTGGAACAGAGTACTCAGAACTGTGAAGACAATCGGGCCAACCTGGCACCTCAAATACTTGCACATTTGTGGGAGGGTACCAAATCATGATACGAAAAGCCTTTTCACATTTTGTGGAATATCATGAATTGGTCGTGCTTGTCCAAGAGCACATGTTTGAAAGCACCTCTTAAACGTGTTCTCCAGCTCTTTCTTTGCGGACAACAGACAAGGCGAAAGTTCCACTTGTGCTGAAGCAGTCCGGTGGGCCTGGTGCATGATGCACCGTTCAGCAATTTGAACAGGCACATGCTTGGCAGCTGTTTCAAGCTGGAGTGCCTTACCAATGCCATCTTCAAATGGAAACGTTGAGGTACCCCAAAGAGGGATAAAACATCTGTGCGCACTTTGAAAGATGCAACAACTAATGCATGTTAATGTCATTGCACTTTCTCCGTACAGCTTTGCAGTCTGCTGAACAAATGCTAAGAGCAAGTTTTCAGCGGCACAGATTTGAGCTTCTGTGACAATATCTTTCAACAAAAAAAGACTGCTTGTGTAAGTAGCACAAAATGCGCCACGTATGCTCGAGGAAGTATGCATCATGACAGACAATACTACAATAAAAGCCGAGAGCGCCATTCAGCAGCTTTCCAATATGACCGATCTGACAAGGGCCGTCCCGACCTTGACAAAATTATGGGTGGCCTTACTGAACGTAATCTTGCATCCACAATTAACTTCAAGTGCCTGCCTATGTACCACGAAGAACCAGTACATGATAGCCACAATTCAATCACTTCTTTGTCATGCCTTCCCAAACACAATGCATATAGTCAGGTGGCAGCCCTCAAACAAGATCAAGGCCTTGCAACTTGATAAGAGTTGATGGTCCCTTGAGGCCACAAACAGGTTCCTTAAGCTGAGCTGTTTGAACCATTCCTTTGAGCCCACCACTCTGTGTCCTGTCAGGTGCATTCTGGCTGTTGAAAGGGTACTTCATTGTGTCTGCAGCCAAAGCATCAATTGTACTAAACATCAGGATGATATCTGCATTTAGAATGTTCAGATGGACACTGCAGTGAAATATGCAAGGTTTTAAAACACTTCCAGTAGTCAAACATTTCACAAATGGCCCTCATGCAAAATTGATGGCATCTCTCGACAGCACAGCACAAGTGGGGAAAAGGTGCCATGTTGCAAGACTGCACCCACCGCAAAGAGAACGAACCTGCCTAGGACTGTCCAAGACCTGCAGTTTGCATGAGCAATGCAAAATATTCCTAACATTCCTAGGGTTCATCTTTTACCGCGACAAAAAGGGCAGCGAAAGAGAAATTTCAGATACCAGCTAGAAACGAAGGACACATATTTTTTTCTTGTGCATATATGCCACAGAACAACCAACATGAGCAGCATTTTATCACAGCCTATTTTGCCAGATTTTCTAGAAGTATAGCTACTGTTGAAGTAAAATATGATTGATTTAACTACATTATGCATTTTTATGCAAGGAAGTGAATGCTTGCTATTTTTTTCCATTTGTGATTCTGACAAGTTTCTTTGAAACTTACAGTTGCACGACATCCTGAACTACACTTAACTGAGGTGTGAATTACAATGTCAACATCAGTGCACTGTAATGTTTCGAGTGGCTCGTGAGCATTGATTAAAATAATTTCAATTTTCAACAAACACAATCACTCCAGTGCAAGTGGTGTTTCGCATGGCTCACGAATACCGCACGTCTTGGACAGTCCTAGTCAGGTTATTTCAGCTTTGTGACGGGTACAGTCCTATAATATTGTTGCGGGCGAGACAACAGAGACAGCCAGAAGTCAACGTCTTTATCGGAACCAGACCAAAAGAACAACGTTCTTTTGGTTGTTCATATGTGTCGGCACATGCCGACACATATGAGCCAATATGGTGCACGCAAGGTCTATAGCGGCATTGCCATGCAGTTTCTGTTACACGAGCAACTAAGAGGTCAGCTTCTGTGCCTTGGGCCAAATGCTACTTAGAAACGACACATCTGAATGGTAAAAGAAATGCAAACTGTCAGATTCCAAGAAGAATGAAAAACAAGTTAGTGCAATGCAGCTGTGTGTACTGTATCCTGAATTCACACGTCTTTATCAACATCACTCACCTCATGGCGACACTAAATCACTGTTTCCCTTTTTTTTCCCTTCCCACCATACAGCAGAAACTTTTCTTGCAAGTTTTTCAGCGATAGAAAAAATTGCACTAAAAAGTGATGCGCGTGAGCTAAACTGCCATAATTAATAGTGCTTCAAATAGTTTTCCTGGTTTTCAGCTTTGTATTGCTGTTTCCTAGATTCGGAAATACAGCAGTTGGCCAAACAGGAAAGTGCAAAAGCTAATTCTGCGCTTCTTATACAGTATCAGCTGCTAGCTAGGGGCACTTTCTGCACAAATCTGTGTCGTTACATCCAGGCAGACCCCACTTAACTATGATCATAGGCTGCTGTCTGCCAATGCCAAACACGATATCATTAAGGTATTACATGTTTTGTCAGATTTGCAACAAATGTTAAAACAATTAAATGGCAGGCCACTGAAAGTGATGACGTAATTGCATCATGAAATAGTGTGGAAAGTATGCAGTCAACATAAAAATACATCAGGCATGGTCAACCAAAACTTCTGATGCACCAAACAATTAAAACAAAAAGCAGTAAGTGGATAGCTTTAATTGTTAATGACTACAAACTTTCCAGTGTATGTAAAATCCAGTGAATAGGTTTGACAAGTTATTTGGTATTCTTCAAATCTGCAGCACATACACTAAAACACGAATCAGAGAAACATGAGACATAAAGCTTTTTTGACAGCCTGTGCTTTAGTGTGTACACATCACATTCAAATAATACCAGGATGTATAAGCAAAGAGCCCACATTCCTTCTCTCATAGACTTGACAATAGCCATTACAATTAATGGCAAAGTGCTCTTTAACTGAGCTCACTTACCATCTGTAAGCATACCTTGCTCCAAGCACCAGCTGCATCCAAAGTACCCATTATACTGCTTCCTGTTTAGGATAGCTGCTCTTGCTGGGGAGTCAACACAACAGACAACAACGTGCACTGCTGTCTGAACAGTTCTTCCAGTGTGCGACCACACTAGCTTTCCAACGCTGTTGATCTCTTCGACAAATTGCTTCAGGGAGAGCATTTGAATACAACACACCTGAAGCTAGCACATTTTGCCACATAGTTAGAACTGGAAGTTCATTAATCATCACTTGAATTGGCCATATGGAGTTTTTGCTCGTATCAAACACAGGTGCTCCATCTGTGTTCATGGTCAAAGTGATGTCGCTCCATGTTATGTTCCTCTGCTTTCTAACACTGCGGTAGAGAATGCCATTCGTGATGTCAGCAAAAACACTTGACACATGAGGAGCAGATGCAATCTTCTGCAAATTAGAAAGCAAGGTACTGCCAAACTGTTTTAGCAGTACCAGAAGCTGCTGCTTAATATTT